>NC_141877.1:483516784-483819815 GCF_056163025.1 Triticum urartu
ATTCACGCAAGACATACTCCTTCGGCCATAGACGATGGAACAGACAAAACGAATCTACTCCTGAAGACCTTGGTGCACATCTACCACGGACAAAGGTGTAGAGAAAAGAGAGACCAGCCACAGCACCGCAGATGCCGTCCTGGGACAGAAGACGCCGGCACCCACGCCGCCGCCTAGGAGGCGGCCCCCGGCGTACCAGCTAAACCCTAGTCGCCTTGGATGACTTGGCGAGCAGGAAGGGACCCCACGGCCTATGTTAAAGCATGGCCAACGAACAAATTCAGTCCCGTTGTCCCTGTAATTTGTTTGATTGAAAATCACATCCTGACGGGAGCGAAGCGTTTTCGGGTCTTATAAGCCCGAGTAGGGCTGGGCATATAACCCGAAAACCGATGTCCCGAACCGAACTAACCGAGACCGAAGCCGAATACACCGAAACCGAGTCTTCACGTTGGTTGGTTTATTACTACCGTGATTCGTCTCCGCCGCAGTAGCAGTTAGCCCTGGCCAGCGCGCCATCAAATACAGATCGAGATCGAGTGAGAAAGAGGAGCGCCTCCATGGAGCGGGAGCCGGAGCGGGACAGCTGCCAGATCCAAGCCCATGGTAAGACCTTCAGCGTATCTGCTCCAATTCATCCGCTGATGGGATCCGATTGTGTTAGATTTGAAGGAAAACCGACAGGACTTGGGGGCAATCGCATCGTTTCCCTAAGATAGCACACCTCAGTTTGAGTCTGCTTCTGAACTCGTTGGTTCCTACTAATGATTAGTGCGTAACACTGATGTGTTGCAGACGGTGGAACTATTGCTGCATTAACTAAAAGAGGAAGCTCACCCCGCCGACGGGATGATGATTCTCAAGGCAGCAAAAGGATAAGATGTTCATTGCCAGACCTTCCAGAGGTACTTCCCTCAGTTGCAGCAGTGGGAAACTACTGTTGCAAGCACAATACCAGCATCACAGGACTTGGCAATTTATTCTTCAGTTGCTGTGATATCCTACAGTCCTGTCAGGGGTGTCACGTAGGTCCCCGAACTATGAAAATCATCATCCAGGTCCTCGAAGTGCAATAGCAGAATAGACCCCCTAGAACTCTTTGCCGTGCGAGCCGTGTCATTTGTTTTATTTTGCCATGAACTCGTACTTCTCATCGTTTTTCCTCTTGTTTATGCCTACAAGAACATTTTGCGACTTGTTCCTAACCTTAGCTGCATCTTTGCTTATGCCTAAAACCAACATGTACAAAGGAAGTCTTGTACAGGGCACTTGGTACTTTTGCCTCTGCAATTCTCATGATGAACTTTTCTACTTGTGCACACAGGACATCTGGCATCATATACATTCCCTCCTGCCAATGCAAGATGCTGCCCGTACCGCGTGTGTTTCTCACTTCTTTCTGCGCTCCTGGAGATCCCATCCCAATCTCACCTTCACGAATGAAACGATGTGCTGGAAAAGAAATCTAAAAACAGTGGGACCGGATATTATTAGAGACCACAACAACAAAATTGACCGTGCTCTAATGAAACACTCAGGCCCTGGCGTGAAGAAATTCAGGCTTGAATACTTTGTTCCTCGTGATGCAGAACCATATCATCGTCTCAATAGTTGGCTTCAGATTGCTGTTACACCAATGATTGAAGAACTCGACCTTGTAGTATGGCGGAAAGAGGAAATATTTGGTTTGCAAAAAAGAAACAAAAAGCCAACGTTTAGCTTCCCATGCACACTTCTATCTGACAGGTGCCGAGACTCGATTCAGAATATCCGCCTTGCCAATTGTGTATTACATCCCACGTGTCAACTTGGTTTGAGAAGCTTGAAAACGCTTGATCTGCATAATGTGTATATTACAGGGGATGAGTTAGGGTGCCTTCTCTCCAATTCCTTCGCTTTGGAACAGTTGAAGCTTGTATTCTGTCATGATATAATTCACCTCGAGATACCTTGCCTGCTGCAGCGTTTCAGTTTCTTGGAGGTGCTTACATGCTCGAGCCTTGAAGTGATTCAGAATAAAGCTCCAAATCTCTCCAGATTTTGGTTTACAGGTAATCAAGTGCAAATCTCACTTGGAGATTCCCTGAACGTGAAGAACCTGAAGTTGGACCATAGCTGTTCCATCAGTTATGCTATTGACACCCTTCCTTCCGGTGTGCCCAACCTTGAGACACTTACCATAAATTCCACTCGTGAGGTATCCTCTTACTCTTAAGTTGGCGAGTGTCATTATAAAAAATATCCATATCTTCGAATAATTAACCTGACACATATTTATGCAGATAGCCAATGCACCAATGGCATCTAGCAAATTCCTCCACCTCAAGGTCTTGTGTATTAATATTTTTGGAAGCTATTTCCACCGGGACTACGATTATTTATCGTTTGTTTCTTTTTTTGATGCTTCTCCTTCCCTGGAGACTTTTCGCTTATATGTAAGTCCTGTTCACCCTTTCCTAACAAAATACACTGTTCATCTTGCAAAGATTATCTAATAACCATGTTTGAATGATCAATTTCAATATCTTGGCCTTTTATCTTCAGGTAGGTAGGCAGTTCAACTATGACTCGTTTGAGGGAGATTCCTCATCCCTGAGGCGAATTCCAGAACACCGCCATGGCAACCTCAAGAGTGTGAAGATCACCGGTTTCTGCCCCCAAAAGAGCATGCTTGAGCTAACACGTCATATTCTTCAGAATGCAGCATCCACTTGAGCGCCTTACATTGGACGCTAGTCCTGTAAATTACCGGTGTTCTGGTAATATACTGGGCAGCAGATGCTTTCCAATGCAAACTGCATATATAAGGGAGGCACATAAATCAATCTTGGCTGTGAGAACATACATTGAGAGCAAAGTTCCCTCTAAAGTCAAGTTAAATGTTCTGGAGCCTTGCAGCCGGTGTCACTGTAACGCCCACGATGCGGCTATATCTCCCACGTGTCGAAGCACGACTTAGAGGCATAACCGCATTGTAAACAAAGTTGCAAGTGAGGTAATCTTCACACAACCCATGTAATACATAAGGGAAAGAGATACATAGTTGGCTTACAATCGCCACGTCACAGAATGCATAAATAAGTCATTACATTCATCCAAATACACTCAAGGTCCGACTACGGAACCAAAATAAAGATAAACCTCAAATACAACATAGTCCCCGATCGCGCCAACTGGGCACCACTACTGACAAGCTGCACGGTCTCATCGGCACCTGCAAGCTGGTTTTGGAAGTATCTGTGAGTCATGGTGACTCAGCAATCTCGCACCCTCGCGATCAAGACTATTTAAGCTTATGGGAAGAGTAAAAGGTATGGGGTGGAGCTGCAGCAAGCGACTAGCATATTTGGTGGCTAACATACGCAAATGAGAGCGAGAAGAGAAGGCAAGGCACGGTCGAGAAACTATGATCAAGAAGTGATCCTAGACTACTTACGTTCAAGCATAACTCCAACACCGTGTTCACTTCCCGGACTCCGCCGGAAAGAGACCATCACAGCTACACACGCGGTTGATGCATTTTAGTTAAGATAAGTTTCAGGTTTTCTACAACCGAACATTAACAAATTCCCATCTGCCCATAACCGCGGACACGGCTTTCGAAAGTTCAAATCCTTGCAGGGGTGTCCCAACTTAGCCCATCACAAGCTCTCACGGTCAAGGAAGGATATTCCTTCTCCCAGGAAGACTCGATCAGGCTCCGAATCCTGGTTACAAGACATTTCGACAATGGTAAAACAAGACCAGCAAAGCCACCCAGATGTGCCGACAAATCCCGATAGGAGCTGCACATATCTCGTTCTCAGGGCACACCGGATGAGCAAGACGTCGGGTAGGCCAGCCCAGAGTTGCCCCTGGTAGCCCCGGACATCGCTCAGTTGGACCAACACTTAGAGAAGCACTGGCCTGGGGGGGGGGTTAAAATTGTTGGAAATATGCCCTAGAGGCAATAATAAATTAGTTATTATCATATTTCCTTGTTCATGATAATCGTTTATTATCCATGCTAGAATTGTATTGATAGGAAACTCAGATACATGTGTGGATACATAGACAACACCATGTCCCTAGTAAACCTCTAGTTGACTAGCTCGTTGATCAATAGATGGTTACAGTTTCCTGACCATGGACATTGGATGTCGTTGATAACGGGATCACATCATTAGGAGAATGATGTGATGGACAAGACCCAATCCTAAGCCTAGCACAAAGATCGTGTAGTTCGTATGCTAAAGCTTTTCTAATGTCAAGTATCATTTCCTTAGACCATGAGATTGTGCAACTCCCGGATACCGTAGGAATGCTTTGGGTGTGCCAAACGTCACAACGTAACTGGGTGGCTATAAAGGTACACTACAGGTATGTCCGAAAGTGTCTGTTGGGTTGGCACGAATCGAGACTGGGATTTGTCACTCCTTGTAAACGGAGAGGTATCTCTGGGCCCACTCGGTAGGACATCATCATAATGTGCACAATGTGATCAAGGAGTTGATCACGGGATGATGTGTTACGGAACGAGTAAAGAGACTTGCTGGTAACGAGATTGAACAAGGTATCGGGATACCGACGATCGAATCTCGGGCAAGTATCGTACCGCTAGACAAAGGGAATTGTATACGGGATTGATTAAGTCCTTGACATCGTGGTTCATCCGATGAGATCATCGTGGAGCATGTGGGAGCCAACATGGGTATCCAGATCCCGCTGTTGGTTATTGGCCGGAGAGTTTTCTCGGCCATGTCTGCATGTCTCCCGATCCCGTAGGGTCTACACACTTAAGGTTCGATGACGCTAGGGTTATAGGGAAAGTATGTACACGGTTACCGAATGTTGTTCGGAGTCCTGGATGAGATCCCGGACGTCACGAGGAGTTCCAGAATGGTCTGGAGGTAAAGATTGATATATAGGAAGTATGGTTTTGGCCACCGGAAGTGTTCCGGGCATCACCGATAGTGTACCGGGACCACCGGAGGGGTCCGGGGGTCCACCAGGTGGGGCCACCAGCCCCGGAGGCCTACATGGGCCAATAGTGGGAAGGGACCAGCCCCTAGGTGGGCTGGGGCGCCTCCCACCAAGGCTTAAAGCGCCTCCAAGAGGGGAAGGGGGCAAACCCTAGGCTCAGATGGGCCTAAGGCCCACCTAGTGGTGCGCCCCCCTCTCTCCCCCCTTGGCCGCCCCCTAGATGGGATCTAGGGCTGGCCGCCACCCCTAGGGAGGGAACCCTAGGTGGGGGCGCAGCCCCTCCCCTCCCCCTATATATACTTGAGGTTTGGGGCTGCCCAACACATGTGATTTGCTCTCCCTCTTGGCGCAGCCCTACCTCTCTCCCTCCTCGTCTCTCGTAGTGCTTGGCGAAGCCCTACTGGAGTCCAGCGCTCCTCCACCACCACCACGCCGTCGTGCTGCTGCTGGATGGAGTCTTCCCCAACCTCTCCTTCTCCCCTTGCTGGATCAAGGCGTAGGAGACGTCACCGGGATGTACGTGTGTTGAACACGGAGGTGCCGTCCGTTCGGCACTAGGATCATCGGTGATTTGAATCACGACGAGTACGACTCCATCAACCCCGTTCACTTGAACACTTCCGCTTAGCGATCTACAAGGGTATGTAGATGCACTCTCCTTCCCCTCGTTGCTAGATTAATCCATAGATTGATCTTGGTGTTGCGTAGAAAATTTTGAATTTCTGCTACGTTCTCCGACAGTGGCATCATGAGCCAGGTTTATGCGTAGTTTCTGTGCACGAGTAGAACACAAAGCAGTTTTGGGCGTTGATTTTGTCAATTTACTTGCCGTTACTAGTATTATCTTGTTTTGACGGTATTGTGGGATGAAGCGGCCCGGACCGACCTTACACGTACTCTTACGTGAGACAGGTTCCACCGACTGACATGCACTAGTTGCATAAGGTGGCTAGCGGGTGCCAGTCTCTCCCACTTTAGTCGGAATGGATTTGATGAAAAGGGTCCTTATGAAGGGTAAATAGCAATTGGCATATCACATTGTGGTTTTTGCGTAGCTGAGAAACGTTCTTGCTAGAAACCCAAAGCAGCCACGTAAAACATGCAAACAACAATTAGAGGACGTCTAACTTGTTTTTGCAGGGTATGCCATGTGATGTGATATGGCCAAAAAGGATGTGATGAATGATATATGTGATGTATGAGATTGATCATGTTCTTGTAATAGGAATCACGACTTGCATGTCGATGAGTATGACAACCGGCAGGAGCCATAGGAGTTGTCTTAATTTATTTATGACCTGCGTGTCAACATAAACGTCATGTAATTACTTTACTTTATTGCTAACCGTTAGCTGTAGTAGTAGAAGTAATAGTTGGCGAGACAACTTCATGAAGACACGATGATAGAGATCATGATGATGGAGATCATGGTGTCATGCCGGTGATGATGATGATCATGGAGCCCCGAAGATGGAGATCAAAAGGAGCAAAGTGATGATGGCCATATCATGCCACTATTTGATTGCATGTGATGTTTATCATGTTTATACATCTTATTTGCTTAGAACGACGGTAGCTTAAATAAGATGATCCCTCACTAAAATTTCAAGAGAAGTGTCCCCCCTAACTGTGCACCGTTGCGAAAGTTCGTCGTTTCGAAGCACCACGTGATGATCGGGTGTGATGGATTCTAACGTTCACATACAACGGGTGTAAGACAGATTTACACACGCGAAACACTTAGGTTGACTTGACGAGCCTAGCATGTACAGACATGGCCTCGGAACACAAGAGACCGAAAGGTCGAGCATGAGTCGTATGGTAGATACGATCAACATGAAGATGTTCACCAATGAAGACTAGTCCGTCTCACGTGATGGTCGGACACGGCCTAGTTGACTCGGATCATGTAATCACTTAGATGACTAGAGGGATGTCTATCTGAGTGCGAGTTCATAAGATGAACTTAATTATCCTGAACATAGTCAAAAGGTCTTCACAAATTATGTCGTAGCTCGCGCTTCAGTTCTACTGTTTAGATATGTTCCTAGAGAAAATTTAGTTGAAAGTTGATAGTAGCAATTATGCGGACTAGGTCCATAAACTGAGGATTGTCCTCATTGCTTCATAGAAGGCTTATGTCCTTAATGCACCGCTCAGTGTGCTGAACCTCGAACGTTGTTTGTGGATGTTGCGAACATCTGACATACCCATTTTGATAACTACATGATAGTTCAGTTAAACGGTTTAGAGTTGAGGCACCGAAGACGTGTTGAAACGTCGCGAAACATATGAGATGTTTTGAGGGCTAAAATTGGGATTTTAGGCTCGTGCCCACGTCAAGAGGTATAAGACCTCCGACGATTTTCTTAGCCTGCAAACTAAGGGAGGAAAGCTCAATTGTTGAGCTTGTGCTCAGATTGTCTGAGTACAACAATCATTTGAATCGAGTGGGAGTTGATCTTCCAGATGAGAAAGTGATGTTTCTCCGAAGTCATTACCACCAAGCTGCTAGAGCTTAGTGATGAACTATGATATATCAGGGACATATATGATGATCCTTGAGATATTCGCGATGTTTGACACCACAAAAGTAGAAATCAAGAAGGAGCATCAATTGTTGATGGTTGGTGAAACCACTAGTTTCAAGAAGCGCAAGGGCAAGAAGGGATACTTCATGAAACGGCAAATCAGCTGCTGCTCTAGTGAAGAAACCCAAGGTTGAATCCAAACCCGAGACTAAGTGCTTCTGTAATAAGGGGAACAACCATTGGAGCAGAATTACCCTAGATACTTGGTAGATGAGAAGGCTGGCAAGGTCGATAGAAGTATATTGGATATACATTGTGTTAATGTGTACTTTACTAGTACTCCTAGTAGCACCATGGTATTAGATACCGGTTCGGTTGCTAAATGTTAGTAAACTCGAAATAAAAGGCTGCGGAGTAAACGGAGACTAGCTAAAGGTGAGCTGGCGATATGTGTTGGAAGTTTTTCCCTAGCTTGATGTGATCAAGCATTGCACGCTCCCTCTACCATCGAGATTGGTGTTTGCGTTGAGCATAGACATGATTGGATTATGTCTATCGCAATACGGTTATTCATTTAAGGAGAATAATGGTTACTCTGTTTATTTGAATAATACCTTCAATGGTCTTGCACCTAAAATGAATGGTTTATTGAATCTCGATCGTAGTGATACACATGTTCATGCCAAAAGATATAAGATAGTAATGATAGTACCACCTACTTGTGGCATTGCCACGTAAGTCATATCGGTATAAAACGCATGAAGAAGCTCCATGTTGATGGATCTTTGGGCTCACTCGTTTTTGAAAAGTTTGAGACATGCGAACCATGTCTATTGGTGTATATGCATGAAGAAACTCCATGCAAATGGACCATTTGGACTCACTTGATTTTGAATCACTTGAGACATGCAAATCATACCACATGGGCAAGATGACTGAAAGCCTCGTTTTCAGTAAAATGGAACTAGAAAGCAACTTGTTGGAAGTAATACATTTTGATGTGTGCAGTCCAATGAGTGCTGAGGCGTGTAGTGGATATCGTTATGTTCTTACTTCACAGATGATTTGAGTAGATGTTGAGTATATTTACTTGATGAATCACGAGTCTGAATTATTGAAAGGTTCAAGTAATTTCAGGGTGAAGTTGAAAGATCGTCGTGACAAGAGAATAAAATATCTATGATATGATCATAGAGATGAATATCTGAATTACGAGTTTGGCACAGAATTAAGACATTATGGAAATTGTTTCACAACTAATACAGCCTGGAACACCATAGTGTGATGGTGTGTCCGAACATCATAACTGCACCCTATTGGATATGATGCATACCATGATGTCTCTTATTGAATTACCATGATAGTTTATGGGTTAGGCATTAGAGACAACCACATTCACTTTAAATAGGGCACCACGTAATTCCGATGAGATGACACCATATGAACTATGGTTTAGAGAAACCTAAGCTGTCATTTCTTAAAAGTTTGGGGCTGCGACGCTTATGTGGAAAAGTTTCAGGCTGATAAGCTCGAACCCAAAGCGGATAAATGCATCTTCATAAGACACCCAAAACAGTTGGGTATACCTCCTGTCTCAGATCCAAAAGCAATAAGGGATTGTTTCTAGAATCGGGTCCTTTCTCGAGGAAAAGTTTCTCTTGAAAGAATTGAGTGGGAGGATGGTGGAGACTTGATGAGGTTATTGAACCGTCTCTTCAACTAGTGTGTGGCAGGGCACAGGGAGTTGTTCCTATGGCACCTACACCGATTGAAGTGGAAGCTTATGATAGTGATCATGAAACTTCAGATCAAGTCACTACCAAACCTCGTGGGATGATAAGGATGCGTACTACTTCAGAGTGGTACGTAATCCTGTCTTGGAAGTCATGTTGCTAGACAACAATGAACCTACGAGCTATGGAGAAGCGATGGTGGGCCTGGATTCCAAAATGGCTCGAGGCCATATAATCCGAGAGAGGATCCATATATGAAACAAAGTGTAGACTTTGAAAGTACTACTTGATGGTCGTAAGGCTGTTAGGTACATATGGATTTTTTAAAAGGAAGACGAACAATGATGGTAAGTATCACCATTAAGAAAGCTCGACTTGTCGTTAAGATGTTTTCCGGCAAGTTCAAGGAGTTGACTACGATGAGAATTTCTCACTCGTAGCGATGCTAAGAGTCTGTTGGAATTATATTAGCGATTACTTCATTATTTAATCTTGCAGATAGGATGTCAAAACATTGTTTCCTCGACGATTTTCTTGAGGAAAGGTTGTATGTGATACAACCGGAAGGTTTTGTCAATCCTGAAAGATGCTAATAAGTATGCAAAGCTCCAGCAATCCTTCTAAGGACTGGAGTAATCATCTCGGAGTTGGAATGTATGCTTTGATGAGATGATAAAAGATTTTGGGTGTATATAAAGTTTATGAGAAAGTTGTATTTCCAAAGAAGTGAGTGGGAGCACTATAGAATTTCTGATGAATATATGTTGTTGACATATTGTTGATCAGAAATGACGTAGAATTTCTGGAAAGCATATAGGGTTATTTGGAAAGTGTTTTTCAATGGAAAGCCTGGATTAAGCTACTTGAACATTGAGCATCAAGATCTATACGGATAGATCAAAACGCTTAATGGTACTTTCAAATGAGCACATACCTTGACATGATCTTGAAGGTGTTCAAGATGGATCAGTCAAAGAAAGAGTTCTTGCCTGAGTTGTAAGGTATGAAGTTAAGACTTAAAGCTCGACCACGGCAGAAGAAAGAGGAAGGACGAAGGTCATCCCCTATGCTTTTGTCATAGGCTCTACATGGTATGCCATGCTGAGTACCGCACCTGATGTGTGCCTTGCCACATATCTGGCAAGAGGGTACAAAGGTAATCTAGGAGTAGATCACCAGATAGCGGTCTAAATTATCCTTAGAGGAATAAGGATATGTTTCTCGGTTATGGAGGTGATAAAGAATTCGACGTAAAGAGTTACGTCGATGCAAGCTTAACACCTATCCGGATAGCTCTGAGTAGAGATATCGGATACGTATAATGGGGCAACAATTTAGAATAGCTCCAAGTAGAACAGTTATTTGAAATGGCTCCAAATGTAGCGTAGTATTTGCATCTACAAGATGCCATAGAAATTTGCGAAGTACATACGGATCTGAATGTTTCAGACCCGTTGAGTGAAACCTCTCTCACAAGCATAACATGATCAAACCCAGAACTCTTTGGGTGTTAGTCACATGGGGATGTGACCTTGAGTGTTAATCACATATCGATGTGAACTGGATTATTGACTCTAGTGCAAGTGGGAGACTATTGGAAATATGCCCTAGAGGCAATAATAAATTAGTTATTATCATATTTCCTTGATCATGATAATCGTTTATTATCCATGCTAGAATTGTATTGATAGGAAACTCAGATACATGTGTGGATACATAGACAACACCATGTCCCTAGTAAACCTCTAGTTGACTAGCTCGTTGATCAATAGATGGTTACAATTTCCTGACCATGGACATTGGATGTCGTTGATAAAGGGATCACATCATTAGGAGAATGATGTGATGGACAAGACCCAATCCTAAGCCTAGCACAAAGATCGTGTAGTTCGTATGCTAAAGCTTTTCTAATGTCAAGTATCATTTCCTTAGACCATGAGATTGTGCAACTCCCGGATACCGTAGGAATGCTTTGGGTGTGCCAAATGTCACAAGGTAACTGGGTGGCTATAAAGGTGCACTACGAGCATCTCCGAAAGTGTCTGTTGGGTTGGCACGAATCAAGACTGGGATTTGTCACTCCGTGTGACGGAGAGGTATCTCTGGGCCCACTCGGTAGGACATCATCATAATGTGCACAATGTGATCAAGGAGTTGATCATGGGATGATGTGTTACGGAACGAGTAAAGAGACTTGCCGGTAACGCGATTGAACAAGGTATCGGGATACCGACGATTGAATCTCGGGCAAGTATCGTACCGCTAGACAAAGGGAATTATATACGGGATTGATTAAGTCCTTGACATCGTGGTTCATCCGATGAGATCATCGTGGAGCATGTGGGAGGCAACATGGGTATCCAGATCCCGCTGTTGGTTATTGGCCGGAGAGTTTTCTCGGCCATGTCTGCATGTCTCCCGAACCCGTAGGGTCTACACACTTAAGGTTCGATGACGCTAGGGTTATAGGGAAAGTATGTACACGGTTACCGAATGTTGTTCGGAGTCCCGGATGAGATCCCGGACATCACGAGGAGTTCCGGAATGGTCCAGAGGTAAAGATTGATATATAGGAAGTATGGTTTTGTGAAGGAAATATGCCCTAGAGGCAATAATAAAGTTATTATTTATTTCCTTATAATCATGATAAATGTTTATTATTCATGCTAGAATTGTATTAACCGGAAACATAATACATGTGTGAATACATAGACAAACAAAGTGTCACTAGTATGCCTCTACTTGACTAGCTCGTTAATCAAAGATAGTTATGTTTCCTAACCATGAACAATGAGTTGTTATTTGATTAACGAGGTCACATCATTAGTTGAATGATCTGATTGACATGACCCATTCCATTAGCTTAGCACCCGATCGTTTAGTATGTTGCTATTGCTTTCTTCATGACTTATACATGTTCCTATAACTATGAGATTATGCAACTCCCGTTTGCCGGAGGAACACTTTGGGTGCTACCAAACGTCACAACGTAACTGGGTGATTATAAAGGAGCATTACAGGTGTCTCCAAAGGTAGATGTTGGGTTGGCGTATTTCGAGATTAGGATTTGTCACTCCGATTGTTGGAGAGGTATCTCTGGGCCCTCTCGGTAATGCACATCACATAAGCCTTGCAAGCATTGCAACTAATGAGTTAGTTGCGGGATGATGTATTACAGAACGAGTAAAGAGACTTGCCGGTAACGAGATTGAACTAGGTATTGGATACCGACGATCGAATCTCGGGCAAGTAACATACCGATGACAAAGGGAACAACGTATGTTGTTATGCGGTCTGACCGATAAATATCTTCATAGAATATGTAGGAGCCAATATGGGCATCCAGGTCCCGCTATTGGTTATTGACCGGAGACGTGTCTCGGTCATGTCTACATTGTTCTCGAACCCGTAGGGTCTGCATGCTTAAGGTTACGATGACAGTTATATTATGAGTTTATGCATTTTGATGTACCGAAGGTTGTTCGGAGTCCCGGATGTGATCACGGACATGACGAGGAGTCTCGAAATGGTCGATACGTAAAGATTGATATATTGGAAGCCTATGTTTGGATATCGGAAGTGTTCCGGGTGAAATCGGGATTTTACCGGAGTACCGGGAGGTTACCGGAACCCCCCGGGAACCATATGGGCCTAGATGGGCTTTAGTGGAAAGGAAAAAGGGGCAGCCCAAGGTGTCCGCGCGCCTCCCCCCTCCCCCTAGTCCTATTAGGACTAGGAGAGGTGGCCGGCCCCCCTTCTCTCTCTTTCCCCCTCGGGGAATCCTAGTCCAACTAGGATTGGGGGGGAGTCCTACTCCCGGAAGGAGTAGGACTCCTCCTGCGCCCTCCTCCTGGCCGGCGCCCCCCTCCCCCTTGGCTCCTTTATATACTGAGGCAGAGGCACCCTAGAAACACACAAGTTGATCCACGTGATCTATTCCTTAGCCGTGTGCGGCGCCCCAGCCACCATAGTCCTCGATAATACTGTAGCAGAGTTTAGGCGAAGCCCTGCTGCTGTAGTGCATCAAGATCGTCACCACGCCATCGTGCTGACGGAACTCTTCCCCGACACTTTGCTGGATCGGAGTCCGGGGATCGTCATCGAGCTGAACGTGTGCTCGAACTCAGAGGTGCCGTAGTTTCGGTGCTTGATCGGTTGGATCGTGAAGACGTACGACTACTTCCTCTATGTCGTGTCAACGCTTCCGCAGTCGGTCTGCGTGGGTACGTAGACAACACTCTCCCCTCTTGTTGCTATGCATCACATGATCTTGCGTGTGCGTAGGAATTTTTTTGAAATTACTACGAAACCCAACAGTGGTATCAGAGCCTAGGTTATTTATGTTGATGTTATATGCACGACAAGTGAGTTGTGGGCGATATAAGTCATACTGCCTACCAGCATGTCATACTTTGGTTCGGTGGCATTGTTGGACGAGACGACCCGGACCAACATTACGCGTACGCTTACGCGAGACCGGTTCCCCCGACGTGCTTTGCACATAGGTGGCTTGCGGGCGACTGTCTCTCCAACTTTAGTTGAACCAAGTATGGCTACGCTCGGTCCTTGCGAAGGTTAAAACGGAGTCTATTTGACAAACTATCGTTGTGGTTTTGATGCATAGGTGAGATTGGTTCTTGCTTAAGCCCGTAGCAGCCACGTAAAACTTGCAACAACAAAGTAGAGGACGTCTAACTTGTTTTTGCAGGGCATGTTGTGATGTGATATGGTCAAGACATGATGCTGAATTTTATTGTATGAGATGATCATGTTTTGTAACCGAGTTATCGGCAACTGGCAGGAGCCTTATGGTTGTCGTTTTATTGTATGCAATGCAATCGTGATGTAATGCTTTACTTTATTACTAAGCGGTAGTGATAGTCGTAGAAGCACTAGCTTGGCGAGATGACAACGATGCTACGATGGAGATCAAGGTGTCACGCCGGTGACGATGGTGATCACGACGGTGCTTCGGAGATGGAGATCACAAGCACAAGATGATGATGGCCATATCATATCACTTATATTGATTGCATGTGATGTTTATCCTTTTTATGCATCTTATCTTGCTTTGATTGACGGTAGCATTATAAGATGATCTCTCACTAAATTATCAAGAAGTGTTCTCCCTGAGTGTGCACCATTGCGAAATTTCTTCGTGCTGAGACACCACGTGATGATCGGGTGTGATAGGTTCTACGTTCAAATACAACGGGTGCAAAACAGTTGCACACGCGGAATACTCAGGTTATACTTGATGAGCCAAGCATATACAGATATGGCCTCGGAACACGGAGACCGAAAGGTCGAGCGTGAATCATATAGTAGATATGATCAACATAACGATGTTCACCATTGAAAACTACTCCATCTCACATGATGATCGGTTATGGTTTAGTTGATTTGGATCACGTAATCACTTAGAGGATTAGAGGGATGTCTATCTAAGTGGGAGTTCTTTAATTAATTTGATTAACTGAACTTAAATTTATCATGAAACTTAGTACCTGATTAGTATCTTGCTTGTTTATGTTTGATTGTAGATAGATGGCTCGTGCTGTTGTTCCATTGAATTTTAATGCGTTCCTTGAGAAAGCAAAGTTGAAAGATGATGGTAGCAATTACACGGACTGGGTCCGTAACTTGAGGATTATCCTCATTGCTGCACAGAAGAATTACGTCCTGGAAGCACCGCTGGGTGCCAGGCCTGCTGCAGGAGCAACACCGGATGTTATGAATGTCTGGCAGAGCAAAGCTGATGACTACTCGATAGTTCAGTGTGCCATGCTTTACGGCTTAGAATCGGGACTTCAACGATGTTTTGAACGTCATGGAGCATATGAGATGTTCCAAGAGTTGAAGTTAATATTTCAAGCAAATGCCCGAATTGAGAGATATGAAGTCTCCAATAAGTTCTATAGCTGCAAGATGGAGGAGAACAGTTCTGTCAGTGAGCATATACTCAAAATGTCTGGGTATAATAATCACTTGATTCAATTGGGAGTTAATCTTCCAGATGATTGCGTCATTGACAGAATTCTTCAATCACTACCACCAAGCTACAAGAGCTTCGTGATGAACTATAATATGCAAGGGATGAACAAGACTATTCCCGAGCTCTTCGCAATGCTGAAAGCTGCGGAGGTAGAAATCAAGAAGGAGCATCAAGTGTTGATGGTCAACAAGACCACTAGTTTCAAGAAAAAGGGCAAAGGGAAGAAGAAGGGGAACTTCAAAAAGAACGGCAAGCAAGTTGCTACTCAAGAGAAGAAACCCAAACCTGGACCTAAGCCTGAAACTGAGTGTTTCTATTGCAAGCAGACTGGTCACTGGAAGCGGAACTGCCCCAAGTATTTGGCGGATAAGAAGGATGGCAAGGTGAACAAAGGTATATGTGATATACATGTTATTGATGTGTACCTTACTAATGCTCGCAGTAGCACCTGGGTATTTGATACTAGTTCTGTTGCTAATATTTGCAACTCGAAACAGGGACTACGGATCAAGCGAAGATTGGTTAAGGACGAGGTGACGATGCGCGTGGGAAACGGTTCCAAAGTCGATGTGATCGCAGTCGGCACGCTACCTCTACATCTACCTTCGGGATTAGTATTAGACCTAAATAATTGTTATTTGGTGCCAGCGTTAAGCATGAACATTATATCTGGATCTTGTTTGATGCGAGACGGTTATTCATTTAAATCAGAGAATAATGGTTGTTCTATTTATATGAGTAATATCTTTTATGGTCATGCACCCTTGAAGAGTGGTCTGTTCTTGTTGAATCTCGATAGTAGTAACACACATATTCATAATGTTGAAGCCAAAAGATGCAGAGTTGATAATGAGAGTGCAACTTATTTGTGGCACTGCCGTTTAGGTCATATCGGTGTAAAGCGCATGAAGAAACTCCATTCTGATGGACTTTTGGAACCACTTGATTATGAATCACTTGGTACTTGCGAACCGTGCTTCATGGGCAAGATGACCAAAACACCGTTCTCCGGTACTATGGAGAGAGCAACAAATTTGTTGGAAATCATACATACAGATGTATGTGGTCCGATGAATATTGAGGCTCGTGGCGGATATCGTTATTTTCTCACCTTCACAGATGATTTAAGCAGATATGGGTATATCTACTTAATGAAACATAAGTCTGAAACATTTTAAAAGTTCAAGGAATTTCAGAGTGAAGTTTAAAATCATCGTAACAAGAAAATAAAGTTTCTACGATCTGATCGTGGAGGAGAATATTTGAGTTACGAGTTTGGTGTACATTTGAAAAATTGTGGAATAGTTTCGCAACTCACGCCACCCGGAACACCACAGCGTAATGGTGTGTCCGAACGTCGTAATCGTACTTTACTAGATATGGTGCGATCTATGATGTCTCTTACTGATTTACCGCTATCGTTTTGGGGATACGCTCTAGAGACGGCCGCATTCACGTTAAATAGGGCACCATCAAAATCCGTTGAGACGACGCCTTATGAACTGTGGTTTGGCAAGAAACCAAAGTTGTCGTTTCTGAAAGTTTGGGGCTGCGATGCTTATGTGAAAAAGCTTCAACCTGATAAGCTCGAACCCAAATCGGAGAAATGTGTCTTCATAGGATATCCAAAGGAAACTATTGGATACA
This sequence comes from Triticum urartu, assembly GCF_056163025.1. Lineage (NCBI taxonomy): Eukaryota > Viridiplantae > Streptophyta > Magnoliopsida > Poales > Poaceae > Triticum > Triticum urartu. The sequence goes on from NC_141877.1 coordinate 483,533,653, forward strand.
CCTTCTATCACAGATCCGAAGGCAAGACTTTTGTTGCTAAATTCGGAAACTTTCTAGAGGAGTTTCTCTCGAAAGAAGTGAGTGGGAGGAAAGTAGAACTTGACGAGGTAAATGTACCTGCTCCCTTATTGGAAAGTAGTACATCACAGAAAACTGTTTCAGTGAAACCTACACCAGTTAGTGAGGAAGCTAATGATAATGATCATGAAACTTCAAATCAAGATACTACTGAACCTCGTAGATCAACCAGAGTAAGATCCGCACCAGAGTGGTACGGTAATCCTGTTCTGGAAGTCATACTACTAGATCATGATGAACCTACAAACTATGAAGAAGCGATGGTGAGCCCAGATTCCGCAAAATGGCTTGAAGCCATGAAATCTGAGATGGGATCCATGTATGAGAACAAAGTATGGACTTTGGTTGACTTGCCCGATGATCGGCAAGCAATTGAGAATAAATGGATCTTCAAGAAGAAGACTGACGCTGACGGTAATGTTACTGTCTACAAAGCTCGACTTGTCGCAAAAGGTTTTCGACAAGTTCAAGGGGTTGACTACGATGAGACCTTCTCACCCGTAGCGATGCTTAAGTCTGTCCGAATCATGTTAGCAATTGCCGCATTTTATGATTATGAAATTTGGCAAATGGATGTCAAAACTGCATTCCTGAATGGATTTCTAGAAGAAGAGTTGTATATGATGCAACCAAAAGGTTTTGTCGATCCAAAGGGAGCTAACAAAGTGTGCAAGCTCATGCGATCCATTTATGGACTGGTGCAAGCCTCTCGGAGTTGGAATAAACGCTTTGATAGTGTGATCAAAGCATTTGGTTTTATACAGACTTTTGGAGAAGCCTGTATTTACAAGAAAGTGAGTGGGAGCTCTGTAGCATTTCTGATATTATATGTGGATGACATATTACTAATTGGAAATGATATAGAATTTCTAGATAACATAAAGGTATACTTGAATAAGAGTTTTTCAATGAAAGACCTCGGTGAAGCTGCTTTCATATTAGGTATAAAGATCTATAGAGATAGATCAAGACGCTTAATTGGACTTTCACAAAGCACATACCTTGACAAGATTTTGAAGAAGTTCAAAATGGATCAAGCAAAGAAAGGATTCTTGCCTGTGTTACAAGGTGTGAAATTGAGTAAGACTCAATGCCCGACCACTGCAGAAGATAGAGAGAATATGAAAGATGTTCCCTATGCATCAGCGATAGGATCTATCATGTATGCAATGCTGTGTACCAGACCTGATGTGTGCCTTGCTATAAGTCTAGCAGGGAGGTACCAAAGTAATCCAGGAGTGGATCACTGGACAGCGGTCAAGAACATCCTGAAATACCTGAAAAGGACTAAGGATATGTTTCTCGTATATGGAGGTGACAAAGAGCTCGTCGTAAATGGTTACGTTGATGCAAGCTTTGACACTGATCCGGACGATTCTAAATCGCAAACCGGATACGTGTTTACATTAAACGGTGGAGCTGTCAGTTGGTGCAGTTCTAAACAAAGCGTCGTAGCGGGATCTACATGTGAAGCGGAGTACATAGCTGCTTCGGAAGCAGCAAACGAAGGAGTCTGGATGAAGGAGTTCATATCCGATCTAGGTGTCATACCAAGTGCATCGGGTCCAATGAAAATCTTTTGTGACAATACTGGTGCAATTGCGTTGGCAAAGGAATCCAGATTTCACAAGAGAACCAAGCACATCAAGAGACGCTTCAATTCCATCCGGGATCTAGTCCAGGTGGGAGACATAGAAATTTGCAAGATACATACGGATCTGAATGTTGCAGACCCATTGACTAAGCCTCTTCCACGAGCAAAACATGATCAGCACCAAGACTCCATGGGTGTAAGAATCATTACGGTGTAATCTAGATTATTGACTCTAGTGCAAGTGGGAGACTGAAGGAAATATGCCCTAGAGGCAATAATAAAGTTATTATTTATTTCCTTATAATCATGATAAATGTTTATTATTCATGCTAGAATTGTATTAACCGGAAACATAATACATGTGTGAATACATAGACAAACAAAGTGTCACTAGTATGCCTCTACTTGACTAGCTTGTTAATCAAAGATAGTTATGTTTCCTAACCATGAACAATGAGTTGTTATTTGATTAACAAGGTCACATCATTAGTTGAATGATCTGATTGACATGACCCATTCCATTAGCTTAGCACCCGATCGTTTAGTATGTTGCTATTGCTTTCTTCATGACTTATACATGTTCCTATAACTATGAGATTATGCAACTCCCGTTTGCCGGAGGAACACTTTGGGTGCTACCAAACGTCACAACGTAACTGGGTGATTATAAAGGAGCATTACAGGTGTCTCCAAAGGTAGATGTTGGGTTGGCGTATTTCGAGATTAGGATTTGTCACTCCGATTGTCGGAGAGGTATCTCTGGGCCCTCTCGGTAATGCACATCACATAAGCCTTGCAAGCATTGCAACTAATGAGTTAGTTGCGGGATGATGTATTACAGAACGAGTAAAGAGACTTGCCGGTAACGAGATTGAACTAGGTATTGGATACCGACGATCGAATCTCGGGCAAGTAACATACCAATGACAAAGGGAACAACGTATGTTGTTATGCGGTCTGACCGATAAAGATCTTCGTAGAATATGTAGGAGCCAATATGGGCATCCAGGTCCCGCTATTGGTTATTGACCGGAGACGTGTCTCGGTCATGTCTACATTGTTCTCGAACCCGTAGGGTCCGCATGCTTAAGGTTACGATGACAGTTATATTATGAGTTTATGCATTTTGATGTACCGAAGGTTGTTCGGAGTCCCGGATGTGATCACGGACATGACGAGGAGTCTCGAAATGGTCGATACGTAAAGATTGATATATTGGAAGCCTATGTTTGGATATCGGAAGTGTTCCGGGTGAAATCGGGATTTTACCGGAGTACCGGGAGGTTACCGGAACCCCCCGGGAACCATATGGGCCTAGATGGGCTTTAGTGGAAAGGAGAAAGGGGCAGCCCAAGGTGGCCGCGCGCCTCCCCCCTCCCCCTAGTCCTATTAGGACTAGGAGAGGTGGCCGGCCCCCCTTCTCTCTCTTTCCCCCTCGGGGAATCCTAGTCCAACTAGGATTGGGGGGGGGGAGTCCTACTCCCAGAAGGAGTAGGACTCCTCCTGCGCCCTCCTCCTGGCCGGCGCCCCCTCCCCCTTGGCTCCTTTATATACTGAGGCAGAGGCACCCCAGAAACACACAAGTTGATCCACGTGATCTATTCCTTAGCCGTGTGCGGCGCCCCAGCCACCATAGTCCTCGATAATACTGTAGCGGAGTTTAGGCGAAGCCCTGCTGCTGTAGTGCATCAAGATCGTCACCACGCCGTCGTGCTGACGGAACTCTTCCCCGACACTTTGCTGGATCGGAGTCCGGGGATCGTCATCGAGCTGAACGTGTGCTCGAACTCGGAGGTGCCGTAGTTTCGGTGCTTGATCGGTTGGATCGTGAAGACGTACGACTACTTCTTCTACGTCGTGTCAACGCTTCCGCAGTCGGTCTGCGTGGGTACGTAGACAAAACTCTCCCCTCTCGTTGCTATGCATCACATGATCTTGCGTGTGCGTAGGAAATTTTTTGAAATTACTACAAAACGCAACATTTTGGCAACCGGAAGTGTTCCGGGCATCACCGTGTTGGGGAACGTAGTAATTTCAAAAAATTTCCTACGTACACGCAAGATCATGGTGATGCATAGCAACGAGAGGGGAGAGTGTTGTCTACGTACCCTCGTAGACCGAAGCGGAAGCGTTGACGCAACATAGAGGAAGTAGTCGTACGTCTTCCCGGTCCAACCGATCCAAGCACCGTTACTCCGACACCTCCGAGTTCTTGACACACGTACAACTCGATGACGCACCTCGGGCTCCGATCCAGCAAAGCTTCGGGGAGGAGTTTCGTCAGCACGACGGCGTGGTGACGATCTTGATGTTTAACCGTCGCAGGGCTTCGCCTAAGCACCGCTACAATATGATCGAGGTGTAATATCGTGAAGGGGGGCACCGCACACGGCTAAGGAACGATCACGAAGATCAACTTGTGTGTTCTAGGGTGCCCCCCTGCCCTCGTATATAAAGGAGCAAGGGGGAGGCCGGCCGGCCCTTGGGTGCGCCAAGGAGAGGGGGGAGTCCTTCTCCTAGTGGGAGTAGGACTCCCCTTTCCTAGTCCAACTAGGAATAGGGAGGGGGAAGGAAAGAGAGGGAGAGGGAGAGGGAAAGGGGGGCCGCGCCCCGCCTCCTAGTCCTATTCGGATTCCCCATGAGGGGGGGCGCGCCACCTCCTGGGCTGCTGCCCTCTCTCTCCCCTCAGGCCCAATAAGGCCCATTACTTCCCCGGGGGGTTCCGGTAACCCCTCCGGCACTCCGGTTTTATCCGAAATCACCCGGAACAATTCCGGTGTCCGAATATAGTCGTCCAATATATCGATCTTTATGTCTCGACCATTTCGAGACTCCTCGTCATGTCCCCGATCTCATCCGGGACTCCGAACTCCTTCGGTACATCAAAACTCATAAACTCATAATATAACTGTCATCGAAACCTTAAGCGTGCGGACCCTACGGTTCGAGAACAATGTAGACATGACCGAGACACGTCTGGTCAATAACCAATAGCGGGACCTGGATGCCCATATTGGCTCCTACATATTCTACGAAGATCTTTATCGGTCAGACCGCATAACAACATACGTTGTTCCCTTTGTCATCGGTATGTTACTTGCCTGAGATTCGATCGTCGGTATCCAATACCTAGTTCAATCTCGTTACCGGCAAGTCTCTTTACTCGTTCCATAATACATCATCCCACAACTAACTCATTAGTTGCAATGTTTGCAAGGCTTAAGAGATGTGCATTACCGAGAGGGCCCAGTGATACCTCTCCGACATTCGGAGTGACAAATCCTAATCTCGAAATACGCCAACCCAACATGTACCTTTGGAGACACCTGGAGAGCTCCTTTATAATCACCCAGTTACGTTGTGACATTTGGTAGCACACAAAGTGTTCCTCCGGCAAACGGGAGTTGCATAATCTCATAGTCATAGGAACATGTATAAGTCATGAAGAAAGCAATAGCAACATACTAAACGATTGGGTGCTAAGCTAATGGAATGGGTCATGTCAATCAGATCATTCAACTAATGATGTGACCTCGTTAATCAAATAACAACTCTTTGTTCATGGTTAGGAAACATAACCATCTTTGATTAACGAGCTAGTCAAGTAGAGGCATACTAGTGACACTCTGTTTGTTTATATATTCACACATGTATTATGTTTTCGGTTAATACAATTCTAGCATGAATAATAAACATTTATCATGAAATAAGGAAATAAATAATAACTTTATTATTGCCTCTAGGGCATATTTCCTTCAGTCTCCCACTTGCACTAGAGTCAATAATCTAGTTCACATCGCTATGTGATTAACACCAATAGTTCACATCTTTATGTGATTGGTTCACATCTCCATGTGACTAACACCCAAAGGGTTTACTAGATTCAATAATCTAGTTCACATCGCTATGTGATTAACACCCAAAGAGTGATCATGTTTTGCTTGTGAGAGAAATTTAGTCAACGGGCCTGCCAAATTCAGATCCGTATGTATTTTGCAAAATTCTATGTCTACAATGCTCTGCACGGAGCTACTCTAGCTAATTGCTCCCACTTTCAATATGTATCCAGATTGAGATTTAGAATCATCTGGATCAGTGTCAAAAACTTGCATCGACTTAACCCTTTACGATGAACCTTTTTGTCACGTCCATAATCGAGAAACATATCCTTATTTCACTAAGGATAATTCTGACCGCTGTCCAGTGATCTACTCCTAGATCACTATTGTACTCCCTTGCCAAATCAGTGCAGGGTATACAATAGATCTGGTACACAACATGACATACTTTATAGAACCTACGGCCAAGGCATAGGGAATGACTTTCATTCTCTTTCTATCTTCTGCCGTGGTCGGGCTTTGAGTCTTACTCAACTTCACACCTTGTAATACATGCAAGAACTCTTTCTTTGACTGCTCCATTTTGAACTACTTCAAAATCTTGTCAAGGTATGTACTCATTGAAAAAACTTATCAAGCGTCTTGATCTATCTCTATAGATTTTGAAGCTCAATATGTAAGCAGCTTCACTGAAGTCTTTCTTTGAAAAACTCCTTTCAAACACTCCTTTATGCTTTACAGAATAATTCTACATTATTTCTGATCAACAACATGTCATTCACATATACTTATCAGAAATGCTGTAGTGCTCCCACTCACTTTCTTGTAAATACAGGCTTCACCGCAAGTCTGTATAAAACTATATGCTTTGATCAACTCATCAAAGCGTATATTCCAACTCCGAGATGCTTGCACCAGTCCACAGATGGATCGCTGGAGCTTGCACATTTTGTTAGCACCTTTCGGATTGACAAAACCTTCTAGTTGCATCATATACAACTCTTCTTTAATAAATTCATTAAGGAATGCAGTTTTGTTTATCCATTTGCCAGATTTCTTAAAATGCGGCAATTACTAACATGATTCGGACAGACTCAAGCATAGATACGAGTGAGAAGCTCTCATCGTAGTCAACACCTTGAACTTGTCGAAAACCTTTTGCGACAATTCTAGCTTTGTAGATAGTAACACTACTATCAGCGTCCGTCTTCCTCTTGAAGATCCATTTATTCTCAATTGCTTGCCGATCATCGGGCAAGTCAACCAAAGTCCAAACTTTGTTCTCATACATGGATCATATCTCAGATTTCATGGCCTCAAACCATTTCGCGGAATCTGGGCTCATCATCGCTTCCTCATAGTTCGTAGGTTTGTCATGGTCAAGTAACATGACCTCCAGAACAGGATTACCGTACCACTCTGGTGCGGATCTCACTCTGGTTTACCTACGAGATTCGGTAGTAACTTGATCTGAAGTTACATGATCATCATCATTAGCTTCCTCACTAATTGGTGTAGTAGTCACAAGAACAGATTTTTGTGATGAACTACTTTCCAATAAGGGAGAAGGTACAATTACCTTATCAAGTTTTCTACTTTCCTCCCACTCACTTCTTTCGAGAGAAACTCCTTCTCTGGAAAGGATCCATTCTTAGCAACGAATGTCTTGCCTTTGGATCTGTGATAGAAGGTGTACCCAACAGTTTCCTTTGGGTATCCTATGAAGACATATTTCTTCGATTTGGTTTTGAGCTTATTAGGATGAAACCTTTTCATATAAGCATCACAATCCCAAACCTTAAGAAACGACAACTTTGGTTTCTTGGCAAACCACAGTTCAGATGGTGTCGTTTCAACGGACTTAGATGGTGCCCTTTTAAACGTGAATGCAGCTGTCTTTAATGCATAAGCCAAAATGATAGTGGTAAATCGGTAATAAACATCATAGGTCGCACCATATCTAATAAAGTACGATTATGACGTTCGGACACACCATTACATTGTGGTGTTCCAGGTGGCGTGAGTAGTGAAACTATTTCACATTGTTTTTAACTGAAGGCCAAACTCGTAACTCAAATACTCTTCTTTATGATCAGATCGTAGAAACTTTATTTTCTTGTTACGATGATTTTTCACTTCACTCTGAAATTCTTTGAACTTTTCAAATGTTTCAGACTTATGTTTCATCAAGTAGATATACTCATATCTGCTCAAATCATCTGTGAAGATCAGAAAATAATGATACCTGTCACGAGCCTCAATATTCTTCGGACCACATACATCAGTATGTATGATTTCCAACAAATCTGTTGCTCGCTCCATTGTTCCGAAGAACAGAGTCTTAGTCATCTTACCCATGAGGCATGGTTCGCAAGCATCAACTGATTCATAATCAAGTGATTCCAAAAGCCCATCAGCATGGAGTTTCTTCATGCGCTTTACACCAATATGACCTAAACGGCAGTTCCACAAATAAGTTTGCACTATCATTATTAACTTTGCATCTTTTGGTTTCAATATTGTGTTTATGTGTATCACTACGATCGAGATCCAACGAACTATTTTCATTGGGTGTGTAACCATATAAGGTTTTATTCATGTAAACAGAACAACAATTTATTCTCTTACTTAAATGAATAACCGTATTACAATAAACATGATCAAATCATATTCATGCTCAACGCAAACACCAAATAACACTTATTTAGGTTCAACACTAATCCCGAAAGTATAGGGAGTGTGCGATGATGATCATATCAATTTTGGAACCACTTCCAACACACATCGTTACTTCACCCTTAACTAGTCTCTGTTTATTCTGCAACTCCTGTTTCGAGTTACTAATCTTAGCAACTGAACTAGTATCAAATACTGAGGGGTTGCTATAAACACTAGTAAAGTACACATCAGTAACATGTATATCAAATATACTTATGTTCACTTTGCCATCCTTTTTATCCGCCAATCACTTGGGGTAGTTCTGCTTCCAGTGACCAGTCCCTTTGCAGTAGAAGCACTTAGTCTCAGGCTTAGGATCAGACTTGGGCTTCTTCACTTGAGCAGCAACTTGCTTGCCGTTCTTCTTGAAGTTCCCCTTCTTCCCTTTGCCCTTTTCTTGAAACTAGTGGTCTTGTCAACCATCAACACTTGATGTTTTTCTTGATTTCTACCTTCGTTGATTTCAGCATCACGAAGAGCTTGGGAGTTGTTTCCGTTATCCCTTGCATATTATAGTTCATCACGAAGTTCTACTAACTTGGTGATGGTGACTAGAGAATTCTGTCAATCACTATCTTATCTGGAAGATTAACTCCCACTTGATTCAAGCGATTGTAGTACCCAGACAATCTGAGCACATGCTCACTAGTTGAGCGATTCTCCTCCATCTTTTAGCTATAGAACTTGTTGGAGACTTCATATCTCTCAACTCGGGTATTTGCTTGAAATATTAACTTCAACTCCTGGAACATCTCATATGGTCCATGACGTTCAAAACGTCTTTGAAGTCCCGATTCTAAGCCATTAAGCATGGTGCACTAAACTATCAAGTAGTCATCATATTGAGCTAGCCAAACGTTCATAACGTCTGCATCTGCTCCTGCAATAGGTCTGTCACCTAGCGGTGCATCAAGGACATAATTCTTCTATGCAGCAATGAGGATAAACCTCAGATCACGGATCCAATCCGCATCATTGCTACTAACATCTTTCAACACAATTTTCTCTAGGAACATATCAAAATAAACACAGGGAAGCAACAACGCGAGCTATTGATCTACAACATAATTTGCAAAATACTACCAGGACTAAGTTCATGATAAATTTAAGTTCAATTTAATCATATTACTTAAGAACTCCCACTTAGATAGACATCCCTCTAATCCTCTAAGTGATCACGTGATCCAAATCAACTAAACCATGTCCGATCATCACGTGAGATGGAGTAGTTTCATTGGTGAACATCGCTATGTTGATCATATCTACTATATGATTCACGCTCGACCTTTCGGTCTCCGTGTTCCGAGGCCATATCTGCATATGCTTGGCTCGTCAAGAATAACCTGAGTATTCCGCGTGTGCAACTGTTTTGCACCCGTTGTATTTGAACGTAGAGCCTATCACACCCGATCATCACGTGGTGTCTCAGCACGAAGAACTTTCGCAATGGTGCATACTCAGGGAGAACACTTCTTGATAATTTTAGTGAGAGATCATCTTATAATGCTACCGTCAATCAAAGCAAGATAAGATGCATAAAAGATAAACATCACATGCAATCAATATAAGTGATATGATATGGCCATCATCATCTTGTGCCTGTGATCTCCATCTCCGAAGCACCGTCATGATCACCATCGTCACCGGCGCGACACCTTGATCTCCATCGTAGCATCGTTGTCGTCTCGCCAATCTTATGCTTCCACGACTATCGCTACCGCTTAGTGATAAAGTAAAGCATTACAGCGCGATTGCATTGCATACAATAAAGCGACAACCATATGGCTCCTGCCAGTTGCCGATAACTCGGTTACAAAACATGATCATCTCATACAATAAAATTTAGCATCATGTCTTGACCATATCACATCACAACATGCCCTGCAAAAACAAGTTAGACGTCCTCTACTTTGTTGTTGCAAGTTTTACGTGGCTGCTACGGGCTTAAGCAAGAACCAATCTTACCTACGCATCAAAACCACAATGATAGTTTGTCAAGTTGATGCCGTTTTAACCTTCGCAAGGACCGGGCGTAGCCACACTCGGTTCAACTAAAGTTGGAGAAACAGTCACCCGCAAGCCACCTATGTGCAAAGCACGTCGGGAGAACCGGTCTTGCGTAAGCGTACGCGTAATGTCGGTCCGGGCCGCTTCATCCAACAATACCGCCGAACCAAAGTATGACATGCTGGTAGGCAGTATGACTTATATCGCCCACAACTCACTTGTGTTCAACTCGTGCATATAACATCAAACCATAAAACCTAGGCTCGGATGCCACTGTTGGGGAACGTAGTAATTTCAAAAAATTTCCTACATACACGCAAGATCATGGTGATGCATAGCAACGAGAGGGGAGAGTGTTGTCTACGTACCCTCATAGACCGAAGCGGAAGCGTTGACGCAACATAGAGGAAGTAGTCGTACGTCTTCCCGGTCCAACCGATCCAAGCACCGTTACTCCGGCACCTCCGAGTTCTTGACACACGTACAGCTCGATGACGCACCTCGGGCTCCGATCCAGCAAAGCTTCGGGGAGGAGTCTCGTCAGCACGACGGCGTGGTGACGATCGCAGGGCTTCGCCTAAGCACCGCTACAATATGATCGAGGTGTAATATCGTGGAGGGGGGCACCGCACATGGCTAAGGAACGATCACGAAGATCAACCTGTGTGTTCTAGGGTGCCCCCCTGCCCCCGTATATAAAGGAGCAAGGGGGAGGCCGGCCGGCCCTTGGGTGCACCAAGGAGAGGGGGGGAGTCCTTCTCCTAGTGGGAGTAGGACTCCCCTTTCCTAGTCCAACTAGGAATAGGGAGGGGGAAGGAAAGAGAGGGAGAGGGAGAGGGAAAGGGGGGCCGCGCCCCCCCTCCTAGTCCTATTCGGACTCCCCATGAGGGGGGGCGCGCCACCTCCTGGGCTGCTGCCCTCTCTCTCCCCTCAGGCCCAATAAGGCCCATTACTTCCCCGGGGGGTTCCGGTAACCCCTCCGGCACTCCAGTTTTATCTGAAATCACCCGGAACAATTCCGGTGTCCGAATATAGTCGTCCAATATATCGATCTTTATGTCTCGACCATTTCGAGACTCCTCGTCATGTCCCCGATCTCATCCGGGACTCCGAACTCCTTCGGTACATCAAAACTCATAAACTCATAATATAACTGTCATCGAAACCTTAAGCGTGCGGACCCTACGGTTTGAGAACAATGTAGACATGACCGAGACACGTCTCCGGTCAATAACCAATAGCGGGACCTGGATGCCCATATTGGCTCCTACATATTCTACGAAGATCTTTATCGGTCAGACCGCATAACAACATACGTTGTTCCCTTTGTCATCGGTATGTTACTTGCCTGAGATTCGATCGTCGGTATCCAATACCTAGTTCAATCTCGTTACCGGCAACTCTCTTTACTCGTTCCGTAATACATCATCCCGCAACTAACTCATTAGTTGCAATGCTTGCAAGGCTTAAGTGATGTGCATTACCGAGAGGGCCCAGAGATACCTCTCCAACATTCGGAGTGACAAATCCTAATCTCGAAATACGCCAACCCAACATGTACCTTTGGAGACACCTGTAGAGCTCCTTTATAATCACCCAGTTACGTTGTGACGTTTGGTAGCACACAAAGTGTTCCTCCGGCAAACGGGAGTTGCATAATCTCATAGTCATAGGAACATGTATAAGTCATGAAGAAAGCAATAGCAACATACTAAACGATCGGGTGCTAAGCTAATGGAATGGGTCATGTCAATCAGATCATTCAACTAATGATGTGACCTCGTTAATCAAATAACAACTCTTTGTTCATGGTTAGGAAACATAACCATCTTTGATTAACGAGCTAGTCAAGTAGAGGCATACTAGTGACACTCTGTTTGTTTATATATTCACACATGTATTATGTTTCCGGTTAATACAATTCTAGCATGAATAATACACATTTATCATGAAATAAGGAAATAAATAGTAACTTTATTATTGCCTCTAGGGCATGTTTCCTTCACACCGATAGTGTACCGGGACTACCGGAGGGGTCCGGGGGTCCACCAGGTGGGGCCACCAGCCCCGGAGGCCTACATGGGCCAATAGTGGGAAGGGACCAGCCCCTAGGTGGGCTGGGGCGCCTCCCACCAAGGCCCAAGGCGCCTCCAAGAGGGGAAGGGGGCAAACCCTAGGCTCAGATGGGCCTAAGGCCCACCTAGTGGTGCGCCCCCTCTCTCCCCCCTTGGCCGCCCCCTAGATGGGATCTAGGGCTGGCCGCCACCCCTAGGGAGGGAACCCTAGGTGGGGGCGCAGCCCCTCCCCTCCCCCTATATATACTTGAGGTTTGGGGCTGCCCAACACATGTGATTTGCTCTCCCTCTTGGCGCAGCCCTACCTCTCTCCCTCCTCGTCTCTCGTAGTGCTTGGCGAAGCCCTGCTGGAGTCCAGCGCTCCTCCACCACCACCACGGCGTCGTGCTGCTGCTGGATGGAGTCTTCCCCAACCTCTCCTTCTCCCCTTGCTGGATCAAGGCGTAGGAGACGTCACCGGGCTGTACGTGTGTTGAACACGGAGGTGCCGTCCGTTCGGCACTAGGATCATCGGTGATTTGAATCACGATGAGTACGACTCCATCAACCCCGTTCACTTGAACGCTTCCGCTTAGCGATCTACAAGGGTATGTAGATGCACTCTCCTTCCCCTCGTTGCTAGATTACTCCATAGATTGATCTTGGTGATGCGTAGAAAATTTTGAATTTCTGCTACGTTCTCCGACAAAAATAAAGATGACCCTTGGGTTGGCCGACCCAAGGGAAAGAAAAGGCTAGGTGGCAAATGGTAAAACCAATGTTGGGCCTTGCTGTAGGAGTTTTATTCAAGGCGAACTGCCAAGGGGTTCCCATTATAACCCAACCGTGTAAGGAACGCAAAATCAAGGAACATAACACCGGTATGACGGAAACTAGGGCGGCAAGAGTGGAACAAAATACCAGACATATGGCCGAGCCTTCCACCCTTTACCAAGTATATAGATGCATTAATTAAATAAGAGATATTGTGATATCCCAACAAATATCCATGTTCCAACATGGAACCAACTCCAATCTTCAACTGCAACTAGCAACGCTATAAGAGGGCCTGAGCAAAGCGGTAACATAGCCAAACAACGGTTTGCTAGGACAAGGTCGGTTAGAGGCTTGAGATGGCAATATGGGAGGCATGATATAGCAAGTGGTAGGTATTGCGGCATAGGCATAGCAAAAGAGCGAGCATCTAGCAAGCAAAGATAGAAGTGATTTCGAGGGTATGGTCATCTTGCCTGAGATCCCGCAAGGAAGAAGAACGAGTCCATGAAGGAGACAAACGAACGTAGATGAACGAATCCTCACAACTCCAGAACGAAAACCGAAGATAACGCGAGAAGTAACCCAGAAAGAAGCAAACAACATAGTAAACAACCATCACATAAACATGGCATGATGCACAACATGTATGATGCATGTCCGGTTTAATGATACATGCCATGGCATGGCAAAGTGCAACAAACAACACTACAAATTAAGTGGAGCTCAATATGCAACTCCGTTGCATATTGACGAAACACCACATTCAAGTTATTTAGTTCGATCTCGTTTATGTACCCAACAATATTAAATGTTGTTAGTATTGCAATAGGTGAAGCATAATAAAACTATCTATCTAGGCAAGTTTAAATGAGGCCGGAACAACAAAACAACAAGTCCGGAAAAATCCTCATGAGCATATTATAGATTTGGTACTGTTCTTCCCTTAAAAATATTTTAGAGTAGTTAAACATGCAAAGTGATGCCACCATGTTAAACTAGGCATTTTTCCACCCCATTTACATATAAAGTTTATTAAATTCCGAGTAACGGTTATTTAGTTATGAAATAAATCATTTTAGCATCGCATATGGACAAAATTACACAAACAACATTTTAAACATAGATGAAAGTGACATATCATGAACCTAGACACAATTTTAAGCATTTTTCATATATAAATTGTTTTAATCCGATGCACGGTTGAAAAGTTATTATATGCATGATGTTGGAGGGTTTTTTTGTAAAACAACAATTTTTTGGATAATAGCTAAATTCGTAGATCTGAGAAAAAAAACATGAACGGGCCGAAACTAACAGGCCCCGAAGTGCACAGGGGAGGTGCTGGAGCTGGCCTCACCGATGGGCTTCGGCCCAGGACGATGGAGCACTGGGCCGGCTGGTTCGCTGGGTGGCGCTGGGCCGGAGCCAGGCTGGGCCGGAGGCGTGGCTGCAGTCCACGTAGGCGATGGTAGGGCGTGGTCAACGCAGCACTACTGGAGCTGGGCTTCGCACGTGGCAGAGGAGGGGGTCAACGCAGACGGGCGAGGGGACTTGTCGCTGTTCGTCGTCGTTTCCATACGCAGAAGCAGAGGCCGGCGACGAGGACTTGGGGAGGACCGATCGCAGAGATGAGCTGGAGGGCACGGCCTGCGGGTCCAGTTGGAGGGTCTCGTCGCCGATGAGGATGCTTGAGGAGGAGAGGAGCGGTCGAGGTGGCGGCGAGGGCGGGTTGTAGGCACTTGCTCGCCGGGGATGGCGCGGGCCACGACAGAGGAACAAGGGCGCGGCGGTGGGACTCCGACGCGGCAGGGAGCTCGGCAGACTGGGTCGAGCTGGAGGAGCTCGGGCCTCAGGTGCGGGACCAGAGGGGACCGAGGCGCCATGGCAGGGGAACGGCAGCAGCCGCGGGGAAAACTTGGCGGCATCCATGGCCGGCGGCGCGGTACGGTTCCTGCAGAGACACGGTGGAGAGAGGGAGCACGCGGTGAGGGAGAGAGGAGAGAAGGACGAGGAAGGGAGAGGCAGGGGCGCAGGGAGCTGCTGGACCGGCGACTGGACTCCGGCGAGTCGTCCCTGGATCGGGACGAGGAGGTTGCGGCGCGGGACTGGTCCTGCTGGTGGTGCTCGCTGGCTGGTGGATCGAGGGGATCCGCAGGAGAGCACTGATTGGGGGGGATTGGATGGATCAGATCTGGGGAAATCCCGAGAGAGTGGCGGCGGCGCTAGGTAGGATCCCTAGAAATTAGGGATTTGGTCACGGTTTAGAGTAGTATATATAGCGGTTGGTTAATTTAGGGGCTATCTCGTCGCTCCGATCGTAATCGGACGGACGGAAAAAAATATGTTAGGAAGTCCAAATAACAAAACGGAGACGTTTTGTAGATGTTTGGAGTTGATCCGGATCCAACGGTGACGACTGTCCGGGTCGGGTCCCGGACAACTCTCGGACGCGCGCGAGGGGCCGATGCACTGTGCAAGGAGGGGGTTTCGGCGCCTGGGGGGTTGGTAGCGGACTGTGCAGAAAGCTTTGGGCTGAGAGAAGAGAAGAGAGAGAGACCCGGCGACTGTTTCCGGAGACCGAAAACGTCCGACGAAAAGACCGGCTATAATGCCGCTATAGTTATCCGTTGGGGCGTCAAACAGACTCCGAATGTGATGAAACTTGGCAGGAGGCCTACCTACACTATAATAAGACCGCATGCCAACTTTCAACCCATTCCGAGAATATTTTCCGGCCACTTATAAAATACTATTTCGGACGTGCCGCGGGCGCGTGCAAGTGTGTCTGGACTCAGAACGGACAACAGAAGGAACTGGGGGAACCCGGACGGATGCAGGTTTTGAAAACATGATGATGCAATGCACATGATGACATGACAAGATGCAACACGCAGGCGAATGACAAGGCAACAATAGCGAATAACTGGAAGACACCTGGCGCAATGGTCTCGGGGCGTTACAACACTCCACCACTACGAGAGGATCTCGTCTCGAGATCTAGAATTGCACCGGTGGGAAAACGGAAGAGGAAGATAAGCGGTAAAACTAAGTTGCTCTTCTGACAAACGAGTGAAACCAAAGAACCTTGAAAAGGTTAAACCATTCTCGAGAAAGAATACAATGGAGATAAGCAAAGTTGAGGACACTCTGTTAGGAAATAGGAACAAGGAAGAACAAATTCGGACAACACTCCGGTTTACAAGTGATAAGCAACTTGATAAGATGAAAAGAACTTGAGCAGAGGACACAACACACCGGTTAAACAAGATAGAGAAGGAATAAGAATGATATAATTTAGGCAGCACTCCGACTGTAAATGGAAGGAATAGAACATGAACTTGACAAGATGAGAAGATACTTGATGAAATCAACAACACAGTGCCTCCGAAACTATTGAAAAAAGGCACAATGGGTAAGAAAGATTTCAGACAGCACTCTGGTTGAGAAGGGAGGCAAAACTTGATAGAATGGGGATAACTTGAAAAGAGGGCACGACACTCCGGTTGAATGGATAAACAAAATGAAAGAGCATGATCTTCACAATACGAGATGATGAGTGAAGAGAGCATCATCACAATGCCTCCAGAAGAAAAGAAAGAATGCAATGAAAAGAATGGAGAACAAAACAACATGTTCTACCTCAAATGAATTTGAGAGAGCATCCTTCAAAAGAAGGATTTAACGGAGTTGTTGGGAAATCAACAACGAAAAGAATAAGCTTGATGTGGGCTTATGGAAAACATCTCAAGAACTTGAGGTGAGAACCTGCCATAAATGGAAACAAGATTGGATTGATATGAACAAGGAGACAAGAAACTATTTCACCGGGAGGATAAATGAAGAACTTGGATCATTTATAAGCACCATAAATAGCAAGAATCCTTAGGGAAAAGCTTTAGGTGAAATATAACCCAAGATAATTCCAATGAAGAAATTGATGGTTTGAAAAGATGTCTTGAGCGAAGAGAAAATGATGGATTTAAATATGTCACTCTTGAAACTTGTGAAACATGAAACACGAAGGAAAAATTATCGAGAATGACATAATACCACCTCAAAAGATAAGGGAGAACAATTGCATTTCAGAACGCAAGATGAAGAATGCTTGAGCTCCTCTGAAAAGAATCTCGATGAAAAACTTCGAGAAGGAATTAAATCCTTGATGAACCATCATGTAGAGTCTCCATGAATAACTCCGGTAAACAAAAGAATGATCAAACGAAAGGAAAGAGAAGTTGAAAACACAAGGTGAAGCCTTGCGATGATTTAGATGGAGCTTTGTGACGAGATAATGCGGAAGACCTGGAACTCCGGAAATGAAAGGTTACTCACTTGAACAGAGAATTTACTCATCGTGAACAAGCTACGGAAGAATGAATCACTCACTTGGATGAAGCAAGAATAAGAATTTATGTTATGCGTATCCTTCACCAATTTAAATTGATGACAAGCAATGGATTGCATACAACTTATTCTCATAGAAAGGATTAAGATAGATATTGCGCAAACTTGAGAAGGTCTTCAACGAATCGCCGGTAGGATTGGAACAACGAATAAATTGATATGATAACCAAGGAAGGGAACTCTTGAACGAACCACCATAAGAATTGAAAACGAACGAAGTAAAAGGGAAGAATCACCGGTAAGAATTAGCAAATAACTAAGATGCTTGAGAGAATTTAGATCCATGAGAACGAAGAGATCATGAACTGATTAGAGGATATTTGAACGATGCATCGGTAAGATTTGGAGAATGCGAGCTGAAAGTTGAAATGAATAATATTTGTAAAGATGGCCTTCGGAGGAAAGAAATGGAAAACAACTCATGAAATGCTCCGGATGGGTGAAAAGAATTCTCACGCTCAAAAACAATTATGAGAGGATGTCATAAGGCTAGAGCCATGAATCTTGAAGAGAATGGAGTAAGATTGGGAGAAAAATCTTCTTCGGTCTTCAAATGCAGAGAATGACGATGAGAAACACCACCATAAATTATTTACACTCCGGAATGGAAAATTAGAAGTGTTGAACCAACGATGAAAAGAAATATAAGATCTTGGGGAAAACATCTGACTGATGATAATTCATTCTTACGTCAAACTTTAAAAAGATTTGAGAATAGCTCCGGTAAAATTAGAAGAGTCAGGTAAGATCCTGGAAAAAGACCTGTGGGTTAGGGCCCACTCAAAAGAAACACCGTCGAACAATTTAAAAGAGAGATAGCGCCGATAGAATTAAAAGGCTTGAATGAGAGAACATCCTCGAAAGATCTTGAAAGAATGCAGAGTGGAAACACGAATCTTTGAGATATCTTGAGCACTCCGGAACAATTGAATAGCGAGAAATGACTGAATATGAGGTGCACCGACATGAGAAAGCATTGAAACGAGGAAAGGATATGATCAACAAAGTTTGAATTGAATCCACTGGTGAAGAAAAAGAACAAATAATGATGAACTTTTAGCTCCATTAGAATCTTCATTAGAAACACTGGGTAAAACATTGAAAGAAAAGACTGAAGAGACTTCTCACAAATAAAATGATACATGACTAAGGAATCTGAATCCTTGGAGAAAAAGGGTGGGAGGGCGGGAAAACAAAGGCAATTAGGGACGGATTAAACGACACCGTTGAGAAGACTTGAGTTGATCCGGCGGATGTTGAAAAAGATTGGATCCACTAGAAGCACACCGGTTGAAAAAGGATTGACATGACAATCTCGATTATTAGGAAGGATTAGTATTCACATAGGAACATGAGAACACTGCTTAGGGAAGGTATTTGATCAACACTTGACATTGAAGCAGCTCAAATACCACCACTCAAAACAAAACCAAGGATTGGCTTGCAAAATAAGCCGGAACAAACATATGATAGAGATTTTGTCCAAAGTTTTCGTGGTGGGGCCTACACGGGCTCGATCGTACAGCACCATCATGTACAAGGCAGTGCACATGACATACGAAGCGTCCCCGAGTCAGCATAGCCAATGACTCTTTAAGACACAACGAGACCACTGTAAAACCAACCGTGGATAGGCGGACCACTAGACGTCGAACCCCAATTTCATATCATACACCTGTCAGAAAGATATCCTAGGATCTACTTGAAATCCCACTTATAAACTCCCGAAACTTTCCGGTTATGCAATCAGGTGTTGGGGATACATGGGAAGCATAATATCTCACCCAAAACTAGCAAATCCTACATCCAGCTGTATCCATCCTTCAACACATAACCAAGAAACCTTCGGAAATCGTTTACCTCAACCTTCGAAAAGCATCCGTTATATGAGTTATGGCAATACTCCCGAACTCCCGCCCCAGTACTGGGTGGCGTCGAGGTTATCTCACCAACAACTACATAAAAGAGATTTTCGATGTCGGCGAAACTCAGGTATTCAAGAACTGCAACGATAAAATTGTGACGACAACAACTTGGAGCTCAACTCCCCGGGACACTGCCACAACCCCTAAATGTCAGGAGGCACCAAGAACAATGTTCTCGTCACAAAACCATCGGAACGATTCCAAGATACCCGCATGATCCTAAATTTTTTTAGTGAAATTTGAGAAGAGAAGAGTCAAAACTCTATGTCAGGATGCCTCACCAGAGCGACAAAGGGACTAAGAAGTAAAAAGAATCCTACTCTCCGATATATATAATCCTAAATGACTCAAAACATTTTTTCTAGACTCAACAATGCCAGCGATTCGATCAAGCAGGGGGCTCCTAAGTCGGGGAAGGCTCTGATTACCAACTTGTAATGCCCACGATGTGGCTATATCTCCCACGTGTCGAAGCATGACTTAGAGGCATAACCGCATTGTAAGAAAAGTCGCAAGTGAAGTAATCTTCACACAACCCATGTAATACATAAGGGAAAGAGATACATAGTTGGCTTACAATCGCCACGTCACACAATGCATTAATAAGTCATTACATTCATCCAGATACACTCAAGGTCCAACTACGGAACCAAAATAAAGATAAACCTCAAATGCAACATAGTCCCCAATCGCCCCAACTGGGCACCACTACTGATCAACTGGAAACGGAACAACATAACGAATACGATCTTCAACGAGCTCCTCCTTGAGATCGGTTGCGTCACCTGCACGGTCTCACCGGCACCTGCAAGCTGGTTTTGGAAGTATCTGTGAGTCATGGGGACTCAGCAATCTCGCACCCTCGCAATCAAGACTATTTAAGCTTATGGGAAGGGTAAAAGGTATGAGGTGGAGCTGCAGCAAGCGACTAGCATATTTGGTGGCTAATGCTACCTCTTGAGCTTGCATTGGATTTCCCCGAAGAGGAAGGGATGATGCAGCAGAGTAGCGTAAGTATTTCCCTCAGTTTTTGAGAACCAAGGTATCAATCCAGTAGGAGGCCACGCTCAAGTCCCTCGTACCTACACAAAACGATAGCTACTCGCAACCAACGCGATTAGGGGTTGTCAATCCCTTCACGGTCACTTACGAGAGTGAGATCTGATAGATATAATATTTTTGGTATTTTTGGTATAAATATGCAAAGTAAAAAGTAAAAGCAAAGTAAAAAGCAAAGCAAGATTAAAGTGATGGAGATTAATATGACGAGAATAGACCCGGGGGCCATAGGTTTTCACTAGTGGCTTCTCTCAAGAGCATAAGTATTCTACAGTGGGTGAATAAATTACTGTTAAGCAATTGACAGAATTGAGCGTAGTTATGAGAATATCTAGGCATGATCATGTATATAGGCATCACACCCGTGACAAGTAGACCAAAATGATTCTGCATCTACTACTATTACTCCACTCATCGACCGCTATCCAGCATGCATCTAGAGTATTAAGTTAAAAACAGAGTAACGCCTTAAGCAAGATGACATGATGTAGAGAGATAAGTTCATGCAATATGAAATAAACCCCATCTTGTTATCCTCGATGGCAACGATACAATACGTGCCTTGCTGCGCCTTCTGTCACTGGGAAAGGACACCGCAAGATCGAACCCAAAGCTAAGCACTTCTCCCATGGCAAGAACTACCAATCTAGTTGGCCAAACCAAACGGATAATTCGAAGAGACTTGCAAAGTTAACCAATCATACATAAAAGAATTCAGAGAAGATTCAAATATTATTCATAGATAGACTTGATCATAAACCCACAATTCATCGGTCTCAACAAACACACCGCAAAAAGAAGATTACATCGAATAGATCTCCACAAGAGAGGGGGAGAACTTTGTATTGAGATCCAAAAAGAGAGAAGAAGCCATCTAGCTACTAACTATGGACCCGAAGGTCTGAGGTAAACTACTCACACTTCATCGGAGGGGCTATGACGATGTAGAAGCCCTCCGTGATGACGGCCCTCTCCGACGGAGCTCCGGAACAGGCCCCAAGATGGGATCTCGTGGATACAGAAAGTTGCGGCGGTGAAATTAGGTTTTTGGCTCCTCCTCTGATCGTTTGGGGGTACGTAGGTATATATAGGAGGAAGGAGTACGTCGGTGGAGCACCGAGGGGCCCACGAGGCAGGGGGCGCGCCCTAGGGGGGCGCCCCCCACCCTCGTGACCGCCTCTCTGATGCCTTGGCGTAGGGTCCAAGTCTCCTGGATCACGTTCGGTGAGAAAATCACGTTCCCGAAGGTTTCATTCCGTTTGGACTCCTTTTGATATTCCGTTTCTTCGAAACACTGAAATAGGCAAAAACAGCAATTCTGGGCCGGGCCTCCGGTTAATAGGTTAGTCCCAAAAATAATATAAAAGTGGAAAATAAAGCCCAATATAGTCCAAAACAGTAGATAATATAACATGGAGCAATCAAAAATTATAGATACGTTGGAGATGTATCAGGCATCCCCAAGCTTAGTTCCTGCTCGTCCTCGAGTAGGTAAATGATAAAAAGAGAATTTTTGATGCAAAGTGCTACTTGGCATAATTTCAATGCAAATCTTCTTATTGTGGTATGAATATTCAAATTAGGAAGATTCAAGACAAAATTTCATATTGACTTAGAGAATAATAATACTTCAAGCAAACCAACAAATCAATTATGTTTTCTCAAAGTAACATGGCCAAAGAAAGTTTATCCCTACAAAATCATATAGTTTAGTCATGCTCCATTTTCGTCACACAAGAATGCTCTCATCATGCACAACCCCGATGACAAGCCAAGCAATTGTTTCATACCTTAATAATTTCAAACTCATAAACTTTCACGCAATACATGAGCGTGAGCCATGGATATAGCACTATGTGTGGAATAGAATATAATGGTGGGGGTTATGTGGAGAAGACAAAAAAGGAGAAAGTCTCACATCAACGAGGCTAATCAATGGGCTATGGAGATGCCCATCAATTGATGTTAATGCAAGGAGTAGGGATTTCCATGCAACGGATGCACTAGAGCTATAAATGTATGAAAGCTCAATAAAAGAAACTAAGTGGGTGTGCATCCAACTTGCTTGCTCACGAAGACCTAGGGCACTTGAGGAGGCCCATTGTTGGAATATACAAGCCAAGTTCTACAATGAAAATTCCCACTAGTATATGAAAGTGATAACTCAAGAGACTCTCTATATGAAGAACATGGTGCTACTTTGAAGCACAAGTGTGGAAAAAAGGAATAGTAGCATTGCCCCTTTTTATTTTTATTTTTTTGGCCCTTCTTGTTTTTTCTTTGGCCTTTTTTTGGGACAATGCTCTATTGAATGATGATCATCACACTTCTATTTATTTACAACTCAATGATTACAACTCGATACTAGAACAAAGTACGACTCTATATGGATGCCTCTGGCGGTGTACCGGGATATGCAATGAATCAAGAGTGACAAGTATGAAAAAATTATGAATGGTGGCTTTGCCACAAATACTATGTTAACTACATGATCATGCTAAGCAATATGACAATGATGGATGTGTCATGATAAACTGGATGGTGGAAAGTTGCATGGCAATATATCTCAGAATGGCTATGGAAATGCCATAATAGGTAGGTATGGTGGCTGTTTTGAGGAAGATATAAGGAGGTTTATGTGTGAAAGAGTGTATCATATCACGGGGTTTGGATGCACCGGCGAAGTTTGCACCAACTCTCGATGTGAGAAAGGGCAATGCACGGTACCGTAGAGGCTAGCAATGATGGAAGGGTGAGAGTGCGTATAATCCATGGACTCAACATTAGTCATAAAGAACTCATATACTTATTGCAAAAATCTACAAGCCATCAAAAACCAAAGTATTACGCGCATGCTCCTAGGGGGATAGATTGGTAGGAAAATACCATCGCTCGTCCCCGACCGCCACTCATAAGGAGGACAATCAAATAACACCTCATGTTTCAAATTTGTTGCATAACGTTTACCATACGTGCATGCTACGGGACTTGCAAACTTTAACTCAAGCACTTCTCAAATTCACAATTGCTCTACTAGCATGAATTTGATATTACTACCTCCATATCTCAAAACAATTATCAAGCATCCAACTTTTCTTAGTATTCAGCACACTCAAAAGAAAGTTTTACAAATCTTGAATACCAAGCATGTTATTATTAAGCAAATTACCATGCTATTAAGACTCTCAAAATAATTTAAGTGAAGCATGAGAGATCAATAGTTTCTTTAAAACAAATCCACCACCGTGCTTAAAAAATCTAAGTGAAGCACATAGAGCAAAATTATAACGCTCAAAAGATATAAGTGAAGCACATAGAGCAAAACTACTTAGCTCAAAAAGATATAAGTGAAGCACATAAGGTATTCTATCAAATTTTAATTCATGTATTGCTCTCTCAAAAGGTGTGTACAGCAAGGATGATTGTGGCATACTAAAACACAAAGACAAAAATAATACAAGACGCTCGAAGCAAAACACATATCATGTTGGTGAATAAAAATATAGCTCCAAGTAAATTACCGATGGAAGTGGACGAAAGAGGGGATGCCTTCCGGGGCATCCCCAAGCTTTGAATTTTTGGTCTCCTTGGATTATCTTGGGGGTTCCATGGGCATCCCCAAGCTTAGGCTCTTGCCACTCCTTGTTCCATAATCCATCAAAAGAATTCACCCAAAACTTGAAAACTTCACAACACAAAACTTAAAGTAGAAAACTCGTAAGCTCCGTTAGCGAAAGAAAACAAAAGACCACTTCAAGGTACTGTAATGATATCATTCTTTATTTATATTGGTGTTAAACCTACTGTATTCCAACTTCTCTATGGATTATAAACTATTTTACTAGCCATAGATTCATCAAAATAAGCAAACAACACACGAAAAACAGAATCTGTCAAAAACAGAACAGTCTGTAGTAATCTGTAGCTAGCGCAATATCTGGAACCCCAAAAATTCTAAAATAAATTGCTGGACGTGAGGAATTTATATGTTAATAATATTAAAAAAGAATTAACTAAATAGATCTCTTCAAATAAAAATGACAGAAGTTCTCGTGAGCGCTAAAGTTTCTGTTTTTTACAGCAAGTTCAACAAGACTTTACCCAAGTCTTCCCAACGGTTCTACTTGGCACAAACACTAATTAAACACAAAAAACACAACTAAAACAGAGTCTAAATAAATTATTTATTACTAAACAGGAGCAAAAAGCAAATAATAAAAATAAAATTGGGTTGCCTCCCAACAAGCGCTATCGTTTAACGCCCCTAGCTAGGCATAAAAGCGAGGATAGATCTAGGTATTGCCATCTTTGGTAGGCAATCCATAAGTGGCTCTCATGATAGTTTCATATGACAATTTTATTTTCTTTCTTGGAAAGTGTTCCATGCCCTTTTTTTAATGGAAATTGAAATCTAATATTCCTTTCCTTCATATCAATAATCGCACCAACCGTTCTAAGGAAAGGTCTACCAAGAATAATAGGGCAAGAAGGATTGCAATCTATATCAAGAATAATGAAATCTACGGGCACATAATTCCTATTTGCAGCAATAAGAACATCATTCATCCTTCCCATAGGTTTCTTAATAGTAGAATCCGCAAGATGCAAGTTTAGAGAGCAATCATCAAAATTACGGAAATCTAGCAAATCACATAAAGTCTTGGGAATAGTGGAGACACTAGCACCCAAATCACACAAAGCATAAAACTCATGATCTTTAATTTTAATTTTAATAGTTGGTTCCCACTCATCATAGATTTTTCTAGGGATAGAAACTTTCAACTCAAGTTTTTCTTCATAAGATTGCATCAAGGCATCAACAATATGTTCGGTGAAGGCTTTCTTTTGACTCTAAGCATGTGGAGAATTTAGCACAGATTGCAACAAGGAAATACAATCAATTAAAGAGCAACTTTCATAATTAAATTTCTTGAAATCCAATATAGTGGGTTTAGCAACATCTAGATTTTTATTTCTTTCAATCCCACTTTCATCAATTTCATCATAAAGATCTAAATACTCTGAATTTTTAGAACGCCTTCTAGGTAAAGGAAGATCATATTCAGTTTCATCAAGATTCATATTGCAAAACAAAGATTTAATAGGAGACACATCAATAACTTTTAGATCTTCATCTTGATTTTCATAGGAATTCGGTTTAGCGGCCATCTTATTGACTAGGGTGGCTTGCATATCCGAAATTTCAGCAGTCATCTTTTCTAGATGAGCAATTTGGGATCTTATACCATCAAATTCTTTAGACATATCATCAAGCTCTTTATTCATATAACTCATAAAACCTTTTTGTTCCTTAAGCTCGTTTCTAAAGAAATTATTATGCTCAAATTGCAAAACCATAAATTTCCTAACGTTGTTTTCGATCTCCTCTAACCTTTTAAGGTGAAGATCACCGAATCTTGGTTGAGCCATCGCGACAAACAAGCAATCCAACACACGGGCAAACAAAAAGGCGAGCGGAGAAAGAGAAGGAGAAGGAGATTGGGAAAGAGAGGGCGAATAAAACGGCAAGGGTGAAGTGGGGGAGAGGAAAACGAGAGGCAAATGACAAATAATGTAATGCGAGAGATAGGGATTGTGATGGGTACTTGGTATGTTGACTTTTTGCGTAGACTCCCCGGCAACGGCGCCAGAAATCCTTCTTGATACCTCTTGAGCTTGCATTGGATTTCCCCGAAGAGGAAGGGATAATGCAGTAGAGTAGCGTAAGTATTTCCCTCAGTTTTTGAGAACCAAGGTATCAATCCAGTAGGAGGCCACGCTCAAGTCCCTCGTACCTGCACAAAATGATAGCTACTCGCAACCAACACGATTAGGGGTTGTCAATCCCTTCACGGTCACTTACGAGAGTGAGATCTGATAGATATAATATTTTTGGTATTTTTGGTATAAAGATGCAAAGTAAAAAGTAAAAGCAAAGTAAAAGGCAAAGCAAGATTAAAGTGATGGAGATTAATATGATGAGAATAGACCCGGGGGCCATAGGTTTCACTAGTGGCTTCTCTCAAGAGCATAAGTATTCTACGGTGGGTGAACAAATTACTGTTGAGCAATTGACAGAACTGAGCATAGTTATGAGAATATCTAGGCATGATCATGTATATAGGCATCACGTCCGTGACAAGTAGACCGAAACGATTCTGCATCTACTACTATTACTCCACTCATCGACCGCTATCCAGCATGCACCTAGAGTATTAAGTTAAAAACAGAGTAACACCTTAAGCAAGATGACATGATGTAGAGAGATAAATTCATGCAATATGAAATAAACCCCATCTTGTTATCCTCGATGGCAACGATACAATACGTGCCTTGCTGCCCCTTCTATCACTGGGAAAGGACACCGCAAGATCGAACCCAAAGCTAAGCACTTCTCCCATGGCAAGAACTACCAATCTAGTTGGCCAAACCAAACGGATAATTCGAAGAGACTTGCAAAGTTAACCAATCATACATAAAAGAATTCAGAGAAGATTCAAATATTATTCATAGATAGACTTGATCATAAACCCACAATTCATCGGTCTCAACAAACACACCGCAAAAACAAGATTACATCGAATAGATCTCCACAAGAGAGGGGGAGAACTTTGTATTGAGATCCAAAAAGAGAGAAGAAGCCATCTAGCTACTAAATATGGACCCGAAGGTCTGAGGTAAACTACTCACACTTCATCGGAGGGGCTATGATGATGTAGAAGCCCTCCGTGATGACGGCCCTCTCCGGTGGAGCTCCGGAACAGGCCCCAAGATGGGATCTCGTGGATACAGAAAGTTGCGGTGGTGGAATTAGGTTTTTGGCTCCTCCTCTGATCGTTTGGGGGTACGTAGGTATATATAGGAGGAAGGAGTACGCCGGTGGAGCACCGAGGGGCCCACGAGGCAGGGGGGCACGCCCTAGGGGGGGGCGCCCCCCACCCTCGTGACCGCCTCTCTGATGCCTTGGCGTAGGGTCCAAGTCTCCCGGATCATGTTCGGTGAGAAAATCACGTTCCCGAAGGTTTCATTTCGTTTGGACTCCGTTTGATATTCCATTTCTTCGAAACACTGAAATAGGCAAAAAACAGCAATTCTAGGCTGGGCCTCCGGTTAATAGGTTAGTCCCAAAAATAATATAAAAGTGGAAACTAAAGCCCAATATAGTCCAAAGCAGTAGATAATATAGCATGGAGCAATCAAAAATTATAGATACGTTGGAGACGTATCAGCTAACATACGCAAATGAGAGCGAGAAGAGAAGGCAAGGCACGGTCGAGAAACTATGATCAAGAAGTGATCCTAGACTACTTACGTTCAAGCATAACTCCAACACCGTGTTCACTTCCCGGACTCCGCCGGAAAGAGACCATCACGGCTACACACGCGATTGATGCATTTTAGTTAAGATAAGTTTCAGGTTTTCTACAACCGGACATTAACAAATTCCCATCTGCCCATAACCACGAGCACGACTTTCGAAAGTTCAAATCCCTGCAGGGGTGTCCCAACTTAGCCCATCACAAGCTCTCACGGTCAACGAAGGATATTCCTTCTCCCAGGAAGACCCGATCAGGCTTGGAATCCCGGTTACAAGACATTTCAACAATGGTAAAACAAGACCAGCAAAGCCACCCAGATGTGCCGACAAATCCAGATAGGAGCTGCACATATCTCGTTCTCAGGGCACACGGGATGAGCAAGACGTCAGGTAGGCCAGCCCAGAGTTGCCCCTGGTAGCCCCGGACATCGCTCAGTTGGACCAACACTTAGAGAAGCGCTGGCCCGGGGGAGGGGGTTAAAATAAAGATGACCCTTGGGTTGGCCGACCCAAGGGAAAGAAAAGGCTAGGTGGCAAATGGTAAAACCAATGTTGGGCCTTGCTGGAGGAGTTTTATTCAAGGCGAACTGTCAAGGGGTTCCCATTATAACCCAACCGTGCAAGGAACACAAAATCAAGGAACATAACACCGGTATGATGGAAACTAGGGCGGCAAGAGTGGAACAAAACACCAGACATAAGGTCGAGCCTTCCACCTTTTACCAAGTATATAGATGCATGAATTAAATAAGAGATATTGTGATATCCAAATAAATATCCATGTTCCAACATGGAACCAACTCCAATCTTCACCTGCAACTAGCAACGCTATAAGAGGGGCTGAGCAAAGCGGTAACATAGCCAAACAACGGTTTGCTAGGACAAGGTGGGTTAGAGGCTTGAGATGGCAATATGGGAGGCATGATATAGCAAGTGGTAGGTATCGCGACATAGGCATAGCAAAAGAGCGAGCATCTAGCAAGCAAAGATAGAAGTGATTTCGAGGGTATGGTCATCTTGCCTGAGATCCCGTAAGGAAGAAGAACGAGTCCATGAAGGAGACAAATGAATGTAGATGAACGAATCCTCACAACTCCAGAACGAAAACCGAAGATAACGCGAGAAGTAACCCGGAAAGAAGCAAACAACACAGTATACAACCATCACATAAACATGGCATGATACACAACAAGTATGATGCATGTCCGGTTTAATGATACATGCCATGGCATGGCAAAGTGCAACAAACAACACTACAAATTAAGTGGAGCTCAATATGCAACTCCGTTGCATATTGACGAAACACCACATTCAAGTTATTTAGTTCGATCTCGTTTATGTACCCAACAATATTAAATGTTATTAGCATGGCAAGAGGTGAAGCATAATGAAACTATCTATCTAGGCAAGTTTAAATGAGGCTGGAACAACAAAACAACAAGTCCAGAAAAATCCTCATGAGCATATTATAGATTTGGTACTGTTCTGCGCTTAAAAATATTTTAGAGTTGTTAAACATGCAAAGTGATGCCACCATGTTAAACTAGGCATTTTTCCACCCCATTTACATATAAAGTTTATTAAATTCTGAGTAACGGTTATTTAGTTATGAAATAAATCATTTTAGCATGGCATATGTACAAAATTACGCAAACAGCATTTTAAACATTTTAAACATAGATGAAAGTGACATATCATGAAACTAGACACAATTTTAAGCATTTTTCATATATAAATTGTTTTAATCCGATGCACGGTTGAAAAGTTATTATATGCATGATGTTGGAGGGTTTTTCTGTAAAACAACAGTTTTCTGGATAATAGCTAAATTCGTAGATCTGAGAAAAAAACATGAACGGGTCGAAACTAACAGGCCCAGAAGTGCACAGGGGAGGTGTTGGAGCTGGCC
Source organism: Triticum urartu (assembly GCF_056163025.1). Lineage (NCBI taxonomy): Eukaryota > Viridiplantae > Streptophyta > Magnoliopsida > Poales > Poaceae > Triticum > Triticum urartu. The sequence continues at coordinate 483,563,335 of NC_141877.1, forward strand.
TCACCCATGGGCTTCGGCCCAGGACGATGGAGCAATGGGCCGGCTGGTTCGCTGGGTGGCGCTGGGCCGGAGGCGTGGCTGCGGTCCACGTAGGCAAAGGTAGGGCGCGGTCAACGCAGCGCTGTTGGAGCTGGGCTTCGCACGAGGCATAGGAGGGGGTCAACGCAGACGGGCGAGGGGACTTGTCGCTGTTCGTCGTCGTTTCCATACGCAGAAGCAAAGGCCGGCGACGAGGACTTGGGGAGGACCGACCGCGGAGATGAGCTGGAGGGCGCGGCCTGCGGGTCCAGTTGGAGGCTCTCGTCGCCGATGAGGATGCTCGAGGACGAGAGGAGCGGTCGAGGTGGCGACGAGGGCGGGTTGCAGGCGTTGCTGGCGCTTGCTCGCCGGGGATGGCGCGGGCCATGACAGAGGAACAAGGGCGCGGCGGCGGGACTCCGACGCGGCAGGGAGCTCGGCGGACTGGGTCGAGCTGGAGGAGCTCGGGCCTCAAGTGCGGGAGTAGAGGGGACCGAGGCGCCATGCCGGGGAACGGTAGCAGCCGCGGGGAAAACTTGGCGGCATCCATGGCCGGCGGCGCGGTACGGTTCTTGCAGAGACACGGTAGAGAGAGGGAGCACGCGGTGAGGGAGAGAGGAGAGAAGGACGAGGAAGGAAGAAGCAGGGGCGCAGGGAGCTGCTGGACCGGCGACTGGACTCCGGCGAGTCATCCCTGGATCGGGACGAGGAGGTTGCGGCGCGGGACTGGTCCTGCTGGTGGTGCTCGCTGGCTGGTGGATCGAGGGGATCCGCAGGAGAGCACTGATTGGGGGGGGGGGATTGGATGGATCAGATCTGGGGAAATCCCAAGAGAGTGGCGGCGGCGCTAGGTAGGATCCCTAGAAATTAGGGATATGGTCACGGTTTAGACTAGTATATATAGCGGGTAGGTTAGTCTAGGGGCTATCTCGTCCCTCCGATCGTAATCGGACGGACGGAAAAAATATGTTAGGAAGTCCAAATAACAAAACGGAGACGTTTTGTAGATGTTTGGGGTTGATCCGGATCCAACGGTGACGACTGTCCGGGTCGGGTTCGGGACAACTCTCGGACGCGCGCGAGGGGTCGATGCACTGTGCAAGGAGGGGGTTTCGGGGCCTGGGGGGTTGGTAGCGGACTGTGCAGAAAGCTTTGGGCTGAGAGAAGAGAAGAGAGAGATACCCGGCGACTGTTTCCGGAGACCGAAAATGTCCGACGAAAAGACCGGCTATAATGCCGCTATAGTTATCCGTTGGGGCGTCAAACGGACTCCGAATGCGATGAAACTTGGCAGGCGGCCTACCTACACTATAATAAGACCGCATGCCAACTTTTAACCCATTCCGAGAATATTTTCCGGCCACTTATAAAATACTATTTCGGACGTGCCGCGGGCGCGTGCAAGTGTGTCTGGACTCAGAACGGACAACAGAAGGAACTGGGGGAACCCGGACGAATGCAGGTTTTGAAAACATGATGATGCAATGCACATGTTGACATGACAAGATGCAACACGCAGGCGAATGACAAGGCAACAACAGCGAATAACTGGAAGACACCTGACGCAACGATCTCGGGGTGTTACGGTCACACTTTGTGAAAATTTCAGGTGGCAAACCATTGTAGTTACTCAGGTGGCAAACCATTGTAGTCACGCTTTACGAGTCTTTTAGTATGGCAAATCTCTATCAGTTCTAGTTCATATTAGTGGTTTTGTCAGTAGAAAACTGCTTCGCCGGTTCTGAATCCTCTATGGACGGACTTCCTACTGCTATTTCAAATTAATGTTCTGGGCCCTTGCAACCGGTGTCATGCTGTACGAAATTTAAATGTCAAACTATTGTAGTTACTCATGTTCAGTTCTGTAGTTTTAGTTGTGCTGTGCTTTACTTCTCAAGTTACCAGAGGTGTTTGGTGTTCGGGGTTTATGGTAGTACTCCCTTCGTAAAGAAATACAGTAGTAATCTAAACGTTCTTATATTTCTTTACGGAGTACATTCTACATTACTTGGTATTAGACTGTCCAATGTACACGTCATATTGCTGGGTACACTGCCATTGATCATTGCTGGCAAGTTTGTTCGTTTAATCTTCTGGTAAGTTTGTTTCTTGAAGATAAAGTTTGAGGCAATCAACAAAACTATTTGCTTTCTTCTAGCAGAGTTCCTACATATGTGGGTCACACATTTTACTAATGTGTAGCTACCTGATTACTGTGTAACAATCGAAGCAGATATATCACCTTAGAGTACAAATTAATGAACATGTCAAATAAAAAATGCAAATAAGCAAAATAGGCATTCAGACGATAGCACATGACATCCTGATACCCTACACTCCACATCCGTTCTTTAGTATCCAATAAATAACACCACAAAGAGAAAGGAAAAAATAATTAAATAGTCCATCATCCTTTCACTAGGGGAATTTTTTTCTCTCGAATACGCACGAGTGTGCATATCATTTTATAAAGAAGAGGGGGAAGACTTCCCATCCACAGTGATACAATGGTATTTACACGGCTCTTACATCCGCCTCCACATGGAGTAGTTACATGAGTCGACTACTCACCGAACCCCACCCCTGCTAGTCCCGCAAACACTCCATCCAAGTCCCCTTTCAAAAGCCCTGCTTGCCTCCACGTCCTTCCTTCCCTCTCGATCCGCCTGAGTACCTGCACTGCGGAGGGGCTTGCACCGTTAAAGACGACATCGTTCCGGTGCATCCATATCACCCACATGCCCAGCAAGCACAAGGCTATCTCATGGTCCGCCGTTGGTCTCGTCGCTGCTCTTGCCTTAAGCACCATGATTCGAGGGTGTCGTCGGCGCAAGGCTCCAGCTCCGGTCGATCAGTGGCCACACTCATCCGGTGCTACACTTCTTTTGAGAGGGTGCAGCTCACCATGAGATGACTCATTGTTTCCTCTTGCTGGTCGCAGAAAGGGCATGCATCCTGATGAGGTAGCCCACGGCTGGCGAGTCTGTCGGAAGTCCAACACCGATTCTTGAGAGCAAGCCACGCAAAGAATCGGCATGGTAGTGGAGCTCTCGACCCCCATGTAAATGCAGATGTAGGCACCGCCTCTAGCCCCGCAAACCTTGCCGCATACGCCGAGCTTGCCGAGAACATGCCGTCCTTCTCCCATGCCTAGTTAACTGAGTCCGGTGTGCCCGTATCCAGCTGCACAGTCACTACTCTTGACCAGAGGAGCATGAACTGATGCAGTGCAGCCTCAGTTATGTCTGGCCCAATGTCTCCTGCCCATGATGCATCCGCCATGGCTGCCGAGACTGTGCGCGCCAACCTTGCACGCTTGGGAACCCTGTCATAAACCAGCGGTGCAAGCTCACAGATGCGGAATCCCTGCAACCAATGGTCCTCCCAGAACAACGTTTCCTGCCCATTGCCGACCACGGTCCTAGTTGCTGCGTGTCCGTCCTTTGGAGCCACGGTCATCTTGCTTGCAAGGCTATGTTGAGCCAGCGAAGATTTGGAATGCCTAGGCCGCTAGCCCACTTCGGTCGACAGACCATGTCCCATGCAACCGAACAGTTTCCTCCAATAGCCTCCTTCTTTCCACACCACAAAAAGCCTCGGCAAATGCGCACCATCGCTGATATAGTTTTGGGGGGTAGATCCAATGCAAGCATGGCATGGATGGGGTCGCACACAACATTGATGCTATTAGTATTAGCAGTCCACTCTTATGCATGAGTGCTGCCCGCCAGTTTGGGAGGCAGTTTGCAAGTTGATCCACAAGGCGTTGAAGCTGCGCCGCTGATTGTTTGCGAATTGTTAGCGGCAGCCCCAAATATTTGCAAGGGAATGCCCCACTCGTACAGCCAAGCAGAGCGCACACCTCATTGAGGTCCTCCTGAGGGCACCTTATGCCCATTGCTGCACTTTTTGCCATGTTCACCCATAGTCCAGAAGCATACCCAAACTCATCCAAAATGGCTCTGCACACCCTGGACTCCAACTCCGTAGGCTTGAAGAAAACCATCACATCATCCGCAAACATGGACACCTTTTGATGTGCGCCTGAACGGGCCAATGGTGCTAGCATGCCTCTGGCCGCGGCCAACTTGAAGAGGCGTTGAAGAGGCTCCATGCATAGTATGAATATCATTGGGGACAGCGGAGCCCCTTGTCTTAGCCCTTGGCAGTTGTAAATTGGCTTCCCCGGAGTCCCATCGATCATGATCCGTGTGGAGGTTGCTAGCAAACCGCACATCCAAGAGATCCACCTAGCTCCTCCCGAAGCCCAAGCATGCCAAGACCTCAATAATGAACGGCCACTGAATGGAGTCAAACATCTTAGATATGTCAAGTTTAAGCATAATTGTTGGCACCTTGAGCGCATGTAGGTGCCTTGCCGTGGCTTGCACCAGCATGAAATTATCATGCAAGGAATGGCCTCGGACAAAAGCACTCTGGTGGTGCCCGACCATATTCGGTAACACCGCGGCCAACCTCATGGCTAGAACTTTCTCGAAGATCTTGACCGCTCCATGCACAAGGCTCACCAGAAGGTAGTCACGTATATCCACAGCCCCATCGCGTTTTGGTAGTAGCAACACAATCGCCTTGTTCAACACAGAAACAAGAGCAAAGGAAAATTCGTTTAACACAAGATGATACATGAAACACCGTAAGTTGTATACAAAATAGACCATAGCTCCTTGTAGGAAGGGGGGGGGGGGGAGAAAGGTTGTTTAATAAATATTATTCGTGTGGGTGTGTCATTGTTGAAGCTATATTCTGAAGAAGGTGGTTTCATAAATATTGTTGTAAGTTTTTCTCCTTACAGTAGCATATATAGGACCTCTTTGATTTGGTGATGCTGCAACCTGAAACTGTTGGATGTTCATGTTTGTAATGTCAAGCTGCAGGTACCTATTACTGTATGCGGTTGCAAGGCAGGGAGCTTGATCACTAGGACGAGCTGGGCGTGTAAGGTTGGGCAGCCATGTGAGGACTGAAAATTATATACCGGGCAAGAATGATATTGCCTTGGGTGTATGCCTTCTCTCACAATTTATAAGTAGTCCATCATCCTTGTTGGGAAGACCTAAACATATATTTCCTTGTTTCCTATTTCAAAATGTAGGCTCCGCCAATGCTGCTTTTAAATTTTAAAAAAGAGAGTAAAGTGCACGGTAAGTATACAAAATTATTGCGGAAGTTCAGTTTCATACATCAACTTCAAAATCTCAGTCTGATACATGGCCTTGCTATTACCATACATCAGTCTTCATTGGGTTTAACATGAACTCATTGCATTAACTTCTCGCTAGCTTTGCCCCTGATCTAGTCCATACGCTTAGCATCAAAGGCCGGCAAAACCCTTGTAATAAGATGACCTAGAAAATGAAAGGGGAGGGAGGCCCAGCTCAGGGCGCTACTATGTTCGTCATCGTCGTCCTCCTCCTCTGGAGCTGCAACATCCTCCTTGCCTTCTCCACTGGCCGTGGGGCATGTGAACGCCAACTCAAGCAGGTTCATGAAATGTGTGAAACCCTGCCCTTCGTTTGCCTGGCTCTTCTTTCCGCACAGAAAGCTCCCGTCAAGGGGGTGCAAAATCTGAAAGCTCTCGGGGCAAAATGCACAGGCGGTCTTCAAGTGACTTTTGCGCGACGACTTCTCTGTGGATAGAGAACAAAAGAAAAAAAAACACAAGTTAGGACTAGTGGTCACCGTGGTAAATCTGAAGGGAAACCATATGCAAGTGTACCAGAAAAGGTAATGCATATCATGGATGCCTTCTCATGGCGGTCCAGGTGTGGTGGTCGCTGCTTACCGATGATGGCGCATGTTTCGATGGCCGGCGCGCCGGAGTGGTGGTGGCTGTAGCGCAGCTCGGCGAAGAAGGTCTTGTCCGTGTCGTTGGCCTGGTTGCGCCTCCGTTTGCTGCTGGCGATCTTCTTCCTGCGAGCCACGAAGCTGACGTGGACCCAGATGTGGCTTTGGAAACCCACGTACGCGGCCATGAGAGGCTTGACGGCGACGAACTCCGAGCCCGGGTTGGTGGCGTTGTAGTGGCGGAGTGCGTGGTGGACGTGGCAGATGATGGAGGCGTCGCGCTCCCTGCAAAATCGATCCAGACATCACCATTAGCAATGGGTTAGTCGACACGAAAAAGACGGATACATACATTGGCTAAGCAAGCAAGGCGAACGTACTCTTCGGTGCGCTGACCCGTCGTCCCGTGCTCCGGCGATTGGCTGCCGCAGCCGCACATGGACCGCTCCTGGAGCGTTTGGTCCTCGCGGTGCAGGTCGTGCACGAAAGCCGGCGGCTCGCCGTCCCGCTTCCGCGTGAACATCCGCACCATGGACAACAGTGCCGATCCCATTGATGATGATCCAAAGATCGAGCGAGCGAGCGTCTTCTCGAGAACTGAGAGATAGCGCAGCGTACAATTCCCTAGCTGTGCCCGGCCCTGCCTCACTGTAACGCTATCGATCGTCTACGTGACTACGTCTAGTCCACCATAGGTACTTGCATATATAGATGGAAGCAGGGAAGATGTGCCACCCGATTCTCACATGTACTAGTGCTCAACAGCCGAGCCTCGGTCGGAATCGGAACTGAAAATGAAAAGGAATCCAAGCTCGACTCGATCCACCGTCTGCAAGTTGCAACTCTGAAGCTGGTCAATATTTTTTTTTTAAACTGAAGCCGGTTCTCAACCCGCTCCAATCCAGAAACCCGCCGCGCACGTCTGTATATACACACTGGATTGGGTTTGTTGTCTTCCTGAGCCCACCTTCATCTTGCACGGCTTCATCTCATTGTGGTGGCTTGTCCATGATGAGGCCCCCGACGACTCCGTAGTGATGCTTATTGTACACTTGATGTTTGCTTGGAGTTGTATGGGGTGAAGTTGCTGTTTTCAGCGTCTATATATCCTTTCTTGGGTGTGTGTTGTGGTGGCGTGTGTTTGTGTCGAATTGTATAATGATGGTTGCTTTATATAAAGCGGGGAAACCCTTTTCGTCAAATTGTGTCATAAGTTATTTTTCTATACTTGCAGTAGCATTGGAGCTCTTTGATTTGGTGAATGTGCAGCTTGAACATTGTTGGATGTTCACGTTCATAGTGTCAAGCTGTAGGAGAACGGCATTTTGGAGCTCAGCCCCTTAAAGGCCAAATTCTTGAAAAATTAAAAAAATATACGTTAAAAAAATCTGGAAGAATTGTACAAGTACACAAGGATGTGATGTGTATATGTGTAAAATTCTAGAATGAAATATCTTGAGATGCGATCTGTGGGTTTTGTGAGATATAACTCCCCGACTCGCGACCTTATCCCCTCACGTGCCGCCACCCGCGAGGTGGCCAAGAGGGCACCTAGATCTCCACCACCAGCCACCTTCCTCCTCCCCCGCTGCCGTCAAGGGGCTCGGCTGGGCAAAGATCAACCGCAGCCGGTGGCGGCGAGGCTCTCTCATTCTCCACGGTTAGTGGAGCAGCGCGGGCTGCTCTCTCCGGCAGGGGCGCGGCGGCGAGCTAGCTTTCGGGCGGCGTGATCGAGGGTGGTTCGCGCGTGGCTGGCTGTGGCGGCGGCGGGTCTGACGCGTGGTGGGCCCCTGTGGCGATGGCTAGGAGCGGCGCGGCCGGGCTGCCCTGGGTCGTCGGGTGGCGGCAGTTGGCAACTTTGGTGATTGGCGGCCTTCTCGCGAGCGTGGGTAGTGAGTGGAGACCCGGGCCTCGGCCAGCGGTGGCGGGGTGTGCGTGTGGAGCCGATGGGAGACGGGGCTGGCATGGGTGTGGTGCGGCTGCCCAGCGGCCGGAGTTGCCAACGACGGACTGCCATGGGCTGCCTCCCATCTAGATCTAGGCTCCGATCTGATGGGGTGGCGCCTGCCTCTCCCGGGCGTTGTCTGGCAGTGGGCTGGCAACACAGACTAACCGCCGGTGTCAGAGTTTGGCGTGGTCCTCCTGCCTAGGGTTCGTTGCTCCTCGCGCAAGGTCCAGTGCTTGGTCGCCCTTGAATCGGTGCTCGACTCTAGGTCGCCTCTGGCTCGGCCAAGGTGGGGTCTTGCGGTTTGATTGGAGGGCGTCCTCACGTTATTGCGTTGGTGAAGGTCCGTGGTGGCGGTGGTCGTGACAGAGCTAAGTTGGCGGTCAGATCAGTGTTGATGGTCGTGGACTTGGCGTCGTCTGAGCTATGGGCTCAACGATGGCCATCGGCAACCTTTAGGTCATGTCTCCCCTGGTCCACCGGGATTGGAGGGGACTTCAGGTGTCGGTACCCCTACGGTGGTGGCGCTGACTGATGCCGGGTTTTTCTAGTCATGGTCTATGCACTGTGAAGCAGGCAGTTGGCTATGTCTCGCGGCTTGGATGCCGGGGCGGCGGCCCTGGAAGGCAGTCCACATGGTTGGCTCTTCGGCGGGCACCATGGCAACGGTGGTAGTGGTGCCTCTTGGTCATGTGGGTGGCGAGGAGCATAGCGGTGGGTGGCTCGGGCACGATCTCTATCTCTGGCAGTGGAGGTGCCCTGTTCCGGATCTAGGGTTTTGATATCGTTGTGCTCCTCCTGAAGACGTCGTGGTGGCACGCGGGAGCTACCGGGCAAAAGCTCTGCGCTCCCAGGCGTCTGACGACGGTGACGGTCGCAGGCGCCGCTCTCTTCTTCAGGACGTCGTGGTGGTGCTTCCCTTCGTGATCGGGTTTCGGGTGAAAACCTTTTGTCCATTGTGGACTCGGCAGCGGCGACGCGTTGCGCCGGTTTCCCTCACGAGGGCGTTGTTGTGGAGTATAGGTGTACTAGGGAGTGGCATGACAATGTACCCAGTTCCTCTTGTATTATCTTTTGATAGCGTAGTCGCTTGTGGTGTGCGTGTGCCGATTATCCTAGGATCGGCTTTGTAAGAGAGCTACCTCTTTACCTTGTATCGTTCGATCGTATACTTTGTTTGATTGATGCTTTATATATAAAGAGGGGCGAAAACCTGTTTCGAAAGATGCGATCTGTGCAAAAAGAACAAATTCATGGACTTTTGAGATGAATAGTATCGTGCGTTGAAAGTCACATATTTGTCTTTTTTGCATAGCCTTCGTTCAGCGTATTTCGTCCTGAGAATTTACACACATATGTGTTATGCCTCCATGCATGTTTGTATTTTTTCAAAATTTCTTAAAATGTAAAAATATGAATTTGTTGAATTTTGAATTTTTGAAAAACCCGGCCTCCACGGAGGCCGAGCTCCAACAGCAATTTTCACAAGCAGCAGGTACTTATTACGGCAAAGAGCTTTCTAAAGGCTGTGTTACCTTTTCTTTTGAGACAATAAAGGTTGTGTTACCTAGCGGTGAAACATCTTCCTAACAATTACTTTGAGATAGGGGCCCACTATGTATAGCAAACATTGTATTGTGGCAGTTATCTCATCTACCTCCGTGAATAGTCAAATCTGTGTCAGCTAAGAGCATGGTTAATAATATAGCCGACGGTCGGCTATAAGAAGTATCCATGTCATCTACAGCCAACCTTTTAACCGGCATGTACAATAGTAAGTTTTAAATATGTACTAGTTTATTAATCGTTGGTCCACCTTATATCCTCACAAAATGTTTTGGGTCTCGTGTTGCAGCTGGCTAATAACCAAGAGCTCGCTTCTCTTCTCTCTCCTCTTCTCTCTCCCCCAACTAAGCAAAGATATATTATTCTATTCCTTATAGCCTCCTTATGTCACCCTATTGTACTTGCTCTAAATGAGCCCATGTCAACAATAGAATATTACTTTTTCTCTCCAAAACAAGTACACACATTTTATCTTTGTTTAAAATTTTAGATGATCAATATCTTTCACCATAATGTTCTATTTTTGTATTTTTCATATATATTCAAATTCCTTGACACATGATCCATAGAACAAGACCAATCTTGAATATATTTAACCTAATTTACTTTTTTCCTATTTAAAAAATTGAAATATGATATTTGCGAAGATCCTTATTTCAGCGTTTCTTATGTGAATGTGTTTTGTTCACTCATTTTAGTTTCAGTTATATTTCAAATATACCATTTTCTTGAAACACGTATTATTTTTAAAGGAGTGGAATTGGCTCCTGAAAGTAATTGAAGCCTATCTTTCAAATGGAACGAATGAATTTAGTACTTTGAAATGAGTGAAATCAGTTTTCTTAAAATGAGTGAAATAAGTTTTACTTGAATGATATTTCTTAAATGAGTGAAATTAGTTTTTAAAGTGAAATATTATTATTGTGAAACTCCATATTTTAGTGTCCTCACAGTGAAGTTGATTTGTTCACCATTTTAGTTTCAGTTATATTTCACATGTACCACTTCTTGAAACCAACGGTTTTTTAAACGAGTGAAATTAGATTTTGAAATAATTGAAACATGTCTTTCTTTCAGTTGAAACGAGTGAAATAAGTTGTTTGAAATGAGTGAAATCAGTTGTTTGGAATGGCTGAAATCAGTTTTTTAACATAGTGAAGCATACTTTTTGGAATGAGTGAAATCCATCATTTTGAATGGGCCGAAACCCATCTTTTGAAAATGAGTGAACTATGAATGTTTAGTCTCCAACAAGATGAAGGGCGGATTGAGGGTCAGGCGGATCTCAAGCGTTTCATAACTAAGTACTACAAATCTTTGTTCAGAACTCCAACTGAAGGGAACTTCACCCCTGATGAGCACCAAACAAAAGACATTCCACAAGTCACGACCGAAGAGAACGATATTCTTACGACACCCTCTTCTCGGAAGAGGAGGTGAGAGCTGCGGTCTTCCAGATGGAACACGGCAAGGCTCCAGGTCCTGATGGGTTCCCAACAGAGTTCTATCATAATTTCTGGGATATCATCAAGTCTGACCTAATGGAACTATTCCACTGTCTTCATACTGGCCAACTTGACCTACATTGGCTCAATTTTGGTTATATTGTTTTGTTGCCAAAGACCAAGGAGGCTAAGAGGATCGAGCAAGGCAGACTGATATGCCTCCTTACTGTCAGCTTTTAAATTTTCACCCAAGTGGCCACTAATAGTCTCAACGTGATTGCTGACCATGTTGTTCGTCCCTCCCAAACGAATTTTATTCACGGAAGAAATATACTCGATGGATTAGTAATTTTGCATGAAACTATTCATGAGATGCATCGTAAACATGAGTGTAGTATTCAAAATTGACTTTGAAAAAGCCTATGACAAAGTCAAATGGTCGTTTCTCCAACAGGCCTTGAGAATGAAAGGTTTCTCCGATAAATGTCATGAGTGGATCCAAACCTTCGTTGCTGGATGTAGTGTGGCTATTAAAGTCAATGATGACATAGGACACTACTTCCGAACGAAAAAGGGCCTACGTCAGGGTGATCCATTGTCTCTAGTGTTATTTAACATTGTCGTTGACATGTTGTCTACTTTGATAGAGTGCGCCAAATAGGATGGCCAAATTGTAGGAGATACAATTTGCCACACCGTGTGGGAGGGGGCCTATCAATTTTGGAATATGCCAATGACACAGTTCTCTTCATGGACATAACCATGACAAGGCTCATAATCAGAAACTTTTGCTTTCATCCTTTGAGCAAATGTGAGGTTTTAAGATTAACTTTCATAAAAATGAATCGTTCTGTTTCGGAGTGGCTAAGGAGCCGGTTGAAGGAAATATGCCCTAGAGGCAATAATAAAGTTATTATTTATTTCCTTATATCATGATAAAAGTTTATTATTCATGCTAGAATTATATTAACCGGAAACATAATACATGTGTGAATACATAGACAAACAGAGTGTCACTAGTATGCCTCTACTTGACTAGCTCGTTAATCAAAGATGGTTATGTTTCCTAACCATTGACAAAGAGTTGTCATTTTATTAACAGGATCACATCATTAGTTGAATGATTTGATTGACATGACCCATTCCATTAGCTTAGCATCCGATCGTTTAGTATGTTGCTATTGCTTTCTTCATGACTTATACATGTTCCTATGACTATGAGATTATGTAACTCCCGTGTGCCGGAGGAACACTTTGTGTGCTACCAAACGTCACAACGTAACTGGGTGATTATAAAGGTACTCTACAGGTGTCTCCAAAGGTACATGTTGGGTTGACGTATTTCGAGATTAGGATTTGTCACTCCGATCGTCGGAGAGGTATCTCTGGGCCCTCTCGGTAATGCACATCACTTAAGCCTTGCAAGCAATGTAACTAATGAGTTAGTTGCGAGATGATGTATTACAGAACGAGTAAAGAGACTTTCCGGTAACGAGATTGAACTAGGTATTGGATACCGACGATCGAATCTCGGGCAAGTAACATACCGATGACAAAGGGAACAACGTATGTTGTTATGCGGTCTGACCGATAAAGATCTTCATAGAATATGTAGGAGCCAATATGGGCATCCAGGTCCCGCTATTGGTTATTGACCGGAGACATGTCTCGGTCATGTCTACATTGTTCTCGAACCCGTAGGGTCCGCACGCTTAAGGTTTCGATGACAGTTATATTATGAGTTTATACGTTTTGATGTACCGAAGGTTGTTCGGAGTCCCAGATGTGATCACAGACATGACGAGGAGTCTCGAAATGGTCGAGACATAAAGATTGATATATTGGACGGCTATATTCGGACATCGGAAGTGTTTCGGGTGATTTCGGAGAAAACCGGAAAGCCGGAGGGTTACCGGACCCCCCCCCCCCCGGGAGAAGTAATGGGCCATATGGGCCTTAGTGGAAAGAGAGAGGGGCAGCCAAAGGTGGGCCGCGCGCCTCCTCCCCCTGGTCCGAATTGGACTAGGAGAGGGGGGGTGGCGCCCCCCCTTTCCTTCTCCCTCCCCACTTCTTTCCCCCTCCTAGTAGGACTCCTACTAGGAGGAGGACTCCTCCTTGGCGTGCCATAGTGGCCGGCCGGCCTCCTCCTCTCTTGAACCTTTATATATGGAGGCAGGGGCACCCCAGAAACACACAAGTTGATCCACGTGATCATATTCTTAGCTGTGTGCGGCGCCCCCTGCCACCATAGTCCTCGATAATATTGTAGCAGTGCTTAGGCGAAGCCCTACGACAGTAGTACATCAAGATCGTCACCACGCCGTCGTGCTGACGGAACTCTTCCCCGACACTTTGCTAGATCGGAGTCCAGGGATCATCATCGAGCTGAACGTGTGCTAAAACTCGGAGGTGCCGTAGTTTCGGTGCTTGATCGGTTGGGCCGTGAAGACGTACAACTACATCAACCGCGTTGTCATAACGCTTCCGCTATCGATCTACAAGGGTACATAGATCACACTCTCCCCTCTCGTTGCTATGCATCACCATGATCTTGCGTGTGCGTAGGAAATTTTAAAATTACTACATTCCCCAACAGTGGTATCAGAGCCTAGGTTTTATGTGTTGATGTTATATGCACGAGTAGAACACAAGTGAGTTGTGGGCGATATAAGTCATACTGCTTACCAGCATGTCATACTTTGGTTCGGCGGTATTGTTGGACGAAGCGGCCCGGACCGACATTACGCGTACGCTTACGCGAGACCGGTTCTCCCGATGTGCTTTGCACATAGGTGGCTTGCGGGTGACAGTTTCTCCAACTTTAGTTGAACCGAGTGTGGCTACGCCCGGTCCTTGCGAAGGTTAAAACAGCACCAACTTGACAAACTATCATCGTGGTTTTGATGCGTAAGTAAGATTGGTTCTTGCTTAAGCCCGTAGCAGCCACGTAAAACTTGCAACAACAAAGTAGAGGACGTCTAACTTGTTTTTGCAGGGCATGTTGTGATGTGATATGGTCAAGACATGATGCTGATTTTATTGTATGAGATGATCATGTTTTGTAACCGAGTTATCGGCAACTGGCAGGAGCCATATGGTTGTTGCTTTATTGTATGCAATGCAATCACGCAGTAATGCTTTACTTTATCACTAAACGGTAGCGATAGTTGTGGAAGCATAAGAATTGGCGAGACGACAACGATGCTATGATGGAGATCAAGGTGTCGCGCCGGTGACGATGGTGATCCTGACGGTGCTTCGGAGATGGAGATCACAGGCACAAGATGATGATGGCCATATCATATCACTTATATTGATTGCATGTGATGTTTATCTTTTATGCATCTTATCTTGATTTGATTGACGGTAGCATTATAAGATGATCTCTCACTAAAATTATCAAGAAGTGTTCTCCCTGAGTATGCACCGTTGCGAAAGTTCTTCGTGCTGAGACACCACGTGATGATCGGGTGTGATAGGCTCTACGTTCAAATACAACGGGTGCAAAACAGTTGCACACGCGGAATACTCAGGTTATACTTGACGAGCCAAGCATATACAGATATGGCCTCGGAACACGGAGACCGAAAGGTCGAGCGTGAATCATATAGTAGATATGATCAACATAGTGATGTTCACCAATGAAACTACTCCATCTCACGTGATGATCGGACATGGTTTAGCTGATTTGGATCACGTGATCACTTAGAGGATTAGAGGGATGTCTATCTAAGTGGGAGTTCTTAAGTAATTTGATTAATTGAACTTAAATTTATCATGAACTTAGTACCTGATAGTATCTTGCTTATGTATGTTTGATTGTAGATAGATGGCCCGTGCTGTTGTTCCATTGAATTTTAATGCGTTCCTTGAGAAAGCAAAGTTGAAAGATGATGGTAGCAATTACACGGACTGGGTCCGTAACTTGAGGATTATCCTCATTGCTGCACAGAAGAATTACGTCCTGGAAGCACCGCTGGGTGCCTGGCCAGCTGCTGGAGCAACACCAGATGTTATGAACGTCTGGCAGAGCAAAGCTGATGACTACTCGATAGTTCAGTGTGCCATGATTTACGGCTTAGAATCGGGACTTCAACGACGTTTTGAACGTCATGGAGCATATGAGATGTTCCAGGAGTTGAAGTTAATATTTCAAGCAAATGCCCGAATTGAGAGATATGAAGTCTCCAATAAGTTCTATAGCTGCAAGATGGAGGAGAACAGTTCTGTCAGTGAGCATATACTCAAAATGTCTGGGTATAATAATCACTTGATTCAGATGGGAGTTAATCTTCCAGATGATTGCGTCATTGACAGAATTCTCCAATCACTGCCACCAAGCTACAAGAGCTTCGTGATGAACTAGAATATGCAAGGGATGAACAAGACTATTCCCAAGCTCTTCGCGATGCTGAAAGCTGCGGAGGTAGAAATTAAAAAGGAGCATCAAGTGTTGATGGTC
This sequence comes from Triticum urartu, assembly GCF_056163025.1. NCBI lineage: Eukaryota > Viridiplantae > Streptophyta > Magnoliopsida > Poales > Poaceae > Triticum > Triticum urartu. The sequence continues at coordinate 483,578,576 of NC_141877.1, forward strand.
AACAAGACCACTAGTTTCAAGAAAAAGGGCAAAGGGAAGAAGAAGGGGAACTTCAAGAAAAACGGCAAGCAAGTTGCTGCTCAAGAGAAGAAACCCAAGTCTGGACCTAAGCCTGAAACCGAGTGCTTCTACTGCAAGCAGACTGGTCACTGGAAGCGGAACTGCCCCAAGTATTTGGCGGATAAGAAGGATGGCAAGGTGAACAAAGGTATATGTGATATACATGTTATTGATGTGTACCTTACTAATGCTCGCAGTAGCACCTGGGTATTTGATACTAGTTCTGTTGCTAATATTTGCTAAGGACGAGGTGACGATGCGCGTGGGAAACGGTTCCAAAGTCGATGTGATCACGGTCGGCACGCTACCTCTACATCTACCTTCAGGATTAGTATTAGACCTAAATAATTGTTATTTGGTGCCAGCGTTGAGCATGAACATTATATTTGAATCTTGTTTAATGCGAGACGATTATTCATTTAAATCAGAGAATAATGGTTGTTCTATTTATATGAGTAATATCTTTTATGGTCATGCACCCTTGAAGAGTGGTCTATTCTTATTGAATCTTGATAGTAGTGATACACATATTCATAATGTTGAAGCCAAAAGATGCAGAGCTGATAATGATGGTGCAACTTATGTGTGGCACTGCCGTTTAGGTCATATCGGTGTAAAGCGCATGAAGAAACTCCATACTGATGGACTTTTGGAGCCACTTGATTATGAATCACTTGGTACTTGCGAACCGTGCCTCATGGGCAAGATGACTAAAACACCGTTCTCCGGTACAATGGAGAGAGCAACAAATTTGTTGGAAATCATACATACAGATGTATGTGGTCCAATGAATATTGAGGCTCGTGGCAGATATCGTTATTTTCTCACCTTCACAGATGACTTAAGCAGATATGGGTATATCTACTTAATGAAACATAAGTCTGAAACATTTGAAAAATTCAAAGAATTTCAGAGTGAAGTTGAAAATCATTGTAACAAGAAAATAAAGTTTCTACGATCTGATCGTGGAGGAGAATATTTGAGTTACGAGTTTGGTGTACATTTGAAGCAATGCGGAATAGTTTCGCAATTCACGCCACCCGGAACACCACAGCGTAATGGTGTGTCCGAACGTCATAATCGTACTTTACTAGATATGGAGCGATCTATGATGTCTCTTACTGATTTACCACTATCGTTTTGGGGTTATGCTTTAGAGACGGCCGCATTCACGTTAAATAAGGCACCATCAAAATCAGTTGAGACGACACCTTATGAACTATGGTTTTGCAAGAAACCAAAGTTGTCGTTTTTGAAAGTTTGGGGCTGCGATGCTTATGTGAAAAATCTTCAACCTGATAAGCTCGAACCCAAATCGGAGAAATGTGTCTTCATAGGATATCCAAAGGAAACTATTGGATACACCTTCTATCACAGATCCGAAGGCAAGACTTTTGTTGCTAAATTTGGAAACTTTATGGAGAAGGAGTTTCTCTCGAAAGATGTGAGTGGGAGGAAAGTAGAACTTGATGAGGTAACTGTACCTGCTCCCCTGTTGGAAAGTAGTACATCACAGAAAACTATTTCTGCGACACCTACACCAATTAGTGAGGAAGCTAATGATAATGATCATGAAACTTCAGGACAAGATACTACTGAACCTCGTAGATCAACCAGAGTGAGATCCGCGCCAGAGTGGTACGGTAATCCTGTTCTGGAAATCATGCTGCTAGATCATGGTGAACCTACGAACTATGAAGAAGCGATGGTGAGCCTAGATTCCGCAAAATGGCTTGAAGCCATGAAATCTGAGATGGGATCCATGTATGAGAACAAAGTATGGACTTTGGTTGACTTGCCCGATGATCGGCAAGCAATTGAGAATAAATGGATTTTCAAGAAGAAGACTGACGCTGACGGTAATATTACTGTCTACAAAGCTTGACTTGTCGCAAAAGGTTTTCGACAAGTTCAAGGGGTTGACTACGATGAGACCTTCTCACCCGTAGCGATGCTTAAGTCTGTCCGAATCATGTTAGCAATTGCCGCATTTTATGATTATGAAATTTGGCAGATGGATGTCAAAACTGCATTCCTCAATGGATTTCTGGAAGAAGAGTTGTATATGATGCAACCGGAAGGTTTTGTCGATCCAAAGGGAGCTAACAAAGTGTGCAAGCTCCAGCGATCCATTTATGGACTGGTGCAAGCCTCTCGGAGTTGGAATAAACGCTTTGATAGTGTGATCAAAGCATTTGGTTTTATACAGACTTTCGGAGAAGCCTGTATTTACAAGAAAGTGAGTGGGAGCTCTGTAGCATTTCTAATATTATATGTAGATGACATATTACTGATTGGAAATGATATAGAATTGCTGGATAGCATAAAGGGATACTTGAATAAGAGTTTTTCAATGAAAGACCTCAGTGAAGCTGCTTACATATTAGGCATAAAGATCTATAGAGATAGATCAAGACGCTTAATTGGACTTTCACAAAGCACATACCTTGACAAGATTTTGAAGAAGTTCAAAATGGATCAAGCAAAGAAAGGGTTCTTGCCTGTGTTACAAGGTGTGAAGTTGAGTCAGACTCAATGCCCGACCACTGCAGAAGATAGAGAGAAAATGAAAGATGCTCCCTATGCTTCAGCCATAGGCTCTATCATGTATGCAATGCTGTGTACCAGACCTGATATGTGCCTTGCTATAAGTTTAGCAGGGAGGTACCAAAGTAATCCAGGAGTGGATCACTTGACAGCGGTCAAGAACATCCTGAAATACCTGAAAAGGACTAAGGATATGTTTCTCGTATATGGAGGTGACAAAGAGCTCATTGTAAACGGTTACGTTGATGCAAGCTTTGACACTGATCCGGACGATTCTAAATCGCAAACCGGATACGTGTTTACATTAAATGGTGGAGCTGTCAGTTGGTGCAGTTCAAAACAAAGCGTCGTGGCGGGATCTACATGTGAAGCAGAGTACATAGCTGCTTAGGAAGCAGCAAACGAAGGAGTCTGGATGAAGGAGTTCATATCCGATCTAGGTGTCATACCTAGTGCATCGGGTCCAATGAAAATCTTTTGTGACAATACTGGTGCAATTGCCTTGGCAAAGGAATCCAGATTTCACAAGAGAACCAAGCTGAAAGTGCAACTATCCCTAGGTGGTTTTGGTAATTCATAACAACATATAGCTCATTGAGCTAATGCTATTCCAAGATGATTATTTCAGGAAAGCTCAATGATTGGCATGGCATGGATGTGAAAGTGGAACCCTCAAAATGCTAAGGACAAAGGATTGGCTCAAGCTCAAAAGCTCAAGACTCTTCATTTTATATTTTAGTGGTCCAAGATCACATTGAGTCTTTAGGAAAAGCCAATACTATCAAGGAGGGATGAGGTGTTGCTTAATGAGCCTCTTGCTTCATGTGCTTAGTGATATGCTCCAAAACCCTCAACTACTTTCCCATATCCACATATGACCTAAACCCTAAGCCAAACTCGGTCCTACCGATTCCTCCTATCCGGCGCCACCGAGTTTCACTTGTCATTAGCCACTGCCAAACCCTAGCAATTCGGTCCTACCGATAGGGATCTCGGTCTCACCGAGATGGGGTTGCAAACTCTCTGTTTCCCTTTCGTAACTTTTCGGTCCCACCGAAAGAGCGAATCGGTCCCACCGAGATTGCAATGTAAACTCAGTGTTTCCCCTTTGTAACTTTTCGGTCTCACCGAGTTCCACTCGGTCTCACCGAAAGAGCAAATCGGTCCCACCGAGTTTGCCTGACCAACTCTCTGGTTAGCTAATTACCAAATTCGGTCTCACCGAGTTTGTGTAATCGGTCTCACCGAGATTACGTTATGCCCAAACCCTAGCCATGTCGGTCCTACCGAGTTGCATGTCAGTCCCACCTAAAATCACTAACGGTCACTAGGTTTACATTTTCGGTCCGACCGAGCTTATTGATTCGGTCCCACCGAGATTGGAAAACTGTGTAACGGCTGGATTTTGTGTGGAGGCTATATATACCCCTCCACCTTCTTCTCATTCGATGAGAGAGCCATCAGAACACACACACCATTCCAACTCATATGTTCTGAGAGAGAACCACCTACTCATGTGTTGAGACCAAGACATTCCATTCCTACCATATGAATCTTGATCTCTAGCCTTCCCAAGTTGCTTTCCACTCAAATCTTCTTTCAACCAAATCCAAATCCTATGAGAGAGAGTTGAGTGTTGGGGAGACTATCATTTGAAGCACAAGAGCAAGGAGTTCATTACCTACACACCATTTGTTACTTCTTGGAGAGTGGTGTCTCCTAGATTGGCTAGGTGTCACTTGGGAGCCTCCGACAAGATTGTGGAGTTGAACCAAGGAGTTTGTAAGGGCAAGGAGATCGCCTACTTCGTGAAGATCTACCTCTAGTGAGGCAAGTCCTGTGTGGGCGATGGCCATGGTGGGATAGACAAGGTTGCTTCTTCGTGGACCCTTTGTGGGTGGTTGCTTCTTCGTGGACCCTTCGTGGGTGGAGCCCTGTGTGGACTCGCGCAACCGTTACCCTTTGTGGGTGGAGCCCTCCGTGGACTCTCGCAACCGTTACCCTTTGTGGGTTGAAGTCTCCATCAACGTGGATGTAGGATAGCACCACCTATCCGAACCACGGGAAAAACATCCGTGTCTCCAATTGCGTTTGAATTCTCCAAACCCTTCCCTTTACATTCTTGCAAGTTGCATGCTTTACTTTCCGCTGCCAATATACTCTTTGCATGCTTGCTTGAATTGTGTGATGATTGCTTGACTTGTCCTAAAATAGCTAAAATCTGCCAAGAACTAAAATTGGGAAAAGGTTAAGTTTTTAATTGGTCAAGTAGTCTAATCACCCCCCTCTAGACATACTTTCGATCCGACAAGTGGTATCAGAGCTTTGGTCTCCATTTGCTTTGATCTCCATAGCTTTTGGTGGTCATAGCCTTGGTTTCACAACCTAGGAGAGTATGGCGTCTAGCGAGGGAAATTATCACCGTAGAGGTCCCTACTTTGATGGTACTAATTTTGCTAGTTGGAAGCATAAAATGAAAATGCATATTCTTGGGCATAACCCCGCCGTTTGGGCTATTGTGTGTGTTGGTTTGCAAGGTGACTTCTTTCATGGGAGAGAACCAAACCGTGAAGCTACCGCGGATGAGTTGAAGATGTTGCAATACAATGCTCAAGCTTGTGATATTCTCTTCAACGGATTGTGCCCCGAAGGATTCAATAAAATCAGCCGTCTTGAGAATGCGAAGGAAATTTGGGACACTTTGATTGATATGCACGAAGGTACCGACTCCGTCAAGGAATCCAAGTTGGATGTGCTTCAAAGCCAACTTGACAAGTTCAAGATGAAGGATGGTGAAGGTGTCGCTGAAATGTACTCTAGGCTTGCTCTCATCACAAATGAGATTGCCGGCTTAGGAAGTGAAGAGATGACCGATAGATTCATCATCAAGAAGATTCTAAGAGCCTTGGATGGAAAATATGATACCGTGTGCACATTGATCCAAATGAAGCCCAATTACAAAGATCTCAAGCCAACGGAGGTGATTGGAAGAATTGTTGCTCATGAGATGTCACTTAAGGATAAAGAGGAACTTCACAACAAATCAAGTGGTGCCTATAAAGCCTCATGTGAAGCCCCTACATCATCAAGTGAGAAACAAGACTTCAATGAAGAATTGAGCTTAATGGTGAAGAACTTCAACAAGTTCTACAAGAGTAGAAGCAAAGATAGAAGCTTCAAGTCAAGGTCCTACAATGACAAAAGATCTTCTAGTCGAAAGCGAAACTGTTACAGTTGTGGAAGACCCGGACACTATTCCAATGAGTGTACGGCTCCCTACAAGAGAAGAGAAGATTCTCCAAAAAGAAGAAGCAAAGAATCACCACCAAGAGAGAGAAGGAGTAGAGATGATCGTTATGAACGAAGATACTGTTGGAAATATGCCCTAGAGGCAATAATAAAAGTATTATTATTATATTTCTTTGATCATGATAATTGTCTTTATTCATGCTATAACTGTATTATCCGGAAATCGTAATACACGTGTGAATACATAGACCATAATATGTCCCTAGTAAGCCTCTAGTTGACTAGCTCGTTGATCAACAGATAGTCATGGTTTCCTGGCTATGGACATTGGATGTCATTGATAACGGGATCACATCATTAGGAGAATGATGTGATGGACAAGACCTAATCCTAAGCATAGCACAAGATCGTGTAGTCCGTTTGCTAGAGCTTTTCCAATGTCAAGTATCTTTTCCTTTGACCATGAGATCGTGTAACTCCCGGATACCGTAAGAGTGCTTTGGGTGTATCAAACGTCACAACATAACTGGGTGACTATAAAGGTGCACTACAGGTATTTCCAAAAGTGTCTGTTGGGTTGACACGGATCAAGACTGGGATTTGTCACTCCATATAACGGAGAGGTATCACTGGGCCCACTCGGTAATGCATCATCATTATGAGCTCAAGGTGACCAAGTGGTTGATCACGGGATCATGCATTACGGTACGAGTAAAGTGACTTGCCGGTAACGAGACTGAACAAGGTATTGGGATACCAACGATCGAGTCTCGGGCAAGTAACATACCGATTGACAAAGGGAATTGTATACGGGGTTGATTAAATCCTCGACATCGTGGTTCATCCAATGAGATCATCGTGGAGCATGTGGGAGCCAACATGGGTATACAGATCCCGCTGTTGTTTATTGACCGGAGAGTCGTCCCGGTCATGTCTGCATGTCTCCCGAACCCGTAGGGTCTACACACTTAAGGTTCGGTGACGCTAGGGTTATGAAGATATGTATATGCAGTAACCCGAATATTGTTCGGAGTCCCGGATGAGATCCCGGACGTCACGAGGAGTTCCGGAATGGTCCGAAGGTAAAGAATTATATATAGGAAGTGCAGTATCGGCCATCGGGACAAGTTTCAGGGTTATCGGTATTGTACCGGGACCACCGGAAGGGTCCCGGGGGCCCACCGGGTGGGGCCACCTGTCCCGGGGGCCACATGGGCTGTAGGGGGTGCGCCTTGGCCTAGATGGGCCAAGGGCACCAGCGCCAAAAGCCCATGCGCCTAGGGTTCCACTTAAGGGAAGAGTCCCAATGGTGGAAGGCACCTCTAGGTGCCTTGGGGGGGAGAGAAACCTCCCCTTGGCTGCCGCACCTAGGAGATTGGATCTCCTAGGCTGGCGCACCACCCCCCTTGGCCCTCCTATATATAGTGGGGGAGAGGAGGGACTTGATACACCAACCCCTGGCGCCTCCCTCTCTCCCCGTTACGTCTCTCTCTCGTAGTATAGGCGAAGCCCTGCTACTGTGACGCCCTGCATCCACCACCACGCCGTCGTGCTGCTGGATCTTCATCAACCTCTCCTTCCCCCTTGCTGGATCAAGAAAGGAGGAGACGTCATCCGTTCCGTACGTGTGTTGAACGCGGAGGCACTGTCCGTTCGGTGCTAGGATCTCCGGTGATTTGATTCACGTCGTGTTCGACTACATCATCCCCGTTCTTTGAACGCTTCCGCTCGCGATCTACAAAGGTATGTAGATGCATCCGATCACTCGTTGCTAGATGAACTCCTAGATGGATCTTGGTGAAACGAGTAGGAAAATTTTTGTTTTCTGCAACGTTCCCCAACAGTGGCATCATGAGCTAGGTCTATGCGTAGTTCTCTTGCACGAGTAGAACACAATTTGTTGTGGGCGTTGATGTTGTCAACTTTCTTGCCGCTACTAGTCTTATCTTGCTTCAACGGAATTGTGGGATGAAGCGGCCCGGACCAACCTTACACGTATGCTTACGTGAGACCGGTTCCACCGACAAACATGCACAAGTTGCATAAGGTGGCTGGCGGGTGTCTGTCTCTCCTACTTTAGTTGGAGCTGATTCGATGAACAGGGTCCTTATGAAGGGTAAATAGAAGTTGACAAATCACGTTGTGGCTTTCACGTAGGTAAGAAAACGTTCTTGTTAGAACCCTACTTCAGCCATGTAAAACCTGCAACAACAATTAGAGGACGTCTAACTTGTTTTTGCAGCAAGTGCTTTGTGATATGATATGGCCAAAGTTGTGATGAATGATGAATGATCTATATGTGATGTATGAGATGTTCATGCTATTGTACAAGGAATCACAACTTACATGTCGATGAGTATGACGGTGACAGGATGATCATGGAGCCCCAAGATGGAGATCAAAGGAGCCATGTGATATTGGCCATATCATGTCACTATTATTATTTGATTGCATGTGATGTTTATCATGTTTTGCATCTTGTTTACTTAGAACGACGGTAGTAAATAAGATGATCCCTTACAACAATTTCAAGAAGTGTTCTCCCCTAACTGTGCACCGTTGCTACAGTTCGTCGTTTCGAAGCACCACGTGTTAATCGGGTGTGATAGATCCTTACGTTCACATACAACGGGTGTAAGACAGTTTTACACATGCAAAAACACTTAGGGTTAACTTGACGAGCCTAGCATGTACAGACATGGCCTCGGAACACAGAGACCGAAAGGTTGAACACGAGTCGTATGGAAGATACGATCAACATGAAGATGTTCACCGACGATGACTAGTCCGTCTCACGTGTTAATCGGACACGGCCTAGTCGACTCGGATCGTGTAACACTTAGATGACTAGAGGGATGTCTAATCTGAGTGGGAGTTCATTAATAATTTGATTAGATGAACTTAATTATCATGAACTTAGTCTAAAATCTTTACAATATGTCTTGTAGATCAAATGGCCAACGTTGTATTCAATTTCAACGCGTTCCTAGAGAAAACCAAGCTGAAAGACGATGGCAGCAACTATACGGACTGGGTCCGGAACCTGAGGATCATCCTCATAGCTGCCAAGAAAGATTATGTCCTACAAGCACCGCTAGGTGATCCACCCGTCCCATAGAACCAAGACGCTATGAACGCTTGGTAGACACGTACTGATGACTACTCCCTCGTTCAGTGCGGCATGCTTTACAGCTTAGAGCCGGGGCTCCAAAAGCGTTTTGAGAGACATGGAGCATATGAGATGTTCGAAGAGCTAAAAATGGTTTTTCAAGCTCATGCCCGGATCGAGAGATATGAAGTCTCCGATAAGTTCTTCAGCTGTAAGATGGAGGAAAATAGTTCTGTCAGTGAGCACATACTCACTATGTCTGGGTTACATAACCGCTTGACTCAGCTGGGAGTTAATCTCCCGGATGACGCGGTCATTGACAGAATCCTCCAGTCGCTTCCACCAAGCTACAAGAGCTTTGTGATGAACTTCAATATGCAGGGGATGGTAAAGACCATTCCTGAAGTATTTGCTATGCTGAAATCAGCAGAGGTAGAAGTCAAGAAGGAACATCAAGTGTTGATGATGAATAAAACCACTAAGTTCAAGAAGGGCAAGGGTAAAAAGAACTTCAAGAAGGACGGCAAGGAAGTTGCTGCGCCCGGCAAGCAAGCTGTCGGGAAGAAGTCAAAGAATGGACCCAAGCCTGAGACAGAGTGCTTTTATTGCAAAGGGAAGGGTCACTGGAAGCGGAACTGCCCCAAATACTTAGCGGACAAGAAGGCCGGCAACACCAAAGGTATATTTGATATACATGTAATTGATGTGTACCTTACCAGTACTCGTAGTAACTCCTGGGTATTTGATACCGATGCCGTTGCTCATATTTGTAACTCACAGCAGGAGCTGCGGAATAAACGGAAACTGGCGAAGGACGAGGTGACGATGCGCGTCGGGAATGGTTCCAAGGTCGATGTGATCGCCGTTGGCACGCTACCTCTACATTTACCTACGGGATTAGTTATAAACCTCAATAATTGTTATTTAGTGCCATGTTTGAGCATGAACATTGTATCAGGATCTCGTTTAATATGAGATGGCTACTCATTTAAATCCGAGAATAATGGTTGTTCTATTTATATGAGAGATATGTTTTATGGTCATGCTCCGATAGTCAATGGTTTATTCTTAATGAATCTCGAGCGTATTACTACACATGTTCATAGTGTGAGTACCAAAAGATGTAAGGTTGATAATGATAGTCCCACATACTTGTGGCACTGCCGCCTTGGTCACATAGGTGTCAAACGCATGAAGAAGCTCCATGCAGATGGACTTTTACAGTCTCTTGATTATGAATCATTTGACACGTGCGAACCATGCCTCATGGGAAAAATGACCAAGACTCCGTTCTCAGGAACAATGGAGCGAGCAACCAACTTATTGGAAATCATACATACTGATGTGTGCGGTCCAATGAGTGTTGAGGCTCGCGGTGGCTATCGTTATGTTCTCACCCTCACTGATGACTTGAGTAGATATGGGTATGTCTACTTAATGAAACACAAGTCTGAAACCTTTGAAAAGTTCAAGGAATTTCAGAGTGAGGTTGAAAATCAACGTGACAGGAAAATCAAGTTTCTACGATCAGATCGTGGAGGAGAATACTTGAGTCACGAATTTGGCACACACTTAAGAAAATGTGGAATAGTTTCACAACTCACGCCGCCTGGAACACCTCAGCGTAACGGTGTGTCCGAACGTCGTAATCGCACTCTATTAGATATGGTGCGATCTATGATGTCTCTTACCAATTTACCGCTATCTTTTTGGGGCTATGCTTTAGAGACTGCCGCATTCACTTTAAATAGGGCTCCGTCGAAATCCGTTGAGACGACACCGTATGAATTATGGTTTGGGAAGAAACCTAAGCTGTCGTTTCTAAAAGTTTGGGGATGCGATGCTTATGTCAAGAAACTTCAACCTGAAAAGCTCGAACCCAAGTCGGAAAAATGCGTCTTCATAGGATACCCTAAAGAAACTGCTGGGTATACCTTCTACCTCAGATCCGAAGGCAAGATCTTTGTTGCCAGGAATGGATCCTTTCTAGAGAAAGAGTTTCTCTTGAAAGAAGTAAGTGGGAGGAAAGTAGAACTTGATGAAGTATTGCCTCTTGAACCGGTAAATGGCGCAACTCAAGAAAATGTTCCTGAGGTGCCTGCACCGACTAGAGAGGAAGTTATTCATGATGATCAAGATACTTCTGATCAAGCTCCTACTGAAATTCGAAGGTCCACAAGGACACGTTCCGCACCAGAGTGGTACGGCAACCCTGTCTTGGAAATCATGTTGTTAGACAACGGTGAACCTTCGAACTATGAAGAAGCGATGGCAGGCCCGGATTCCAACAAATGGCTAGAAGCCATGAAATCCAAGATAGGATCCATGTATGAAAACGAAGTATGGACTTTGACTGACTTACCCGTTGAACGGCGAGCCATAGAAAATAAATGGATCTTTAAGAAGAAGACAGACGCGGATGGTAATGTGACCATCTATAAAGCTCGGCTTGTCGCTAAGGGTTATCGACAAGTTCAAGGGGTTGACTACGATGAGACTTTCTCACCGGTAGCGAAGCTAAAGTCCGTCCGAATCATGTTAGCAATTGCCGCATTCTACGATTATGAAATATGGCAAATGGACGTCAAAACGGCATTCCTTAATGGTTTCCTTAAGGAAGAATTGTATATGATGCAGCCGGAAGGTTTTGTCGATCCTAAGAATGCTGACAAGGTGTGCAAGCTCCAACGCTCGATTTATGGGCTGGTGCAAGCATCTCAGAGTTGGAACATTCGCTTTGATGAGATGATCAAAGCGTTTGGGTTTACGCAGACTTATGGAGAAGCCTGCGTTTACAAGAAAGTGAGTGGGAGCTCTGTAGCATTTCTCATACTATATGTAGATGACATACTTTTGATGGGAAATGATATAGAACTCTTGGACAGCATCAAGGCCTACTTGAATAAGAGTTTTTCAATGAAGGACCTTGGAGAAGCTGCTTATATATTAGGCATCAAGATCTATAGAGATAGATCAAGACGCCTCATAGGTCTTTCACAAAGCACATACCTTGATAAGATTTTGAAGAAGTTCAAAATGGATCAGTCCAAGAAAGGGTTCTTGCCTGTTTTGCAAGGTGTGAGATTGAGCTCGGCTCAATGCCCGACCACGGCAGAAGATATAGAAGAGATGAGTGTCATCCCCTATGCCTCAGCCATAGGTTCTATTATGTATGCCATGATGTGTACCAGACCTGATGTAAACCTTGCCGTAAGTTTGGTAGGAAGGTACCAAAGTAATCCCGGCAAGGAACACTGGACAGCGGTCAAGAATATCCTGAAGTACCTGAAAAGGACTAAGGAAATGTTTCTCGTTTATGGAGGTGACGAAGAGCTCGTCGTAAAGGGTTACGTCGACGCTAGCTTCGACACAGATCTGGATGACTCTAAGTCACAAACCGGATACGCGTATATGTTGAATGGTGGAGCAGTGAGCTGGTGCAGCTGCAAACAGAGCGTCGTGGCGGGATCTACATGTGAAGCGGAGTACATGGCAGCCTCAGAGGCAGCACATGAAGCAATATGGGTGAAGGAGTTCATCACCGACCTAGGAGTCATACCCAATGCGTCGGGGCCAATCAAACTCTTCTGTGATAACACTGGAGCTATTGCACTTGCCAAGGAGCCCAGGTTTCACAAGAAGACAAGGCACATCAAGCGTCGCTTCAACTCCATTCGTGAAAATGTTCAAGATGGAGACATAGAGATTTGTAAAGTACATACGGACCTGAATATAGCAGATCTGTTGACTAAACCTCTCCCTAGGGCAAAACATGATCAACACCAGAATTCCATGGGTGTTCGATTCATCACAATGTAACTAGATTATTGACTCTAGTGCAAGTGGGAGACTGTTGGAAATATGCCCTAGAGGCAATAATAAAAGTATTATTATTATATTTCTTTGATCATGATAATTGTCTTTATTCATGCTATAACTGTATTATCCGAAAATCGTAATACACGTGTGAATACATAGACCATAATATGTCCCTAGTAAGCCTCTAGTTGACTAGCTCGTTGATCAACAGATAGTCATGGTTTCCTGGCTATGGACATTGGATGTCATTGATAACGGGATCACATCATTAGGAGAATGATGTGATGGACAAGACCTAATCCTAAGCATAGCACAAGATCGTGTAGTTCGTTTGCTAGAGCTTTTCCAATGTCAAGTATCTTTTCCTTTGACCATGAGATCGTGTAACTCCCGGATACCGTAAGAGTGCTTTGGGTGTATCAAACGTCACAACGTAACTGGGTGACTATAAAGGTGCACTACAGGTATTTCCGGAAGTGTCTGTTGGGTTGACACGATCAAGACTGGGATTTGTCACTCCATATAACGGAGAGGTATCACTGGGCCCACTCGGTAATGCATCATCATTATGAGCTCAAGGTGACCAAGTGGTTGATCACGGGATCATGCATTACGGTACGACTAAAGTGACTTGCCGGTAACGAGACTGAACAAGGTATTGGGATACCAACGATCGAGTCTCGGGCAAGTAACATACCGATTGACAAAGGGAATTGTATACGGGGTTGATTAAATCCTCGACATCGTGGTTCATCCGATGAGATCATCGTGGAGCATGTGGGAGCCAACATGGGTATCCAGATCCCGCTGTTGGTTATTGACCGGAGAGTCGTCCCGGTCATGTCTGCATGTCTCCCGAACCCGTAGGGTCTACACACTTAAGGTTCGGTGATGCTAGGGTTATGAAGATATGTATATGCAGTAACCCAAATATTGTTCGGGGTCCCGGATGAGATCCCAGACATCACGAGGAGTTCCGGAATGGTCCGGAGGTAAAGAATTATATATAGGAAGTGCAGTATCGGCCATCGGGACAAGTTTCGGGGTTATCGGTATTGTATCGGGACCACCGGAAGGGTCCCGGGGGCCCACCGGGTGGGGCCACCTGTCCCGGGGGGCCACATGGGCTGTAGGGGGTGCGCCTTGGCCTAGATGGGCCAAGGGCACCAGCCCCAAAAGCCCATGCGCCTAGGGTTCCACTTAAGGGAAGAGTCCCAATGGTGGAAGGCACCTCTAGGTGCCTTGGGGGGGGGGAGGGAAACCTCCCCTTGGCTGCTGCACCTAGGAGATTGGATCTCCTAGGCTGGCGCACCACCCCCCTTGGCCCTCCTATATATAGTGGGGGAGAGGAGGGACTTGATACACCAACCCCTGGCGCCTCCCTCTCTCCCCGTTACGTCTCTCTCTCGTAGTATAGGCGAAGCCCTGCTACTGTGACGCCCTGCATCCACCACCACGCCGTCGTGCTGCTGGATCTTCATCAACCTCTCCTTCCCCCTTGCTGGATCAAGAAAGGAGGAGACGTCATCCGTTCCGTACGTGTGTTGAACGCGGAGGCACTGTCCGTTCGGTGCTAGGATCTCCGGTGATTTGATTCACGTCGTGTTCGACTACATCATCCCCATTCTTTGAACGCTTCCGCTCGCGATCTACAAAGGTATGTAGATGCATCCGATCACTCGTTGCTAGATGAACTCCTAGATGGATCTTGGTGAAACGAGTAGGAAATTTTTTGTTTTCTGCAACGTTCCCCAACAGATACTCACGGAGAAGCAAGGATTCGGAAAGGAAGGAAAAATCATCAAGGAGCTACACCAGACGAAGACATCAAGCTCATGTTGGTGAATGGTTATCCGGCTCCGACTCCGACAGCCACTCCGAGAGAAGTTATCACTCCGACTCCGAAGATACTCAAGATGAAGGTGTTGCCGGTCTAGCACTTGTGTCAACCAACTCCTACGACATATTTGACTCACCAAATGAAGGAATTGGAAGATGCTTCATGGCCAAAGGTCCTAAGGTAACACACCCTGAGTATGTTGATTTCAATAGTGATGAAGATGACTTGTTAGGTGATGATTTGCTTATTGACAACTCTAGTGATGAATACTATGATGAAATGTCAATTAATCATGCTAATCAAGATAAAATGAATGACAATGATAAGGAAAAGATTGAGGTTCTAACTAAAGAACTAAAAACTCTTAAGTTAGCTCATGACACTATCTTCGAAGATCATCAAGAACTTTTAAGAGCTCATGAGAAATTACGCTTTGAAAAGCTCAATCTTGAGCAAGAGCATGAGTTCTTAAAGGCAATCAATGATGATCTTCGCAAGAAAAGTTCTTCTTACATTGCCAAGCGTTTACTCTTATCCACTTACATGCCTCAAGTCAAGTCTAACAAGAAAGATTCTTCCTCTAGCAGTAACAATGATCATGTTAAAACCAATATTGTTGCTTCTAGTAGTTCTCTCGATTCCACTAATGATTCTCTTAGCCAAGTTACACTTGAGCAAGAAAATAGCTTATTGAAGGGAATTATAGAGAAACGAGTGTACAAAAGCCTTGCCGGGAGCAAGCAATTCGAGGAAATTGTGCGCAAGCAAGGATTGCACCGGAAGAACCAAGGTGTTGGTTTTGAACGAAAGTTCAATGCCAATGGAGTTGAGTGGGAAGAAGATCAATACCCCAAGACAAAGTTTGTCCCTCAACAAGAGAAGTATGCTTCTTTCAAGGGGACACAAGCTCAAGATGATCTTCCACCACAAGACTACGAGCAAAAAGGCAAGGACAAGCTTCAAGAGGAAATTGATGCATTTGAAGAAGCTCCTAAGACCTTAGTCAAGTGGATTCCCAAGACTACTTCAAGTTCCAATTCGTCAAGCACGACTACAACTCCAAGGATTCCCATCAAGATGATGTGGATCCAAAAGAAGAAGAACTAGAGAGTTCTTGAGGGTGACTCCGCCAACATACTTCACTCTTATCATTTTGGCAAGAACAAGTGCAATAAACTTCCACATCTTGCACTAGTTCAAGGAGTCATAAACCCTCTTGTTGGTAAGACAAGGGACAAGGTAACCTAAAAGTTTTCATGGACATCATCTTTTGTGTGCATCACTCTATGTCTATGGATATCCTTGTTTGTTCCTTGTGGGACTAACCCATGTAGGTATTGAAAGTGCAATTCACTCAAATGGATAGCTCCAAGTGATCTACATCAACATTGAGCATCCACATCTTCAATATCTACATGAAGTCATCATCGACAAAACCCAAGTTTAGTTCATCCCTCTTAGGGGGGTATCACATCTAGGGGGAGCTTTACTCTAAGACTTGAGCTAAAGCAACTCTAAAGATGTGAACAAAACAATGCTTTATGTAAAAGTGGTAACCCCACTTGAGCTTAAACGATGAGTATGACCTATGATCAAGTGTTCTCATTTGACTCCTAAGTCAATATACTCATATATAGATGACCTAGTCATCGCAAATTGCTTGATAGATGCTAGAATTGGTTGTGCATGCCTTGCCACATATTTCATTTGCCATCTTATTGTGTGAGCATGCCGGTTGCATATTTTACTCATTCGAGGACATCCACTTGTTGTTTTGATTGTTCGGTTTTATCTTCTTGCCAAGTGGATGGACAAGAATGACTAAGAACCTCCTCTAGCTATCTATGCTTTTCTCGTCTCAAACTCTATTCATGCTGCATCACAAAATTTGATCAAGTCAGATTCGAACCACTCTGTGTGAGGAGCGCTCGGAGTCCCCGATTCGTCATAGACTTAAACTTCCAAAACCTCTTTATGATTCTCGGTCTGACCGATACTCCACTTTCGGTCCTACCGAGATCATTAAGTTGATCTAGGTTTTCGATCTCGGTGCAACCGATTTGAACCTTTCGGTCACACCAAGTTTCAGTAACTACACGCAGTTATGAATCTCGGTGCCACCGAGTCGTTCCACTCGGTCACACCGACAGGGTCGGGCTATATATAGTCACGGGCAAAATTTGGAAATTTCTCCGAACCCCTTCGCCCGCGCGATAGCCTGCTCTGCCCTCGTGGTCTCCGGATCGTCTTCTCGCCGCCAGCAGCCTCCAGTCGCTGGTCTCCGTCGCCGTCAACAGGAATTCTGCCCCGCCGTTGCCGCCGTAGCAAGTCCCCGCCGAACTAGGGTATGGACTTGATCTTTGTGCTATTCCTCAATCTGATTCCTAGCACATTGTGATCATATTGATTCTAGCCACGTTTGATAAACTTCTATCCAGTCAAAACCCCCGTAGATTAGGTTTGATTCGAAAATTCTAGGTTTAGGTTTCCGCCGAAACCATCTGGACCCACCGAGTTGAAAAACTCGGTCCCACCGATGTGGCTTATGCCATTGCACAAGTGAGACTCAGTCTGATCGAGAATTACTTATCGGTGTGACCGATTTTTGAACTCAGTGAAACCCTAGCAGTCTCGGTGCCACCGAACTGTGACTCGGTCCTACCGAGTTCACTAGTTTAGGTTCCAAAACTGCTTCGGTATCACCGAGTTTGAAAATCGATAGATCCGAGATGATTTCAGTGGGAAACTAAAACTAAGTTTTTGGATCATTCTTTTGCAAAAATTTCTGCATTTTGTGATGCTCATCTTTTCTATCTCATCTATAATCTATTCACAGGGTCAGCAGTCAATTTGCAGCATGTTTGATCAAAGTGATAGCCAAAACATGTCAGAGCAGCAAGTAGTGATGAGTGAGGGCACTAGTCCCTCCAGTTCATCTGATGAAGGCAGCAGGAGCACTCCTAGCAATTTGCCAAAGGCTGCCACGAGACAAAAGAAAAAGAGGACTTCAGATTCCGAAGATGAGGACTATGTGGCAGAGGAAGAGGCCACTTCCAAGAGAGTTGAGCTAGCTCAAGGCACTAAGCCAGGTCTGAAAATCAAAAGGCCAGCAGGCAGGCAGCCCATGTCAAAGGCAAGAGCCTCAACTGAGAAGCCCACTCCCCAAGAGCCAGTTGTAGCTGAGGGCAAGAAAAGAAAGGAAAGGGTGAAGAAGACTGTGGCTAGAGTGCTTGGCAAAGCTTCCATCATGGAAGAGGAAGAAGAAGAAGCAGTAGCTGCACCAGCACCCAAGGCACCCAAGCTAATGGGAGATGCCATAAAATCAGGGGGAGCTGCTTCCAGGGCCAAGTCAGCTCCAAAACCAAAGCCTAAGAGAAATACAAGGAGCATTCCTGCAGCTGAGAAGAACAAGGCCCCAGTGCCTGAGACTGTTGCTGAAGAAGAGGAAGAGAATGTCCTAAGAAAGCTAAAGCCCAAGATCCCAGACCACAACGATGCTCATCCTGTGGCTGAGGACATGAAGCTCAGGAGAGATTCAGGGCTGAGAAAGTGGAGAGAAGCAGACCCATATGCTTCAAGAAGAAGGACTGCCGTGGACTACAGGTTTCACACCAAGGAGCAGCAGGATTTTTATGAGACTGTGCTGCTAGATAAGAAGCCCATTGTATGTGATATGAGATGGGTCGACTGGGAATATATCAAGGAAAGCGAAGAGCACTATCCTGGAGTGCAAGACAGCTTCATAGCTTGTGGAGTAGCTGACTTTGTTGGGCAGAAGCTCACAAAGTGGAACGAGGAGCTTATCATGCAGTTCTACTCCACGGCACACTTTTATCCAGATGGGAGGATCACATGGATGTCTGAGGGTACGAGGTACCAATCCACTATTGAGGAATGGGCAAAGTTGATCAATGCCCCAGAGGAGCAAGATGGTGACTTGGATATCTATGCCAAGAAGAAGATGGACCATAACTCCATGTCCAATATGTACAAGGAAATTCCCAATGAAGCTCTTGACACCTTCAAATTTGGGTCTGTGCATTACCTTCTATCAGGACTGCCTACGATCAATTGGATACTAAGGCACACCTTACTGCCCAAGTCTGGAGATCACAAGATGATCAGAGGCCATGCTATCAACTTGCTACATGTGTTTGATGTGCCTCAGAAGTTCAAGGTGATGAGCCTCATAGTGGAAACAATCAAGAGGACTGCAGCAGATCAGAAGAGGAGCTACGGATATGCCCCTTAGATTCAGGAGCTCATCAACTCCAAGATGGGCACGGGCATATATCTATTGGACAAGGAACACCTGCCCATCCGTCCAGATTTCGAGAACAATGAAGTTGTGATGACTGAGAACGAGCCATCGTCTGCACAAGCATATGCAAAGAAGGAGAAGGCGAGGAAGGAGAAAGCTGCCAAGATGCCTACTCAAGAGGAGGCATCTGAATACTTCCTGAAGACCAAACAAGAGCAGCTCGGTTACTTGATTGCATCCACGCTGAGGATTGAGCAAAGTCTGGCCACCCTCACTCAGAATCAGCAGAGCCTAGAGAGAATCATGGAACAGAAGTTCTATGACTTGGATGTCAAGGTAACGGAAGTTCAGTCTGCAGTGGAGCAGCTCCAGGAGGACATGCAGGAGAGGAGAGGCAGGACCACCACTCATGCCTTTGCCAGAGTGCCACGAGGCCCGAGGTCATCTGCCGTGCCAGTTGCTGACACAAGAGCCACCACCTCAGCACCAGCCACAGCCTCAGTTCCACCAGCTCCAGCATCTACATCAGCTCCAACTCTAGCGACTCCTTCAGCATCTACTGAAGCCTTCGTCCTTGGAGTGATCCGGACTCCACCACCACCTGAAGATCAAGCCTGAGCGTCGATCTAGTGCTATGCATTTTCTAGGAGCTTTTTGGTAACTTGTTGCCAAAGGGGGAGAAGATGTATAGATCATAGGCTTCGAGAGAGAGAGTGTTGCTTTTCTCTCTTGCTTTATTTGGTGGTTTTTCGAACTTTTGTTTGAGTGCTTGAGATACTACGTCATTATTTGTGAGACATTGATGATCATGTGTTTGATCATAAGCTACACTTAATGCTTGCTTAATGCTATTATCCTATCTATCATGTGTTTGATCATTCACTTTTCTTGGTGATGAGTGCATATATTTCATTCTTATCATTTTGAGCGCTCCACCAAGATGTATGTGACATGGAAGAGTAACCCATGACTCTAACTCTTTGTGCATTTGCAGTCCAAAGCAAATTTTAAATATGCACAAATTTAGGGGGAGCTCTTACTTATCACATACTTCTCAAAGCAACGATATATTTCTTGCTTATTATCATTTGTTGAAGCTTTGATCTATATGTTGTCATCAATTAACAAAAAGGGGGAGATTGAAAGTGCAACTATCCCTAGGTGGTTTTGGTAATTCATAACAACATATAGCTCATTGAGCTAATGCTATTCCAAGATGATTATTTCAGGAAAGCTCAATGATTGGCATGGCATGGATGTGAAAGTGGAACCCTCAAAATGCTAAGGACAAAGGATTGGCTCAAGCTCAAAAGCTCAAGACTCTTCATTTTATATTTTAGTGGTCCAAGATCACATTGAGTCTTTAGGAAAAGCCAATACTATCAAGGAGGGATGAGGTGTTGCTTAATGAGCCTCTTGCTTCATGTGCTTAGTGATATGCTCCAAAACCCTCAACTACTTTCCCATATCCACATATGACCTAAACCCTAAGCCAAACTCGGTCCTACCGATTCTTCCTATCCGGCGCCACCAAGTTTCACTTGTCATTAGCCACTGCCAAACCCTAGCAATTCTGTCCTACCGATAGGGATCTCGGTCTCACCGAGATGGGGTTGCAAACTCTTTGTTTCCCTTTCGTAACTTTTCGGTCCCACCGAAAGAGCGAATCGGTCCCACCGAGATTGCAATGTAAACTCAGTGTTTCCCCTTTGTAACTTTTAGGTCTCACCGAGTTCCACTCGGTCTCACCGAAAGAGCAAATCGGTCCCACCGAGTTTGCCTGACCAACTCTCTGGTTAGCTAATTACCAAATTCGGTCTCACCGAGTTTGTGTAATTGGTCTCACCGAGATTACGTTATGCCCAAACCCTAACCATGTCGGTCCTACCGAGTTGCATGTCAGTCCCACCGAAAATCACTAACGGTCACTAGGTTTACATTTTCGGTCCGACCGAGCTTATTGATTCGGTCCCACCGAGATTGGAAAACTGTGTAACGGTTGGATTTTGTGTGGAGGCTATATATACCCCTCCACCTTCTTCTCATTCGATGAGAGAGCCATCAGAACACACACACCATTCCAACTCATATGTTCTGAGAGAGAACCACCTACTCATGTGTTGAGACCAAGACATTCCATTCCTACCATATGAATCTTGATCTCTAGCCTTCCCAAGTTGCTTTCCACTCAAATCTTCTTTCAACCAAATCCAAATCCTATGAGAGAGAGTTGAGTGTTGGGGAGACTATCATTTGAAGCACAAGAGCAAGGAGTTCATTACCTACACACCATTTGTTACTTCTTGGAGAGTGGTGTCTCCTAGATTGGCTAGGTGTCACTTGGGAGCCTCCGACAAGATTGTGGAGTTGAACCAAGGAGTTTGTAAGGGCAAGGAGATCGCCTACTTCGTGAAGATCTACCGCTAGTGAGGCAAGTCCTGTGTGGGCGTTGGCCATGGTGGGATAGACAAGGTTGCTTCTTCGTGGACCCTTTGTGGGTGGTTGCTTCTTCGTGGACCCTTCGTTGGTGGAGCCCTGTGTGGACTCGCGCAACCGTTACCCTTGGGTGGAGCCCTGTGTGGACTCGTGCAACCGTTACCCTTCGTGGGTTGAAGTATCCATCAACGTGGATGTAGGATAGCACCACCTATCCGAACCACGGGAAAAACATCCGTGTCTCCAATAGCGTTTGAATTCTCCAAACCCTTCCCTTTACATTCTTGCAAGTTGCATGCTTTACTTTCCGCTGCCTATATACTCTTTGCATGCTTGCTTGAATTGTGTGATGATTGCTTGACTTGTCCTAAATTAGCTAAAATCTGCCAAGAACTAAAATTGGGAAAAGGTTAAGTTTTTATTTGGTCAAGTAGTCTAATCACCCCCCCTCTAGACATACTTTCGATCCTACACAAGCACATCAAGAGACGCTTCAATTCCATCCGGGATCTAGTCTAGGTGGGAGACATAGAGATTTGCAAGATACATACGGAGCTGAATGTAGCAGACCCGTTGACTAAGCCTCTTCCACGAGCAAAACATGATCAGCACCAAAGCTCCATGGGTGTTAGAATCATTACTGTGTAATCTAGATTATTGACTCTAGTGCAAGTGGGAGACTGAAGGAAATATGCCCTAGAGGCAATAATAAAGTTATCATTTATTTCCTTATATCATGATAAAAGTTTATTATTCATGCTAGAATTGTATTAACCGGAAACATAATACAGGTGTGAATACATAGACAAACAGAGTGTCACTAGTATTCCTCTACTTGACTAGCTCGTTAATCAAAGATGGTTATGTTTCCTAACCATTGACAAAGAGTTGTCATTTGATTAACGGGATCACATCATTAGTTGAATGATCTGATTGACATGACCCATTCCATTAGCTTAGCATCCGATCGTTTAGAATGTTGCTATTGCTTTCTTCATGACTTATACATGTTCCTATGACTATGAGATTATGTAACTCCCGTGTGCCGGAGGAACACTTTGTGTGCTACCAAACGTCACAACGTAACTGGGTGATTATAAAGGTACTCTACAGGTGTCTGCAAAGGTACATGTTGGGTTGACGTATTTTGAGATTAGGATTTGTCACTCCGATCGTCGGAGAGGTATCTCTGGGCCCTCTCGGTAATGCACATCACTTAAGCCTTGCAAGCAATGCAACTAATGAGTTAGTTGCGAGATGATGTATTACAGAACGAGTAAAGAGACTTGCCGGTAACGAGATTGAACTAGGTATTGGATACCGACGATCGAATCTCGGGCAAGTAACATACCGATGACAAAGGGAACAACGTATGTTGTTATGCGGTCTGACCGATAAAGATCTTCGTAGAATATGTAGGAGCCAATATGGGCATCCAGGTCCCGCTATTGGTTATTGACCAGAGACATGTCTCGGTCATGTCTACATTGTTCTCGAACCCGTAGGGTCCGCACGCTTAAGGTTTCGATGACCGTTATATTATGAGTTTATACGTTTTGATGTACCGAAGGTTGTTTGGAGTCCCGGATGTGATCACGGACATGACGAGGAGTCTTGAAATGGTCGAGACATAAAGATTGATATATTGGACGGTTATATTCGGACACCGGAAGTGTTCCGGGTGATTTCGGAGAAAACCGAAAAGCCGGAGGGTTACCGGAACCCCCCCGGGAGAAGTAATGGGCCATATGGGCCTTAGTGGAAAGAGAGAGGGGCAGCCAAAGGTGGGCCGCGCGCCTCCTCCCCCCCTGGTCCGAATTGGACTAGGAGAGGGGGACGGCGCCCCCCTTTCCTTCTCCCTCCCCACTTCTTTCCCCCTCCTAGTAGGAGTCCTACTCCCACTAGGAGGAGGACTCCTCCTTGGCGCGCCATAGTGGCCGGCCGGCCTCCTCCTCTCTTGAACCTTTATATACGGAGGCAGGGGCACCCCAGAAACACACAAGTTGATCCACGTGATCATATTCTTAGCCGTGTGCGGCGCCCCCTGCCACCATAGTCCTCGATAATATTGTAGCAGTGCTTAGGCGAAGCCCTACGACAGTAGTACATCAAGGTCGTCACCACGCCGTCGTGCTGACGGAACTCTTCCCCGACACTTTGCTGGATCGGAGTCCAGGGATCATCATCGAGCTGAACGTGTGCTAAAACTCGGAGGTGCCGTAGTTTCGGTGCTTGATCGGTCGGGCCGTGAAGACGTACAACTACATCAACCGCGTTGTCATAACGCTTCCGCTATTGATCTACAAGGGTACGTAGATCACACTCTCCCCTCTCGTTGCTATGCATCACCATGATCTTGCGTGTGCGTAGAAAATTTTGAAATTACTACGTTCCCCAACACCGGCTACACAATATGCTGACTTGGTTGGCTGTGCGCAAGGCCAATTTCCAAACATGTTAGCCACACCTTGTGGGAGGGCGCTTATCAATTTTTCAATATGTCGACGATACAATTCTCTTTATGGACATAACCTTGACAAGGCTCATAATTTGAAACTTTTGCTTTCAACCTGTGAGAAAATGTCAGGTCTTAGGATTAACTTCCATAAATTTGAATTGTTCTGTTTCAGAGACGCTAAGAAGGTGGCTACATAATACACTGACTCATTTGGCTCTGCGCAAGGCCAATTTCCAATTGAATATTTGGGAATCCTGATTATTCATTATCGAAGCCTCACCAACCCGGAGTGCAAGCATGTCGAAGAGCGTTTAGAGAAACATTTGAACAATTGGACATGCAAGTTTCTCTCTGTTGGAGGACGACTAGTGTTGATCAATTCTATTCTTATAAACATGGTACTCCATATGCTTTTCTTCTTCCGACTCCCAAAAGGTGTCCTGCAAGATTGGACAATTTTAGATCCAGATTCTTTGGACAAGGAGATAATGAAAAGTAAAAATACAGGCTAACCAAATGGATTGTGGTTTGTCGACCGAAAGACCAGGGAGTTTAGGCATCCAAAACCTTCAAATCAAAAATGATGCCTTACTTAGTAAATGGTTGTTCAAATTACTTATTGAGGAGGGTGTTTGGCAAATCCTGCTGTGCAATAAATATCTGGGCCAAAACGCAGTGTCCCAAGCATTTTGGAAGCCAGGGGACTCACTTTTTTGGGCTGGCCTGATGGCGGCAAAGAAACATCTTTTTCGCTTTAGGTCCTTCGCGATAAAGGACCATTGAGAGATACGTTTCTAGGAGGATAATTGGTTGGGAACCACCACTCTTTGGGAATAGTATCGAGCCTTGTACGTCATTGTTTGCGATAAGAATGATACCACTGCGCAGGTGCTCAGCTCCCCCCCCCTCGCGGGATGTTTCATTTCGACGGGATCTAATTGGCCCCCGTCTTACTTCATGGCAACATTTGTTATCCCCTTTGGATTCAGTTAACCTAACACATGGACATGATGTGTTTTGTTGGAATATCACGACATCTGTGTCATTCATAGTTAACTCTATGTATCGTGCCCTCATGCACTCACATATTCCAGTGGATAATAATAATAAAATATGGAGGTTGAAGATACCTTTAAAAATCAACATTTTCATGAGGTATCTTTCTAGAGAAAATTCTTTATTTGACACTGTCTTAAAATCTGGTTCCTTATTTGACACTGGAAATTTTTTTCTTCCCTATTTGACACTAGTCCTAAATTTTATTCACTATACGACACTTCCGTCCATTTTAAGCCTAAATGATACCCGAAAAGACGATTTTGCCCCTCATGCGGTATGTGTGTGCACGCGCATGTGCTGTTGCGTGTGTGGGTGCACGCGCACATGTGTGCTGCTGCTGCTGCATGTGTGTGTGTGTGTGCATGTGTGCTCCTGCGTGTGTGTTTGCTACTGCGTGTGTACGTGCGCGCGCGCGTGTGTGTGCTGTTGCGTGCCTGTGTGCTGCCTGTGTGTGTGCTGCTGCTACGTGTGTGTATGTGTGTGTGTGCTGCCTGCGTGTGTGTGTGCGTGTGCATGTGTGTTGCTGCGTGTGTGTGTGTGTGCACACGCGTGTGCGTGTTGTTGCGTGTGTGTGCGCATGCGTGTGTGTTGGTGCATGTGTATGTGTTGCTGCGTGTGTGCTCCTGCCCTCGCACTGATGCTGCGTGTGTGCGCTATTGCCCCCCACACACATACCACATGAGGGGTAAAAGAGTTTTTTCAGGTGTCATTTAGGCTCAAAATGGACGAAAATGTCATATAGGGAATAACATTTAAAACTTGTGTTAAATAGGGAAGAAAAACTTTTTCAGTGTCAAATAAGGAAGCAGATTTTAAGATAGTGTCAAATAAGAAATTTTCTCATCTTTCTAGGGGAGTTGTACTAACCAAAACAATCTCACCCTGTCGCAACTGGCACGGACTTAGAAGTGTAGTTGTATACTCATCACGAGACAATTAAACACATATTCTTCCAATGTAAGATTGCGTGTTCTACATGATCAGTCATCCATATATCGTTCAATATGTATCCGTCGACGAGTGTTGCCAATATATATGGTCACTGGCTTGACGATATACCAAAAATAGGTTTTGCACGCTAATAAGGGTGGAAGCATCTGCCTTATTATGGCCGCTTTAGCTACATAGAAATGACATTGTTTTCAATCATAAACCCCTTCTTATTTGCAGGTTATTTTCCGTTGTACGCATTGGCTTCGCATGTGGGTTATGTTGCACGAAATGGAGTACCAACGGTTGTTTAAGGTGTGTGTATGCGGTTGGAGCGAGTGGCCAGAGAGGTTTTTACTAAATATGAGCGGCAACATAATCTCTGGATCGGTCCAACCCCTACTTGGACATAGGCATAGTTTCGGTCTCATAGGACTTTACTATTGCCAATATGTTGTTTTATTTATTTATTTTTGTCAAATTTGTTCCTGTTGGCCGGGTCTTGCTCAATATGATTGTATCCACTTGATGCTATATTTGAAGCTAATAAAAGCACCCTTTATCGAAAAACATGTTGGCAAGTGTTAAAAAAAATCATTTTGTTACACTTGTACATTCATGGTTCATGCCAAAGCCTACCGTTTGTGGAGCATATTTAGCACTGAGTTGCCCAAGCAACTGTGGCCATGTTCACCGTTGTACCCCAATTTCCGTTCGGTGATTTTGGGAACACCTAAACATCTATTACCTTGTTTCCTATTCCAAAATGTACAAAGCTGCTTATAAATTACTTTTTTTTGAAAGGGCTGCTTATAAATTACTACTAAAGAAGTAAAGAGAGAGAGAGAGAGAGAGAGTAAAGTGGACGGTTAGTATAAAAAGGAGTAAAATACAAAGAAGCACCACTTTCACGTCATAACTGTCGGAAAACCACCACTTTGCATGGCACCGAAAAAATGACAGTGGCAAAAAACACTGAACGAAAAAATAAGTGCGTTTTAACGTGGCCGTCTTTTTTTTCGCTCGGGGCAAAGCTGCCGTGCTGGGCTGGGCGCATGCGATCGTTTGCTGGGCTGGGCTGAGCGCATTCGATTGTTTGCAAGGCTGGGCTGCTGGGTCGGGCTCTGCTCATTCGATTCTTCTAAAAAAACGCAGCGGTGGTTCGATCGATTGATTGTGCCTGTTCGATTTCTTCACAAAACCCCAGTCTCTACACACACTGCATTCATTCACATTCACCCTCCTTGCATAGATAACCACCACTCTCCATCGCTCCTCTCGATCCAACTTCCTCCTTCCCACCCAAACCAAAGAAAACCTTCATTGCGCCATGGCATATTGCATCGGATAAGACAAGGCACTGCAGGAGATCTTCGATGGCGATAGCACCAAGCTCTCCTACGCGCGCGAGGTGAGCACCTGATACACCAGCGTTGCTATCCTAAAAAATCATGCGCGCGCAGTGAGGGCGGCCACAAACCATGAGGAGTACACCCGATTGCTAGACCTCCACCGCCCATTGATCGAGAACCTGGTCGGGGCGATGGGGGAGGCCAGGGATTCCCTGGATCCATACCAAAGGGCAGGCTGGTACATGTACCAGAACCGCGACCAACTCCGCATGGACTACGCGCTCGATAGGGTGGTGCCAGTGCTGCCCCTGCTCCTCTGATGGAGATGGAGTTTCCGCAGGTGGAGCAGCAGGTGCAGGTTGAGACACCCCAGATGGAGCAGCAGATGCAGGTGGAGACACGCACAAGCAGCATGAGGAAGAAGAAGCTGCTCCGCATCGTGGGGCCAGTTTGTCGACCCTCGTCGATGGATCCGGAGCTGCCAGCGCCGCCATGCCAGCGCGAGAGAGAAGAGGGATAGAGGGAGAGGGATGGGGGGTGAGCGATGGGAGTGAGGGCCGGCCCAATTGCTTCGGACACAAGAGTTAATGGGCGTTAGCGGCGGGCCGTCCACCGCTGTTGGCTTGCTCGCGATCGGCCACGTCAAAACACGCTTAGAAAACGGATTAGTGTTTTTTGCCACTGCCATTTTTTTGGTGTGGTGCAAAGTGTCAAGTTTTGTAAAGTGATGGTTTTTCGAGAGCCATGACGCGCAAAAGTGGTGGTTCTATGCATTTTATGATAAAAGGTTGTCACAAGTTTAATCTCATACATCAACTTCAAAATCTCTGAGTCTGATACATGGCCTTGCTATTACCATACAGCACTCTTCATTGTGTTTAAATTGAACTCATTGCATTAACTTCTCGCTAGCTTTGCCCCTGATCTATAGTCCATATGCTTATCATCAAAGGCCGGTAAAACCCTTGTAATAAGATTACCGAGAAAATGAAAGGGGAGGGCGGCCCAGCTCAGGACGCTACTATGCTCCTCCTCCTCCTTCTTTGGCGCTGCTGCATCCTCCTTGCCTGGTCCAGTGGCCGTGGGGCATGTGAACGGTAACTCAAGCAGGTTCGTGAAATGTATGAAACCTTGGCCTTCGTTTGCCTGGCACTTCTTTCCGCACAGGAATCTCCCGTCAAGTGGGTGCAAAATCTGAAAGCTCTCGGGGCAAAATGCACACGCGGTCTTCAAGTGACTTTTGCGCGACGATTTCTCTGTGGACAGAGAAGAAAAGAAAGAAAAAACACAAGTTAGGACTAGGCGTCACCGTGGTAAATCTGAAGGGAAACCATATGCAAGTGTACCAGAAAAGGTCATGCATATCATGGATGTTTTGTCGTGGCGGTTGAGGTGTGGTCGCTGCTTACCGATAATGGCGCATGTTTCGACGGCCGGCGCGCCGGAGTGGTGGTGGCTGTAGCGCAGCTCGGCGAAGAAGGTCTTGTCCGCGTCGTTGGCCTGATTGCGCCTCCGTTTGCTGCTGGCGATCTTCTTCCTGCGAGCGACGAAGCTGACGTGGACCCAGATGTGGCTTTGGAAGCCCACGTACGCGGCCATGAGAGGCTTTACGGGGACGAACTCCGAGCCCGGGTTGCTGGCGTTGTAGTGGCGGAGGGCGTGGCGGACATGGCAGATGATGGACGCGTCGCGCTCCCTGCAATGCAAATCCATCCAGACATCACCATTAGCATGCAATATGTTAGTGGACTCGAAAAAGACGGATCCATGCATACATGAGCTGATTATAAGCGAGCAAGGACAACGTACTCTTCAGTGCGCTGGCGGCAAGGAGTCGCCGTCGTCCCGTGGTGCGGCAGGTCGTGCACGAAAGCGGGCGGCGCGCCGTCCTTCTTCGGCTTCATCATCCGCACCATCGACAACAGTGCAGACCCCATTGGTGATGATCCAAAGATCGAGAGCGTGCAATCCTAGCTAGGTAGCCCCTGCCTCTCTTCTGTAACGCTACCGATCGTCGACGTTAGTCCTTGATCGTGTACCGTGGCCGTGGGTAGCTGCATGTATATATAGATGGAAGCAGGAGAGACGTACGTGCGGCCCGATTCTGACATGTACCGCTCAACAGCCGAGCCTCGGTCCGACTCGGAACTGAAAATGAAACCCAAGCCCGACTCGATCGATCCACCGACCGTCCTCAACCCGCTCCAACCCGGACCCCCGGCCCGCCGCGTCTATATACACACACAGACACACGCCTCCACGCCACTCATCACACAAACAAACGCTTGCGCCCGATCGAGGCCAAGCGGAAGCAAAAGCCAGATCTCTCTCGCGCAAAAGTCAGATCTCCCATGGGGAGCAAGAGCAACGACGGCGGCGGCGGCGGCAGCGGCAGCAAGGACGCCGCCACGGAGGCGGCGGCCGCTGGCGGCGCGGCGACCAAGCAGGAGGCCCCGGCGAATCGCGGGAAGACGCCGCAGCAGGTGAACCAGGAGCTGAGGGAGTCCCTGTCGAAGCAGGACAGTTTCCGCAAGCTGGCGGAGCGCTACGGCGGCGTGGACGACCTCCTCGACCTGTGCGTCGGCGACGGCGACGACAACTGCTTCGACGACTGGTGCTGCGTCATCAACCCCGATGGATCCTACTACTACATGGACCGCCACTACGCGCCTGCCCCCGATTACTTGCTGTCCTATGATGATGCTGGTCGACTTGTTCTCCTCAAACAAGAAAAGCCCACCTGATGTATCATGCATGTAGCTCGTGCCTGCTCTAGTTTGCTTGCTTGTGTGTTTCTTTCTTTGCTTGGATCTCTCAATGAAACAATTTATTTGCTTGACCATTGAAATCTGTCAGTGGAATTTAGTTGCTTTGGTCTCATCCACTACCGGAATTAACAGGTATGGCCGTCGGCATAGGCCCGATTGCCGTCGGCGTAGGCCCGAAAAAAGCCGTCGGCATAAAAATTGCCATCGAGATATTGCATTATTCCGGTAGTGATCCTCCTCGACCCGGGCCTTTCCAGCTCTAATGTCGACAAAAGTCGTTGCCTACTACCCACGCTAGCGCATCGGTGTTTTTTTTCTATACCAAAGAACCTCTCCGTGCTACATATCCGGATGTGCATAGGAGT
Organism: Triticum urartu; assembly: GCF_056163025.1. Lineage (NCBI taxonomy): Eukaryota > Viridiplantae > Streptophyta > Magnoliopsida > Poales > Poaceae > Triticum > Triticum urartu. Next base: position 483,608,829 of record NC_141877.1, read on the forward strand.
CATGGTGTTATTTTGGTATTATATGTATTCATTGATTATTTTGGAAAACTAAATGTGGTACTAATTAAACTAGTGAATTATCCAATCATACAGAAAAGAACATGCAAATCATGAAATAAATGTGAAATTTTACGAATAAATGTACTAGCAAAGAAGCACAACAACTCTTTGTTGGGTTCACTAATGCCGACGGTCATGGAATCCATACGGATATCTTCTTAAAATGCATTTCATAAGACTTAATTAATATCTTAATCCAAAGGGTGTACTTTGATTTTCCGTGCCTACGGTCAGCCCAAACATACACAGCTTTTCACTTAATTTTCTCTCTTTTTCTTTGAAAAACGAGTACACTCTTTCATAAATTTGAACTATTTTTTTAAAAATATTGACTTTCAAAAATTATTCTTCAGAAATTGAACTTTGATAAATTTGAACTATTGAAACTTTAACTCTCAAAAATTCAAATTAGTTCTCCTATTGTATGATCGACTTTTTCTTTTGCACAATACTAAGACAAACTTTCAAAAAAATTAAATAATGACTTTAAAAAATTATTCTTTAGAAATTGAACTTTCATAAATTTGAACTATTGAAACTTTAACTCTAAAATTTCAAATTAGTGCTCCTATTGTGTAATCAACTTTTTCTCTAGCACAATACTAAGACGAACTTTAAAAATATTAAATACTTTCTATTAGAAATTATTTTTTTAGAAAATTGAAATTTCATAAATTTTAACTTTTAAAATTTTAACTCAAACAAATACAAATTAGTTCTCCTATTGTATGATTGATTTTTACCTAGAACAATAATAAGCCAATGCATGCACATTGTGCCTGGTTTAGCTTGTTTGTTTAGGTCTCCCCACTAGTAGAAAACAGGGCTTCGGTCCAGGCCGGGTCAGCCCATTAGTCCTGGTTCAGTCCAGAACCAGGACCAATGGGGGCATTGGACCCGGTTCGTGAGCCCAGGGGGCCGGCCGGGCCACGTGGGCCATTGGTCCCGGTTCATCTGGACCTTTTGGTCCCGATTGGTGGGACGAACCGGGACCAATGGGCCTCGCTCCTGGCCCACCACCATTGGTCCCGGTTGGTGGCTTGAACCGGGACCAAAGGCTCCCCTTTAGTCCCGGTTCATGCCACCAACCGGGACCAATGAGGTGCCTATATATACCCCCTCGCGTAAGAGCAGAGCACACTGCTCTGTTTTTTTCTGGCCGAGGGGGAGAGGGCTTGGTGGTGCTCTAGCTCACCTCCTATGCACACAAGGTGTTCGATGGAATGCCCGAGCCACACTACTTAAGCTTTCTCCTCTCCAAGCTCAACCTCGAAGCTCCATTTTCCTCAATATTTGTCTGGATTTAGCGGTCCGTCACGCCCCATCTCCGTCTTCACCGCCGTCGATCACCCGCGCCGAGCTCATCGCCGGCACCATCGTGGTGAGCCTCTTGTTCTTATCTTCTTTCTGAAAGGAAAAATATTCTTACTTGTATGTTTACATAGATACTTGTATTATTTTCTTACTTTTATTATTGCATCTTATATAGTGCGATGGTTTTGGTATCCACCCCCGTCGGCCCTCGTCCTGTCTATGATTCGGATGTGGTATATATATTATCTTTATAACTATTGGTTCATTTATTGTTTATGAAAATTATGCCGACCAACATGACATAGATTTTATTTATGTAGGATGTATGTGAATCGGAAATGCCAACCGACCCTATTGTTGAGAGGTTAAATTTAGTTGAAGAAGAAAACAATTTGTTGAAGGAAAAAATAAAAAAAAATTGAGGAGGAGAAGATGATATTGGAGTTGCATGTTGCGGATGTCGTCGATGATCACAAGATCAAGATGGATGCAATGCGCTTGAAGATTAGAAAGATTACAAAATATGTCATTCATACCGAGGCTTGGTATCATTATGCCGTTGGATCAATTGTTACCTCGGTTGCGATTATGATCGCATTTGTTTTCGCATTGAAATGTTTTACATAGTTTCAATGTATGGTTTAATTAATTAGATGCTCTGGAGAGCTATATGTTGTTAGATGAGAACTATGTATGCACTTTGGTTTTAATGTGATGATGAACTTCTATTAATTTGGACACTTAATTATATATAATGCACGCAGATGAACCGGCAATGGATGTACGGTGACAGACACACCTCCGAGTACATTAAGGGCGTGCATGAGTTTCTCGATGCGGCTGAGGCAAACAAGCAGAATGGGTTTATGTGTTGTCCATGCACTGAATGTGAGAATACGAGGTCTTACTCTAACCGGAAAATCCTTCACTCCCACCTGCTTTACAAGGGTTTCATGCCACACTATAATGTTTGGATGAGGCATAGAGAAATAGGGGTTATGATGGAATACGGCGAAGAAGAAGAGTACGATGACAACTATGTGCCCCCTGAATATGGTGATGCTGCAACGGGGGAGCTGGTGAAGATCAAGAGGAACCAGACGATGTGCCCAATGATGCTGCAACAGGTGAAGCTGCTGAAGATCAAGAGGAACCAGACGATGTGCCCGATGATGATGATCTTTGCCGGGTCATTGTCGATGCAAGGACGCAATGCGAAAGTCAAAAGGAGAAGCTGAAGTTCGATCGCATGTTAGAGGATCACAAAAAAGGGTTGTACCCCAGTTGCGAAGATGGCAACACAAAGCTCGGTACCGTACTGGAATTGCTATAGTGGAAGACAGAGAATGATGTGGCTGACAAAGGATTTGAGAAGCTACTGAAAATATTGAAGAAGAAGCTTCCAAAGGATAACGAATTGCCCGACAGTACATACGCAGCAAAGAAGGTCGTATGCCCTCTAGGATTAGAGGTGGAGAAGATACATGCATGCCCTAATGACTGCATCCTCTACCGCGGTGCATACAAGGATTTGAACGCATGCCCGGTATGCGGTGCATTGCGGTATAAGATCAGACGAGATGACTCGGGTGATGTTGACGGCGAGCCCCCCAGGAAGAGGGTTCCTGCGAAGGTGATGTGGTATGCTCCTATAATACCACGGTTGAAACGTCTGTTCAGAAACGAAGAACATGCCAAGTTCATGCGATGGCACAGTGAGAACCGGAAGAAAGATGGGAAGTTGAGAGCATCCGCTGACGGGTCATAGTGGAGAAAAATCGAGAGAAAGTACTGGGATGAGTTTGCAAAGGACCCAAGGAATGTATGGTTTGCTTTAAGAGCGGATGGCATTAATCCTTTTGGGGAGCAGAGCAGCAATCATAGCACCTGGCCCGTGACTACGTATGTATAACCTTCCTCCTTGGATGTGCATGAAGCGGAAGTTCATTATGATGACAGTTCTCATCCAAGGCCCTAAGCAACCCGGCAACGACATTGATGTGTACCTAAGGCCATTAGTTGAAGAACTTTTACACTGTGGAATGGAAATAGTGTACGTACGTGGGATGAGCACAGACAGGAGGAATTTAACCTAAAGGCGTTGCTGTTCGTGACCATCAACGATTGGCCCGCTCTCAGCAACCTTTCAGGACAGACAAACAAAGGATACCACGCATGCACGCACTGTTTAGATGACATTGAAAATATATACCTGGACAAATGTAGGAAGAATGTGTACCTGAGCCATCGTCGATTTCTTCTGACCAACCATCAATGTCGAAAGAAAGGCAAGCATTTCAAAGGCGAGGCAGATCACCGGAAGAAGCCCGCCATGCGTACCGGTGATCACATACTTGCTATGGTCAATGATTTACATGTAATCTTTGGAAAGGGTCCCGGCGGACTAGCTGTTCCGAATGACGCTGAGGGACACGCACCCATGTGGAAGAAGAAATCTATATTTTGGGACCTACCCTACTGGAAAGACCTAGAGGTCCGCTCTTCAATCGACGTGATGCACGTGACGAAGAACCTTTGCGTGAACCTACTAGGCTTCTTGGGCATGTATGGGAAGACAAAAGATACACCTGAGGCACGGGAGGACCTGCAACGTTTGCACGAAAAAGACGGCATGCCTCCGAAGCAGTATAAAGGTCCTGCCAGCTACGCTCTTACGAAAGAAGAGAAAGAAATCTTCTTTGAATGCCTGCTCAGTATGAAGGTCATGACTGGCTTCTCGTCGAATATAAAGGGAATAATAAATATGCTAGAGAAAAAGTTTCAGAACCTAAAGTCTCATGACTGCCACGTGATTATGGCGCAACTTCTTCCGGTTGCATTGAGGGGGCTTCTACCGGAAAACGTCCGATTAGCCATTGTGAAGCTATGTGCATTCCTTAATACAATCTCTCAGAAGGTGATCGATCCAGAAATCGTACCAAGGCTAAGGAGTGATGTGGCGCAATGTCTTGTCAGTTTCGAGCTGGTGTTCCCACCATCCTTCTTCAATATCATGACGCACGTCCTAGTTCATCTAGTCGACGAGATTGTCATCCTGGGGCCCGTATTTCTACACAATATGTTCCCCTTTGAGAGGTTCATGGGAGTCCTAAAGAAATATGTCTGTAACCGTGCTAGGCCAGAAGGAAGCATCTCCATGGGCTATCAAACAGAGGATGTTATCGGGTTTTGTGTTGACTTCATTCCTGGCCTTAAGAAGATAGGTCTCCCTAAATCGCGGTATGAGGGGAGACTGACTGGAAAAGGCACTCTTGGAAGTGACTCAATAATATGTAGGGACGGATATTCTTGGTCTCAAGCACACTACACAGTTCTACAGAACTCTACCTTGGTGACCCCGTATGTCGATGAACACAAGAGCAGTCTGCGCTCCAAACACCCGGAGCAGTGCGACAACCGGATTACATGTGAACACATCAGGACTTTCAGCAGTTGGTTGGAAACATGTCTTAGAGGTGACAACACTGTTTGTGATGAGCTGTACTTGTTGTCCAGGGGACCATTTTTGACTGTATTGACTTACAAAGGATACAAGATAAATGAGAATACATTTTACACGATCGCCCAAGATCAAAAGAGCACCAACCAAAACAGCGGTGTCCGCTTTGATGCAGCAACCGAGAGCAGAAAGGACACATATTATGGTTACATAGTGGACATATGGGAACTTGACTACGGACATGATTTTAAGGTCCCTTTGTTTAAGTGCAAATGGGTCAATCTGTCAGGCGGCGGGGAACAGGTAGACCCACAGTATGGAATGACAACAGTGGATTTGAAAAATCTTGGGTACACTGACGAACCGTTCGTCCTAGCCAATGGTGTGGCACAGGTTATCTATGTGAAGAACATGTCTACCAAACCGAGAAAAAGAAAAGATAAGGAAGCGGATACATCATACGATGAGCCAAAGCGCCACATAGTTCTTTCAGGAAAAAGGAACATCCTGGGAGTGGACGGCAAGACAGACATGTCTGAAGATTATGAAAAGTTTCATGAAATTCCTCCCTTCAATGTCAAGGCTGACGCAAGCATCCTGACAAACGATGAAGATTATCCATGGTTACGGCGCAATAAGCAAATGACACAAGCGAAGAAAAAGTGAAGATTTTCTCCCGCAACTATTATGATGATACCATGCCAACTTTGTAACACACGAGTATGCTATGCCAACTTTTTCAAAATTCATTTGAAAACTATGAATTTAGGTCAAATTTTCTCTATAGGTGCATCTATGTTCATTTTTTAGTAAAGTTAATCACAAACTTGTGATTCAGACAAATTTTAAAAAATTCAAATTTTAACTATTCAAATTTGAAAACTAATGGCACTAACAGAAAATTTATAATTTTTCTAAAACTAATGGCACTAACAGAAAGTTTATAATTTTGCTAACCTAAAAGCAAAAAGAAATAAAAAATAAAGCAAAAAAAAGAAAATAAAATAATGTAGAAAACAAAACAAAGAATCTAGAAAACAAAAAAATAGCAACAATAAGTATTTTTTTGTAAATAGAAACAAAATAAAATAAATAAAGCAACAAAAAAAACAAAAAAATAAAAAAAGTGTTTTCAAATTTGGAAACTAATGGCACTAACAGAAAGTTTATAATTTTTCTAAAACTAAAAGCAAAAAGAATAAAAAATAAAGTAAAAAACAAAAGAAAATAAATAATGCAGAAAACAAAACAAAAAAACTAGAAAAAATAGCAACAATAAGTATTTTGTTGTAAGTAGAAACAAAATAAAATAAATAAAGCAACAAAGAAAAAAACAAAAAAAGTGTTTTCAAATTTGAAAACTAATGGCACTAATGGAAAGTTTATAATTTTTCTAAAACTAAAAGCAAAAAAGAATTAAAAATAAAGCAAAAAACAAAAGAAAATAAATAATGCAGAAAACAAAAAAACTGGAAAAAATAGCAACAATAAGTATTTTGTTGTAAGTAGAAACAAAATAAAATAAATAAAGCAACAAAGAAAAAAAGTGCCACGTACTGGGCCCCCACGGTCTGAATACGACTAGGAAGCCTACCATGGGCCAGGATTCAGGCCCGCAGGAGACCCAGTAGGCCCACAGGCACACAGCGCAGGGTTAGGCCCGAAAGCCTGCATTTGAGAGGAGCTCGAGAGGGAAGGCGCAGTAGCGCTTATAAACCACTCTCGAGCTCTCTCAGCTAGCGAGGTGGGACTAAAGTTTTGGCCCGGGGCAGCACAAGGCCTTTGGTCCTGGTTGGTGCCAGCAACCGGGACTAAAGGAGGCATTGGTCACGGTTCGTGGCACAAACCGTGACCAATGCCCCCCTTTAGTCCCGGTTGGTGCCACCAACCGGGACCAAAGGCTGCCGCTTCCCGCCCTTTGGGCTGCTGAAAAGAGGCCCTTGGTCCCGGTTAGTGGCACCAACCGGGACTAAAGGGGGGCATTGGTCACGGTTTGTGCCACGAACCGTGACCAATGCCTTTGGTATATAACCAGGACTTGTGAAAATTTCAGATTTCCCTCGCCAGTTGCCCCCGACGACGCCGACCTCCTCGACGCCGCCAGGCTGCCCCGACGCCGCATGCCGCCCCCGCCGTCGCCGTCGCCCGCACCCTCGCCGGCCGCCGCCCGCACCCGTCGTCGCCCGCGCCCGTCGTCGCCGTCGCCCGCGCCCTCGCCCGCGCCTTCGTCGCCGTCGCCCGCGCCCTCGCCAGCCGTCGCCCGTGCCCGTCGTCGCCGTCGCCCGCGCCCTCGCCGCCCGCGCCCTCGTCGCCCGCGCCCTCGCCGCCCTCGCCAGCCGTCGCCCGCGCCCTGTGAGCACCGCGCGTCTGCCGCCCCCGCCGCCGCCGTGCATTTTTTTAATTATACATGTTTTTTTACATGTTTTTAGATTTTCATATATATATATGTATGTATGTAGCTTTTAGATATATGTTTTTGTATGTATGTTCATATATGTCTTTTTATGTATGTTCATATAGGTATATGTATGTATTTTTTCAATTGTAATGATGTTTTAAAAATACATATATGCAAAAGTTAGATTTTTTATTAGAAAAGTTTTATCTATATACGTTCTCCGATTTAGTACATTTTAGGTTAGTTTCATTTTAAAAAAAGTTTTATATATTTAGGAAGAAGGAATAGAAGGAAGAAGAATGAAGAAAATGTTTTATATATGAGGGTCGAGAGGGGGTCGACGGTCGAGAGGGGGTCGTCGAACATGAGAGGAAGAAAAGGATAAAAAAGAGGAAGAAGAAGAAAAAAAGAGGAGAAGAAAGAATAGAGGAGACTCCTTTACTCCTCTATTCTTTCTTCTCCTCTTTTTTCTTGTTCTTCCTCTTTTTTTTATCGGGAATGAGGGTCGCCGAACATGAGAGGAAGAAGAGGATAAAAAAAGAAGAGGAAAAAGAAAAAAAGAGGAGAAGAAAGAATAGAGGAGTTCTTCTCCTCTATTCTTTCTTCTCCTCTTTTTGTTCTTCTTCTTCCTCTTTTTTTTATCGGGAACGAGGGTCGTCGAGGGGTCGAGGGTCGAGAGGGGGTCTAGGGTCGCCGAGGGGTCGAGGGTCATCGAACATGAGAGGAAGAAGAGGATAAAAAAAGAAGAGGAAGAAGAAAAAAAGAGGAGAAGAAAGAATAGAGGAGTTCTCCTCTATTCTTTCTTCTCTTCTTTTTTTTTCTCCTCTATTCTTTCTTCTCCTCTTTTTTTTTCTTCTTCTTCCTCTTTTTTTTATCGGGAACGAGGGTCGTCGAGGGTCGCCGAGCGGTAGAGGAAACCCTAAATAGCAAGTATCGTCGGTGTGAGATACATGTGGCCGTCGGTGTCGGACAGTACATCCACGTCCCACAAGTGACGCGGGCTTTGACACCCACGTCACTTGTGGGATGTGGATGTAGTGTCCGACACCGACGACCACATGTATCTCACACCCACGATACTTGCTATTTAGGGTTTCCTCTACCGTTCGGCGACCCTCGACGACCCTCGTTTCTGATAAAAAAAGAGGAAGAGAAAGAAAAAAAAGAGGAGAAGAAAGATTTCTTCTTCCTCTATTCTTTCTTCTCCTCTTTTTTTTCTTCTCCCTCTTATTTTTTTATCCTTGAAGCGTTGTCGAGGCCACCCCAAGCCCTAGAGAAGCAGCGTTGAGGCCACTAATTAATATTAGTTCTACGTTTGCCACTAATATATCCATCTGTCATGTTTGAATAATAATTGCCATGTTGTAAATATTTGTAGAAACTATGGACACTGCCCGAGATGAAGTACAAGAAGAGTTGTTGGGGGACATAATCATACGAGGAAGTGATGCCGTCTGCTCGTTGTTTCTCAACGACACCGATGGTCTGGAAGCAGCTGGCTATGATTATGAAGGCTCCGGTGACCTAATGCCGGTGCAAGAAGGAGACCGTGAGGACGTCTCCGGTGACCCAATGCCGGTGCAAGAAGGAGACCGTGATGACGTCTCCGGCGACCGAACCGAGTCTGGCCAGGTATATATATTAGTTAAGCTTCTGCTGACTAGCTAATTGATGCATTCATTGTTTTGGTATGTACACATATTAATTAAGTCTTTGTTCTTTTTTCTAGCCCTCCGGATCGAGCACAACTTCGGTAAAGAGACGAGGCCCAAAGAAAAAGTTGAGCTCGGATGAAAAGTTTGAGATCATAGCAATCGCGCCCGAGGGCCAACCGATTGAACCCCTCTGGACAAAGAGCGCATTTGTTGCTCAGTGCGGGGTTTTGGTTAGGGACAAGATCCCGATCAGCATCTAGCAATGGTTAAAGCCGGCTACAGAAGACCCTGAGGTGTCTTATGTCAATGATATGCAGAAAAATGATCTTTGGACTGAGCTGAAGTCAAATTTCACCCTACCGCAAGAGGATGATCCGGAGAAGCCAGTTAAAGAGCAATTAATCAAGTCTTTTGCTCTTAAGAGGATGGCAGAACTATTCAGGAGGTGAAAGAAAGAGCTGAATAAGTTTGTCGAAAATAAAGAGACACCAGAATTCAAGGGCAGATATGAGAAGATCAGAGATCACTGGCCCGCATTTGTGGCCCACAAGACATTGGAAAAGAGTAAGAAGATGTCGGCGACAAACAAGCAAAATGCTGCGAAGAAGAAGCATCACCATTGCACGGGGTCAGGTGGCTACCTCGTAGCCCGGCCTAAGTGGGCCAAGACTGAGAATGATCTGGCTGATAAAGGGATCGAACCAGAGACAATTAACTGGCCAGACCGTTGCCGGACTTGGTTCTTCGGGGCTGGCGGAACCTTGGACCCTGTATCAGGGAAGTGCATTTGGACGAACGATCAAATGGACATACCAGTCAAGAAGCTTCAGCAGTATATCGAAGCAGCACAGTAAGGGACGTTCATTCCAGATAGAGAGAACGACGAGCTCACAATGGCCCTCGGGAATCCTGAGCACCCTGGACGGACACGAGGCACACCAGGCTCCATTCCGTGGAAGGTTGGGTTTCCGGACGCAGGCGGTTACAAATGCCAGGAGAGGAGGAAAAAAGTGCAGCAGACCCAAATGCAGGCGCTACAAGCAAGGGTACAAGCGATAGAGGAACGAGAAGCAAATCGCAGCAAACGAACTGCCGAAGCATCCCTCGAAGCTACCCCGCCATCTCAGCGGAGAAGCAGCGTGGCTTCCACCGAGCTGCTTTAGCCGGAGCATGTCTTGACGGCTCCTGCCAGCTATCCCGTGGATGCTATTACGGAGTCTCAAAATTGCCACCTTATGACGCAATGGATTAATATGAAGGTCAAGGCGGCTGTTGGCTCTGTTTTTCCTACTGAACCCGGTGTAACTTTTCACTGCCGGCCGAATCCAGAAGGATATGCTAGGGTGATGGTGGATGAAATAACGGAGGGATTTGAGGACCTCCAGCTTGACCACCCTACCGGTGAAGGGGAGACTCGGCTGGGTTCTGCTCTGAAGACTCCATGCTTATGGCAGAAGGAGCTCATCAACCTTCCGAACTGGACGCCTCCGCCTCCTCCTCCTCCTCCGGCGAGTCAGGGCACTCCGCCTCCTCCACCGCCTCCTCCTCCGGCGAGTGACGATCAGGGCACTCAGCCGGCTCCTTCTCTGGCGCATGGCGGCACTCCGCCTCCTTCTCCGCCTGCGCCGGCGCGCCCGAGTAGCCAGCCTCCTCCTTCCCCGCCTCGTCAGCAAGGGCGGAAGAGATCTGTCGCCGCTCCGGCTGCTCCGGCGCATCGTAGTCCTTCTCCTCCACCTCGTAAGCAAGTAAAGAAGACAACCGCTCCGTCTGCTCTGCTGGCGTCTAGCAGTACAGCCAGAGGCGGGAGGACATACAGATTCGGTCCTTCTCTGAAGACTCTATAGAAGTTACCATACGAGAGGACCCCGGAGGAGAACGCTGAGATCGCGCGAGAAGAAGTGAGGAACTTCTTTGAAGGGGTGAATGCAAAGAAACATCCACCTCCGGAGAAAAAGGTAGATCCGGTGAAAATGAAGCGCACTCTGGCTGCCCTGACAAAACCACCCAAGTTTCTGCCGAAAGGAAACTATGAGCGCATTATTGGAAAGGAATTTGCCGAAGCGGAGCGGTCGGGAAGTACTGTCAGTGATCAAAGGCTGAAAGAACGATGAGCTGGGAAACAAATTGCATAGCTTGGCGAACAAGCGAAGCAATCATGCCCCCCGCTCAAGGTGCCTAGCGACATCGTCGCTAATGATCTGAGGATGGTGCCCGGTTATAACAATCTTGGAGATTACCTGCCCGACGATGTACATTATGATTTCATGGAGGTGTAGATACAAAGATACGAGTACGGGAAGCCTCTCGTCAAAGATGAAAGATCTCTATCAATGATGATGCGAAGATTGCATGATTGGCACTTGAAAATCTGCAGAGAGTCTGGGGGAGGAGTACTTTGTATGTGAGAGTTAAAAAGGAGCATGACCTCGTCGGAATTGATCTGTTGCCTGTTCCATTTGAGGAGTTCTTTCAGTTTTTCAATCAATTGGCCCTCGATAAAGCAACGGTCACCTGCTACTGTCTGTAAGTAGTACTACTTCTGTCATTAAGTCTTTCTATATAGCTCAGCACTTTCATTGCATGTATTTATAATAATCCTCACTATATTATGCAGATTGAAGATCGTCGAATTGAAGAAACGACAAATCGGTGATATTGGGTTCATCAACACAAATATCATAGATGTAACTCAGGTTAAATTTCATGCCGCAGATACCGAGGCCAACTTGCTACGATCGTTGGTAATAAATGAAAACAAAGATATAATACTCTTTCCTTACAACTTCAAGTGAGTGTTACTGTCTTGTGCATATTCGGTTTCCCTTATATATTAGTCAAGGTTATAGTAATGTAATTGATGAGTTATGCATGCGTGTGCAGTTTCCACTATATTCTCCTAGAGATTAAGCTTGAGCAGGGACTAGTAACCGTCTTAGACTCAAGACGAAAACATCCCCAGGACTACGCGGACATGACTCAAATGCTCGAGAAGTAAGTTAAATCGATCATTATCCACCATATCAGCAACTTTGTTCATTTTTTGATATATCAAGTAATTTTTTTCTTTGTCTGGCAGGGTTTGGAAAAAATTCACCAAAAAAACTCCGGGACTCCCGAAAAAGCTGCAATTTAGACACCCGAAAGTAAGTACTATAGTAGCATGTTTCGCGCATCTCCTATTGATTCAAGCGCTAATTTCATCAATACCATTTGGCATTCTTGCTTATCAGTTTGATTAACCTCTATTTCTTGTAAAGTGGTTGTGGCAGGAATAAGGGAATGATTTCTGTGGATACTACGTTTGCGAGTCCATCCGCCACACGACCTGTGAGCGGGGCTACTCTAACGAACAATATGAAGTGCGTAAATAACAACATTCACAATTTTATTTTATTACCGTCATTTGTGTTGAGTTTCATTCATATATATATATATATATATATATATATATATATATGTATTGACCCCCTTCTTCAAATTAGATGTTTCGGAAGCGGGATGAACTCCTAGCACCAGCTCGCATGCGAGCAATTCAAGAGGAATTGGCGGCATTCTTTCTTGACCACGTGATCGCTGAAGACGAAGAATACTATGTGGACCATGAGTCCATATGTTAGGAGATTATATTTGTAAGAGATAATTACTGTATATATGTAGCCACTAGTGCCGGATAGATATACGAGAACTTGTTGTTCGACCAATCTCTCGGAGAAGAAGAGGTGGTCGATATCACTTCTCTCTGTATGCATATATGTTCATGACGATCTTCTGTTTCCTTCGTTTGCTTACTAGCTAGCTAGCATGTCTAGTCCTCTCTATACGTATGTATAGTACGTAGCGTCGACCAAGCACGGACATAAAAGAGGACACTTCTCTCTATTAATTATAGGTAGCTAACACAATATATGAAACACCTAAATTAACCCCCCAAAACCCCCAACCCCCCCCTTTCAAAAAAAACAAAAACCCCAGCCACAGAAATGCTGACGCGTGGATGCCTATTGGTCCCGGTTGGTGCCACCAACCGGGACCAAAGGCCCTCCTGCCTGGGCTCCGCGCACAGGCCACGTGGAGGCCCATCTGTCCCGGTTCTGCATTGAACCGGGACTAAAGGGACAGGGCATTAGTACCGACCCTTTAGTCCTGGTTCAGGAACCGGGACAAAAGGCCATTACGAACCGGGACAACAGGCCCTTTTTCTACTAGTGCCCTAGACAATATAAGAAAACCAATTTATCATATTATGTTGCGCTTGATCGCAAAATTCAATTGGCCAATATAGTTGTAAAAGAGTTCAGCCGACCTTTTGCACTCAGTGATGCACACTACCATTATAGTTTGACTCCTATTCAGTGGAATTGGTCGCTTGCATCTCATTGTCCTAGGCCATGCTGGTTGTCCAGCTCAATTGTCAACACAAGTTGTTGTCGACTATGTTCACTCATGCATTGGCGCCTTTTCCTCGGCCCAAGACCATCTCCAGTGCTGACATATTGATGAATGTATGAGTCATGGTGCTACTTTGCTATTATATTTTTTTGACAGTTTGGTAGATCAAATGTACTGCAAAATTAGTGAATAAATCATACCGAAAAGAACATGCAAATCATTAAATAAATGTACCACTCCATAGAAATGTTGCGAATAAATGTACTAACAAAGTAGCACATCGACTCTTATGGGCTTCACTAGTGCCGACGGTAATGGTATCCATGCATATATTTGCTTAGATTCCATTTCATAAGACTCAATTAATTGTCTAAATCCAAAGTGTGTACCAATTTTCCTCCCTAACGGGTGACCGTGCCTGTGGTTAGCCTAACCACACACAACCTTTCACCCAATTTTCTCTTTCTTTTCTGTGAAAATGAGTACCAACTTTAATTATTTTTAAAATACTCACTTTCGAATACTAAAAATTTATAACATTGAACATTCATAAATTTTAACTTTTGGAAATTTAACTTTCAAAAAAATCAAATTGGTCCTCCCATTGTATGATCCACTTTTTGTTTGGACAATATAGTAAGCTGATGCATGTAAATTGTGTCGGGTTTAGCCTGTTTGTTTGGGTCTCCCTAGACATAAGAAAGCCAAATTATCATATTATGTTGTGCTTGATCTGAAAATCACATCGGCTAATATATCCATAAGAGTCCAGTCGGCTTTTGCACTCGAAGATACACACTGCCATTATAATTAATTTGATCCTATTCAGTGGAACTGGTCACTTGATTCTCATCCTCCTCGACCCTAGATGTCTGATACATCCATTTTACATCATGTTTTCCTACTATTATTTATTTTTAGAGTTTTATTCCACTTCATGATGCAATTCTAATGCCTTTTCTCTTTTAAATTGCTAGATTCATCACAAGAGGGAGATTGCTGGCAGCTGGAATTCTAAGCCTGAAAAAACTACAACAGAGATATCTATTCTCTGGAGCTCCAAATGACCTGAAAATTTATGAAGAATTATTTTTGAATATATAAAAAATACTAGAAGAAAGAAGTATCAGAGAAGACCCTCGGTTGGGCTACCAGCCAGGGGTCGCGCCCTACCCCCCAGGGCCCCATAGATGCCCAATGCTGTCCATCTTCTCCTAAATGAAGCCATTTATCCTAAAAAAATAGAAGACTTTCATAACCTTCCACTGTCGTCTCGAGGTGGAGCACTATTGCTACGACAGAGCGATTCTGCCAGGGAACTTCCATCCGGGAGGGGAAAATCAAAACCATTGTCATCACCAACACTTCTCTCATCATGGGAGACTTCATTTATATCAACATCTTCACCAGCATCATCTTATCTCCAAACCTAATTCATCTCTCGTGCTCAATCTTTGTATCAAATCTCATATTGGTACCCGGGGTGCTAGTAGTGTTGATTACATCTTATAGTTGATGTTAGTTGGTTTACTTTTTTTGAAAATTATATGTTTAGATTGTTAATCACTTATATATGTTTATCATGAACATAAATATGATTTGTGAGTAATTCTATTTATTTTTGAGGACATGGAAGAAGTCTTGTTATTAGTAATCAAGTGAAGTTGGTTTCCGTTCAATATTTTGACGATATGTTATGTTGTATTTCCTCTAGTTGTGTCGTGTGAAGTTGATTACTCGACACACTTCACCATGTTTGGGCTTAGGGGCATTGTGGAATTAGTTTGTAGATGATGGGTTGCGGGAGTGACTGAAACTTTAACCCCAGTTTATGAGCTATTCCGTAAGGGACTGTTTTGGATTTATATGTTTCATGCTATGGTTAGATTTATTTTAATTCTTTTCTTGTATTTGGGGATGCTTGCATGGAGGGGGTAATCATAAGTAGGTTGATCATTCAAGTAAGAACAACACCTTAGCTCTGTTCCACCCACATAACATCTTATCAAAGCAATGTACGCGAGTCAATGAATCATGGTGAAACTAACTTGACGAATTCTGTGTGTCCTCAAGGGCATCTAGTCACCATAAGAATTATCTCCGGCTTGACCTGATAAAAATTAAGGATTAGAACACCTTGCTGCACCTTGTTACTTTGGTTGCTTATTACTTGCTATTAATTATCTTGCTATCAAAACTATCTTACAACACTTGCAGAGAATACCTTCCCGAAAACTATTTATTGATTCCTTCTGCTTTTTGTCGGGTTCAACACTGTTATTTATCAAAAGGACTACAATTGATTCCCTATACTTGTGGGTCACCAATGTCCAACTCAATCGTCGATGCAAGTCAATGCCGACTATGTACACTGGTGCATTGGTGTCTTTTTCTCGACCCAAGATCATTCCTAGTGCTGACATATGGATATATGTATGAGTCATGGTGCTACTTTGTTATTATATTTACTAGATAATTACTCATGCCTTGCAACGTGGACATACATATCCTAGTGTGTTCAACACCAATAGGGGTATGGTGTGCGTGCTTCATAGGAACTAGATAATTCCCCGCGCGTTGCTGCGGAATTTTTTGCTCAAATTAATGTTTTACTCGGCAAACTGACTCCAAACGGTTCAGGAAAAGAATGAATATATTATTTTGTTTCCACAAAAATTATTTAGAATGATACATCTGTAATGGTATATACGTAAGTACTGGTCAACCCTCCCCTACATATGACACAGAAAAACAATCAGATTAGATGATTATATATATGGTTATTGATACATTCATAAGTATGATTGATCCTCCTACCTATATCAATCCAATTCTTCACAACAGACGAACAATCAGAATAGAGGATTATATGGTCATTTACCCATAAACCAACTGATTTATTACAAATTAACTTCATAGGATATCTTCAGCAATACACGAACGTCAGATCTGTGCAAATGTGATCCTGGAGAGGGGATGGAAGAACAGGTGCTGCATCGAGTGGATGATAGCATTGCCTCCCTCATTGGTTCAGTAACATGGTTGATAAAAATCTAGAATTTTGCACAAACTCAATGTATCATGGAAAATCAAATCAACGGTACTACCTTTTGCATATCTTAATTGATTCTTTTGGGGATATCGGGTGTACACTAATATGTTTTTGAAATTAGGGTTAACTTGTGACACCAGGGCCTCTTCAGGGTGACTAAGAAATAAAATGAGCAATAACAATGTAATGTTCAACAAAGTTAATTCATTTTCTTAAGAGACCATAATGTTCATAATTATATCACCACAAAAAAGTTCATAATTTGTGGAATACTGTTCTTAGTTTCCATTTTCTGCCATCAACCATATGAAAGATAAAACTGTAGAATAGTCTATTTATGCATCCATATATAGTAGATGCTCTTTATCTGAAATCTAGACAGAAAACTTACAAAGGGAAGTATAGAGAAACTTTTGTGAAATTTCAGCAAAGAAAGGAAGCGAGCCATCATGATTAGCAGTACAAATGTACACTTGCATATACCTTCACATTGTTGCGTGTGTGGGAAGTAATCTTCCGTAAGAAAACGAAAATTAGAAGAAGAAAAAAAATATCAGAGTTCACATATCTTTGAAATTGCTTGAGTTATTTTGTTTACCACCTAGCATGATGCTTATGATCTGTTCACTGGAATCATGAAGGAAGACAATGACTTCAGTACAGCTTTAACGAAGGAGCGAGATTATTAGTGTCTTGTGTATACATCAACATCTATGAAAAAGATTGACAGAGACATAGAGGGCACATATAGCCAAAATCAACGGTAGTAGCTTGTATCTTTTTAATTTAATGCACGGAGAAATTAGGGCTGCACATGCATACATTTTCTACATCCTCTCAAGTAACAATTAAGGGATAACACACCAAAAGTTAATCCAATTATCTACTGCCTAGGCGTCAACAGAGACTTAGGACAACATCTTGGAAAAAAACACTAACATGATCTGTCACCTTATGAACAGCAGATGCTCACGGTTCCACAACAGCCCACAAATTTAGGATCAGATCTTGCATTGTTCCTGTAGAAAACCAAAATCTCATGTATTTTCTCACCTTTCTTTAGGCTACATCTGGGTGACATTTAAAGATGTGGAAGGGGGGGAGGGCATACCTTGATTGTAGAAGGGGTTGGCGCAACTCGTCGTCCTCGAATCTATCAGCAGTCAGGTTAAGTCTGATGCGGCATCATGGATTCGAAGATGGGGAAGGGCACAGTTCCTTACCACTGAATCCGGTGGTGGCAGGGGTCATCGCAACTGCTCACCGTCAAATCCCATGTGGCGGCGGCTGGGGAAGTCAGATGCGTCTTTGCAATCACGGGCAGCGAAGAGGTGGATCTGCTGTACATATTCATAGAAGTCCGAAAGATGGTTTGGGGTTTGGATGCGAACGGGACATGGGAGGGAAATATATAATGCTGGGAAGAGCAATGGAATTGAAGGAGAAGATGGGAAGAGACGCGCGGAGGTGGGAGACGATGGGCTCTTCGATTCTCATTAATTAACTGGTTCATCTGTTACGAAGAGTAAAAGACGACAACGACTCACTCGGTGACCAGGATGGCTGCATAGTAAAAAAAAATTGATTCCCATGATTTATTATAATGAAGGCTTATGTGGCGGGGCTGATTTGACTGCTTTTGGAAACTGAATAATGACGTGGCACATCGCTGATGTGGACAATGTGCATGATGAGAGAATAGGGAGTAGTGGGGAGCAACTTCTTAAGAATGATAGATGAATGTATGCGTGTATGTATGAGCATCTGCATCTATACTGTGTTAAAAACACCAATCGTATTAGGCATATACCTTACACCCACCATATTCTAAATTTTGATAAGATTTTATTTGATTTGAGTATGAGTAGGGGAAAGCAATGATAGTTTTTTTATTTAGTTGAAGTTTTGCTAAGATTTGATTTGATTTAAGTATGGGTAGGGGAAGGCAACAGATTATTTGATTTAGTTTAGCTTCTGGTAAGATTTTATTGAGTTAACACAAACCATGATTTTTATAAGATTTGATTCAGTTAATGCAAACCATTGTTTCCAAGGAAAATACCGATTTGGTTTAGATTATTCCAAACCTAGGAGAGGGGAGGGGGAAAAAACCAAATTTGGCGACGTACAAAAGAATTCCCTTTTAATATTAGATGCTCTCCTTTAATATTTTACAATTTGGAAGATTAAATAAATTGCCAAATTAGTGAATGAATCATGAAACAAATTTACTACCGCGTAGATTTTTTTGTGATAATTTACTAGCAAAGTAGCACATTGACTTTTCTCGGCTACACCGATGCCGACATTAATGGTATCCACACGGCTATCTTCTTAGATAACATTTCATAAGACCCAATTAAATGTCTGCATTCAGAGCATGCAAATTGATTTTCTGTTCCAAACCTAAGGTTAGTCCGAACACGCATAGGGAGGGCCAAGCGGAGGTCATGGTTATCCGGAAAGGCGCACAATGCAACAACAATTGTTCCATGTGGTAAAGAAGAAAGGAGCGGGCCTCACAAATGTGCACGTGACCCTATCTCCCCCACCCCCGCCCCCCAACGAGACTCCATGAGTACCAAGTTTACAAATTTGAACTGTTGAAAATTTGAATGCTCTCTTTCAAAAATATTAATTTATAAGACTTGAATTTTAAAAATTAAACTGTGAGGAATTTAAACTTTACAAAATTATTACAAATGAAGTTTTAGAATATATATACTTTCCAAAATTCAACTTCTATAATTTTTTACTTTCAAATTTTCAAATTTCTACCGAAGTTGAATGTAGGGGGTGGGTTGGAGTGATAGGTAGATCGAGAGAAAGTTGAAAAGGGGAAGATGCGTGGGCCAACATTTGGATGCATGAGCATGTGCATCAACCCGGCCTTTTGAAATTCGTAAGAGCAAACTTTGTACTAATTTGAAAGAGGGCCTGGAATTCTTGGAACACCCTCTGCTCTTCACCCCACTTTCTTTTTTTGCTAGTTAAAAAAAATCCGAATCTAAAGGGAAAACTCTGTTTTTTTTGTTTCAGAGTATTTGGAAAGGCAGCCTGAGCACAACAAAGTGGATGCCTAAGAGCATCTCTAGCAGACCCCCCAAAATCCTGACCCACATAAGTCTTTTGCAGTTCGCGAAAAAGGGTATATGCGGGTTGGCACGGGCGAGGACAGACTCAGACCCCGTATAATCAATCCGTAAAAAAGAATATTCTTTGAATATATCAAACAGACCCGCAACTAGCTCTTTTTTTAATCGTCCTCTTCCTCACGTCAATCCGGCAGACAGGCGGACGAGGAAAACGCGAGGAAAGCGCGGCGCGGGTGGAGGCCAGGGCGAGCGCGGCGCGGGCGGGGGCTAGGGCGGCCGGGGCGAGCACGGCGCAGGCAGAGGCCAGGGCTACCGGGGCGGCGCGAGCAGCGGCCGGATCGAA
Organism: Triticum urartu; assembly: GCF_056163025.1. Taxonomy (NCBI): domain Eukaryota; kingdom Viridiplantae; phylum Streptophyta; class Magnoliopsida; order Poales; family Poaceae; genus Triticum; species Triticum urartu. The sequence continues at coordinate 483,628,595 of NC_141877.1, forward strand.
CGGCTGGCGCATCGAGCTAGCTAGCTAACTCTTCGAATCGATTGAGCTGCTACCTAGCTAGCTAGCTCTAGCTATCTCCGTTCGAATCGATTGAGCTAGCTAGCTCCGTTCCAGAGCCGCGGAGCCACGGGGATGAGCAGCACGGCGGCTGGGACGGACGAGCGGCGGCCCGGATGAGCAACACGGCCGCCGGGACGAACGGGTGGCGGCCCGGATGAGCAGCGCGGTGGCCGGGGACGGATGGGGCGGCGGCTCGGATGAGCAGCGCGGCGGCCGGGGACGGACGGGGTGGTGGCCTGGAGCGAGCCTGAAAGCTCCGAGGGCAGTTCGACTTCCGCCCACTGCTTTCTCGTGATGCAGGGCACCGTAGAAGCGGAGGCGAAACCTGTGTTTTTGTAGATTGGGAGGGCTTTTTTTACCGCGCCACTTAAAAAAATTTGCAGGTTAGAGTCGTTTAAGGGGTCTGTTCGAGCGGGATTTTCCGCGCCGACCCGTATTTTGGCGGTTATTTTACGGGTCGGGGATTTTTACGAGGTCTGCTAGAGTTGCTCTAAATGGTTAAACCTAATCAGGCAGAATATAAATGCACACGCCTGTTTGGCAATTCCTAAATTTTAAAAAATATGTGCATACTGATCTTTTTATGCCTGATTAATAAAAAACATATGAGATGTGAAAGAAACCATACACCCATGCAACTGTTGACTAGTTTTGAGAGGGAACACCTGTTTTTTTCACGAATTGATGGACAAAAGAATGTTGATAGTATCACCTTATTAGTTCGGTAATGCTAAAAATCTGACATTAGATATTTAAGTATGGCAAATCGAACATTTTTATGACAAATTTAGTTGGCTGAAGGATGTAGAATTTAGTATACGAGCATGTCAATTTTTTGGCAAAAAAATGAACTCGGTTGGATTTATCATACTTGGCAACTAAACTTATTATCCTTCACAAACACAAATTCTCTTAAAAAACGTTTGATTTTTCATGGTAAAAAATCTGACATGGGATTTGTAGTGGAATCATATTAATTTTACAGTTTTGCTAGAACTCATCTAGATGAGATTTAATTTGGTCTCATTCACCTTTTATAGCCATTGGATGTGATGCTATAAGATGCGTGTGTGTTGACGTGGGTTGTATCCATTTTTGTTTTTCAGGTGAATGAGACCAAATTACGTCTCATCTAAATGAGTTCTAGATACTCCCTTTCCCCCCTCTGTTTCGAATCAATCATAGTCCCATTACATTTCAACTTTACTCAGAAGACCCGATGAATAAACTCGGAGCAAATTTGTGCTGGAACTCAAAACATAAAAAAGACTGATTCATGTCACCAGTCCAAGACGCACGCATGTATCAACAATTATTCTTCATTTGTTCAACTAACTTAACTCAAGATATATTTGCCTGATGTATAAACTCGATATATACCACTACCAGCGCTTGTCACACCATGGTCCTTGCCACCTAGCCAGCTCTCGGCAGTACGTATGGGGTGGCCAGGAGCACCAGCGGCGTCTTGCGGTGGAAAGTCAGTCTGCCGGCCTCCTCCATGCCCAGCTTCTCCGCCACCATCCCCTCCGGCAGCTCCCACTCGAAGCCGTACAACATGTTGACCAACGTGAACTCCACGTTCGCCACCCCCATGGCCAGTCCGGGGCAGATTCGCCGGCCGGCGCCGAACGGCATCAGCTCCAAGTGAGCACCGCGGAAGTCCACCTCGCCGTGCCTCCCGCCGGACTCGAACCTCTCCGGCTGGAACTCCGCCGCGTCCTGGCCCCAGCTCGCGGGGTCCCGCCCGATGGCCCACGCGTTCACCAGCACCCGCGTCCCCGCCGACACGTTGTAGCCGCCGATCTCCACCCGCCGCAGCGTCTCCCGCGGCAGAAGCAGCGTCACCGGCGGGTGAAGCCGCAGGGTCTCTTTGACGACCATCTTCAGGTAGGTCAGCTTCGGCAGGTCGCCCGGCTGCACCCGCTGCTCGTTGTTGCCGTTGCCGGCGACCACGGCCCTGATCTCCTCCTGCGCTTTCTTCAGAACTTGCGGCTTCCCGATCAGCTCCAACATCGCCCACAGGATCGTCACCGAGCTCGTATCGACGCCGCCGAGGAACGCGTCCAGGATGACAGCCTTGACGTGGTCCCTCGTGAAGCCGTGCTCCTCGCAGATTCTGATGAAGGCGTCCACCAGGTCGCCGCCGCCGCTCTCCGGCTTGGGGCGTGCGGGGTGCAGGTGCTGCTCCAGTACTGCCTCGAAGAAGCCGTCGAGGTCTCTGAAGATCCTCTCCCTGCGCGCGACTATGCCGGCGAGTCGGTCGAGGAGGCGGCCGACGGCGTTGGGGAAGAAGTCCTCGGCGGAGAAGCTGGCCGACATGTCCATAGCCTCCTCTAGCACGTGCTGGAACCGCTTGTGCTTGCCCGCGAACGCCTCTGCGCCGTACACGCTCCCGTACGCCACCGTGCTAATGACGCCGTCGGCGACACGGAACACGTGCTCGTCCAACGACACCGGCCCCGCAGCGTCACCCAGGGCGGCCATGAGCCTGTCGACCTGCTCCCGCCGGGCGGCCCAGGCGGCTCTAACGCCGCGGGCGCCGAGGAGCTCCGCAGCGAAGAGGCTGCGCATGTCGCGCCAGTAGGCTCCGTATGGTGAGAAGGCGACGCTTTTGCGCCCGTACGAGAGCCGCGCGGGACCTGGCGACGAGGGCCGGCTGCAGCAGTCGGCGTCGTGGGCCCTCATCACGTCGCGCGCAGCCGCGGAGGAAGAGACCACCACCGTCGTCGCCGCGCCGAGGCGGAGCAGCATGACGGGGCCGTGCCGCCGGGCCAGGTCACGCAGGCTGCGGTGCGGCAGAGGGCCCAGTTGGTGCAGGTTGCCGAGCACCGGCACCCGGTTCGGGCCGGGCGGCAGCTTCAGCCGCCCTTCCTCGGAGCTGCGCTTCGTCACCAGCAGGCACGAGACGACAGGGATGAGGATGCCGGCTAGGAGGAGGAGCTGCCATTGCTGGGGTAGTGAGATATCCATCGTCCCGGCCGGAGGTTTATCTAGCTCGCTCACGGACGAGGTGCTGCTGCTCGTGGACGGTCGTCGGGGGTGTATAAACTATAAAGTGACTGGCAATGGCATGGTGGACACCATGTACCAGTTGATCCAACATTGAAATTCCTGTAAGATTTTATTTCTGGCCTCAAAAGATAAACACTAGAATTTGTTTTTGCACTAGATGAACAATTTCTTATACACCATGCTGAATACTCCCTTCGTACCTAAATATATGTCGTTTTAGCTTTTCTAGTGCAAATTCTGTCACAAAATCATTTTGCAAAACTCTCCTCGTCCACCACCACTCGTTTCCGCAGTCCACTCGCTCTCTCCATCCACTCCAGATTTTTCCCATCTCTCACTCCCTCTTCCCGTCTCTAGCCAGTCCCTTTCCATGTCCCTGTCGCCGTCCTCTCCCTCTCCCCGTCGCATCACTCTTGCCACTGGTCGGAAAATCTCTCCAGCGACTTTATATTTCAGGTTCGGATGGAGTATGTTTTTAGTTATGTACGAACAACTTTAATTAGTTAATTCTCTGTCGACTGAGCGCTAGTCGCTCCCGTAATATGCCATCGCTCTTAATTTTAAGACACCTAAATGTTGTCTTACTGTTATTTTAGATCCCTTTGGAAAGATGGAAAAAAGAAATCCAGGTCAATGACTTGTGCACTCCGTCTTCTCACCACCCGACCGGCCGGTGGCACGTGCCATGCCACTTCTACGTTTTGAGAGTTGCATCGGTTGGTCCTAGTGTTTTGAACTTTCTCACCACATATGCCATATCATTATGCTGCCAAAAAACATGTAGGTTGCTCACCACACATGTGTCATGTGGCATCGGTACGTTGGCCCTAGCTAGTGAGGCATGCATGCATCATTTTGGTAATTAGAGGGAGTATAGACTTAAGTTTTCTAGCGCAATAAGAACTTTTCACTTTGAAGTTCGGATGATACATGTATAGTTTGACGTCACATGGTAATCACTCTATCATGTGTCCAATTGGTGACAAGGTATGCCGAGTAACCAGCCAAATAACTTTCAAGAACTAATAGAGCGATTATCATGTGACGTCAAACTACACGATGTAGGTTTCACTTTATAAACCCGAACTGATGTAGGTACCATGTGACCAGTAACCAACATCGTGTAGTTTGACGTCACATGGTAGTTGCTCTATTAATTCTTCAGTCACTTGACATCATTGGTTATTGGTCACATCTCGTCACTACGTGGTCATGCACCAACTCAAGAAGGTGTTGCAGCGTCCTCTGTGTGTGGATATGGGGACCAAGCCCTCTGCCATCCTCGTTGCACGTAGACGCACTTAGCGACCACATATCGCACGCTTGTGTATTGGACCAAGCACCCTACTCGGTGTAGCGGGATACACCCACAATCGATGGCAAGCATCCTTTGAGACGTCATCTCTATCTCCACTGGCTCCAAATTGTCGCTTTCTAGGAGCCCAACCTTGCCATGGTGCTCGCCCCCTTTCGCGGGTCGGACTAAACTGAGTATCGATGGGCGATTTGATGCATGAGTGAGTGGAATTGGGAAACATTGTGTTGTGGTTATGACAGCGGGAACATGGTCTGAACGGGAGCAATTTGGTGAGGAGTGAGAAAAGTGGGTGAGATTTAGTGAAAGAGACGAGGGAGAGTTGTGGGTAAGAGTTGTCCGCGCGATTTAATATCTAACGTTTCGTGCTGTGTTCAGTTGTTTGCCTAAATTCATACCGTTCATAATCTACATTCTCATGTTATATTTGTGTTCTGAACATCACTGTGCTAATCTTGGGACAAAACAGAATGAGGAGAAACATAAGTTAAGAACATGAAGCTATACGTTCATCCTACATACGATCTTATATCCATGCAACTATATACTGAATAAATTGCAAAAAAAAACACTACATTTGGGGACCCTAGACCAGAAAAACCACCACCTTTTGGGTTTTTCCAAACAACCGTCTCATTTGCACTGACAATTTTCAAATAATGCTGATTGAACGGTTTGGCATGTCTGAATGAAAACATGACCGTTTGGGCTCGCTGTCAGGCGCCACATGGACGGGGGAGATGGCGCTCGTGACGCGCCGTTAGACGGCATCGCAAAAACCTAATGAGCCGGTCCAAGCAGGAGGCGTGGCGACCAAGCAGGAGGTCCCGGCGAACCGGGAGAAGAAGACGCCACAGCAGGTGAACCAGGAGCTGAGGGAGTCCCTGTCGAAGCAGGAGAACTTCCGCAAACTGGCGGAGCGCCGGCGGCGTGGACGACCTCCTCGACCTGTGTGTCGGCGGCGACGACGACGACAACTGCTTCGACAACAGGTGCTGCGTCGTCAACCCCGATGGCTCCTACTACTACATGCACAACCACCACGCTCCTGCCCTCGATTACTTGCTGTCCTATGATGATGATGGTCGACTTGTTCTCCTCAAACGAAGAAAAGAGCATGCATAAATGCACCACCCTGGAGAAATTTTGCGAATAAATGTACTAGCAAAGTAGCATCGGCTTCACTAATGGCGACGTATCCATACAGATATCTCCTCAGAATGCATTTCATAAGACTCAATTAATTGTCTAAATCCAAAGGGTGTGTATCGATTTTCCTCCCTGGCTTCTGACTGTGCCTGCGATCAGCCCGACCATACACAGTTAGTTGTCTATCTCCAAAGTGTGTACCTATTATCCTCCCTGATGTCTGACCGTGTGTGCAGTCCCCGCAACCATACAAAACTCTTCACTCAATTTTCTCTTTTTTCTTCTTCTTAGGTTTGTACTATCATTTATGCCACCAGTTGTATCCCACTACTCAGTTTTGTCATTAAAAATTACAGCTGCTAAAAAATGCCATTGTTTCGTGATATGCTTACTCAAAAATGCCATTAGATATATAAAAGTGACATCGTTCCATTAGATGTTTGCTCAATAATGCCATTAGACATTGTTATTTTCATGTTAAACTTGTTGACCATGCAATATGACAGAAAAAGTCTAGACCCACATTTCAGTTCTCTCTATCTTGCAATGATAAGTGTGGCCCCACTTGTGAGGAGTAAGTAAACGAATAATTTTACAGGAAAATAAAAACGCTGTTAGGATCAAGTGGGCCCCACACTTTATTGTAGTGAGATAGAGGGAGAGCTGGCATTTGATCCATAGGTATTTATGCCACTATAACATGTCAAAAGAGATTTCAGATCACAATAATGATGTCCAGTGGCATTTTTGAGCATGTGTCTAACGAAGGGATGGCATTTTTTAGCAGTTGAAATTTCTAGTGGCGAAACTGAGTAGTGGGACACAACTGGTGGTATAAATGATAAAAACCCCCTTTTCTTTGACTAGTAAGAATGCACGTGCAATGCACGTATTGACTGATATATGTATAGTCAAACATATTACGAACACTAACATTCAAATTGTTGCATGCCATGAGATATCATATCTCCATCTCAAAATACAAAAAATAATACCAATTATATGTCCATAATTCTAAACTCCATGCCCCAATGCTGGGACTGATTCAAACTTGCCAATCGAATGTTGTCCATCCAATGAAAATGTCTGAAAATCCATCCAAACCAATGACTATTAGATCACCTTCCATAAGATTTACATAGCGAAAGTAGAGAAGGCAAAAGAGTTCAGTATCAGAAAGGACCAGTCTTAAAACACTTGAATCTTTGAAAAAAAACCCCCCGCTTAAATCTGATTATGCTCATACACTTGTAATGAAGCAAAAAACTACAGACAATACAACAATCATGTCATTTTATTCTCACAAGAAAAGAGCAAGCTATTTATCATCATCCAATGAGTTTACAAGGTCAGATGGTTAAGCATGAACGACATGACAACATTGGCGGGCTGACCAGTGATCTACCTTTTTTCATGCCCATATTGGTCATTTTCACCACAAATATGAAACGTTGTTGGATTCCTAGAGAGCAAATGCAACCATTACTTCGTCTTCATAAGGCCACTGGGTCCTGAAACAATACATCCTAAGTTTAAATATTCATCATATGAAAAGAGAAGTTCTGAAACCCATCAAAGCAGAGATCAAACAATAGAAGGAATATTTCAGCATGAAACTTAACCATATCATGGTCGTCTGACTTGTGGACCAGCTATAACCTCATTCTCCCCCTCTCGCCAAAATCCTGGGCTCCAAGTCCACTACATGCCTGCACCATAGCACCATCCACAAGCTGTCGTGCTTCTTCCATTGAAAAGCAGTGAGAACACTAAGGGTAGTTTAGTTCAACATCCTCTGCCTAACATTACCGGAATAGGGCTCTACCCTGACGGCCAAAATAATGCCGACGACCCCCGTCAGCCTATTCTGAACTATGCCGACAGTCAAGGTCAGGCCATCGGCATATCCAAGCCGTCGACACAGATAAGCTTCGGCATAGCTCTGCGTACGCCTACAGCAGTCGTCGACATACCTGGGCCATTGGCATAGAGGTGGGCCCGACGACCGGGCGTGTGACGGACGGTGCACGCCGTCAGTTCTATACCGACGACAGGGACGGCGGCCATCGGCATAGCTCGAGTCCACTTCACCGATCCGCCGCACATTCCGCATCATCGATCTGAGGCACACCTCTCAGCTACCCCTGCCGCAGCTATGCCGACGGCTATGTATATTTTTTAGTTTTTGTATATATTTTTTAAACTTTTTTTATGTATTATTATTTGATTAACTTAAATGCAACATAGTTAGGCGGGACAGGGGCTCTGGGAGTAGCAATGCCATCGAAGCATCGCACCGGGCCCTGATACATGCCTTAAGGTGTGGTGGCATGTCTGAAGAGCAGCACGCATCTTCGGGGTGTGGCCCCCTCACGGACGGTGCCGCCGCCGACACCTGGAGGGGGGAAACGACCGCGTCGGGTTTACTCGGAGGGGATCTTGCTGTGGGTTTGGCCTGGATGTTGCTCCCAAGTGTTCCAATGGGCTGACCTACCACAACCGGGTGGAGAGGTCTACTGGTCAAAGCCCATCCGGGGAAAGTCAAAGGGTTAGATCTCATGGTCAACCGCACCAGGGTTAGGCGGGACGGGGGCCTCGGGGGTAGCAATGCCACTGGAGCGTCGCACTGCGCCCTCATACATGCCTTAAGGTGTGGTGGCATGTCTGAAGAGGCAGCACGCAGCTCCGAGGTGTGGCCCTCCTCATGGACGGTGCCGCCGCCGGCACCAGGAGGGGGAAAACGACCGCGTCGGGTCTACACAGAGGAGATCTTGCTGTGGGTTTGGCCTGGACGTTGCTCCCAAGTGTTCCTATGGGCTGACCTACACTAGTATGCGGCGGTGCTATACAAACGGTTTTTAACCCCTTTCCGCGACGATATTTGGAACCGTCGCCTAGTGAGTGATGGTGATAAGGGGGTCCTTCCCACACGACCCAGAAACCGTCGGGGATAGGGTCCCTATAGTACTCCTACTCGTTTCTGCTCGCAGTCGGTATTTTGTGGTGCTACGTTTACGATGCGCGACCCATGACAAACGGTTCACTATTATAGAACGTGTATGATGCGCGGCCCATCACAAATGGTTCATTATTAATAAGGTTAGCTAATCATCATACGAGTGTCGGACAGGATTACGAAACCTCGGACCATCGTAACATCGTCGTACACGAAAACTATCGCACACGCTATTCTGTGGTGCAACGTTTACGATGCATACTTTATCAGAAACAGTTCATGGTTGCGAATCGTGTACGATAAGGCAAATAACACAAACATTTAGTTTGGCCACCCCATTTGTGATATTGTCTGACATCGCACACGCTTTGCAAACGGCAACTGTGTGCATGCTTGCACACGTTTCCTCTCTGTGAACCATCTCGGATTATGGTGTATATCGCAAACGTTTGTGTTTTACCAACCGTGTGTGCCGTAATGACCCGGAGGGCGTAATTTCGCCATAATTTAATTGCTGCTATTTAAAATTGCACCGGATTTGAATTTGAATTTGAATGTATGCTACAGCTTTATTCATATCCATCAGGTGCAAACAACCAATGCATTATTTGATCATAGGTACATATGTTCAAGAATTACATAAGAACCAAATAAATAATGATGAACCACAGTTGTATACTTGTACTATTAAAGACGGTAAAGAAAGAGGCGAAATACATTCTGGTTACTGAACAAGGTGAAGCGGAATGCCCATATTGTGCCCTCCTCCATGCAGAAAGCACACACGACTCTAGTCCAACCCCTTGTGATGGCCGACCGCGCATCATTCACGGTCTTCATGAAAACATCTAGATAATCATCGTGTTCTGGTAGAAATACTTAAACCTTTGCATGCCCACCAATCATTTAGTTTGAGAGGTAGTCTTGAGTAAACTGCTTTGGCAACCACTGCAAAGGAAAAAGATTCAGACATTGTCATCTAACACAACTCATTATGGGAAGTAAAAAGAAGGCTGCAGAGTTCTTACTTACCATCCAGCAGTTTGCTGTTGTCATAAAGTGTAAACGAATAGTTTAATTGCCATCTTTGGACCCATTTTACTAACAATCTTTATCATCTTCCTCACTTGATGCTGGTTCATCGATATCTCATTGCCCCATACGCAGAAAGGGTCGAAGCGCGGATATTTACCAATGACATATGTACCTAAAAGCATCAAGTTAATATTAGAAGCTAAACAACAATTGCACAATGATGTAGTAAAACACTCTTTTATAATATTCTCTCCGTTCCTAAATATTTGTCTTTCTAGCGATTTCAACAAGTGACTACATACAGAGCAAAATGAGTGAATCTACACTCTAAAACATGTCTATATACATCCGTATATGGTAGTCCATTTGAAATCTCTAAAAAGACAAATATTTAGGAACGGATGGAGTATCATATAACATCCAATATACTCACATATTAGATGAATTAACATCTTATATTATGGCCCGGAAGGAGTTTAGTGCATTCTTACAAATTATCGGCTGATTAACTGCTGTTGTATCCATGGGTTACAGTTAGTTTGAGCTGGTTCGGGATCAAATAGCCCTAAAGTATATCTAAACATGAGGGCTTGTTTGAGCTAGTTGCATCTATAACCCACCCAAAAAAACTATCCAACACAAGAGGTGCTAATTGGAGCTAGTTCTCCTAGTGCAGTTATTGTCAATCTAACCCTGCCATCCAAACAACTCTTTGGATAGAGTTAATTCAGGGCTAGTCGTGAGCTAGAAACTACTCTAACCTCTAGCTAAGTTGAGTATCCAAACAGGGCTGTGTTGTTGTTGCCGCTGCTCTTCTATGTATATCTAGACATCATTAGAACATTAATGTAACACTCTTCCTTGTTGCTATGTAGCCTAGGATTGCATATTTAGACATTAAGTACGGTGCATGTTGCTATGTAGCCTCAGATATATTACATATGGCCCTAGTTAACCTAACGATAAATGAGTTGCAGATATATTTAGTTAAAAGTCTGATTCACCGATTAGTCCCTTATTAGTCCCTTATCTTGAATAGTGAGCAGATATAAGCCTTGGGATGAAACTAACCTCGATGGAAAACAACAGTCATTCCCAAAATTGTCCTGTGTAGGTACATCGAGAAGCATGTTTGTAACAGCCTGATTTTTGGCCCTTTCTTTTTCTTTTGATTTTCTGAGGTTTTTGCCTGAGATTTCTTTTCCCGTGGCTATGTGGTCTGGAAACTGAAGAAGATGAACTCTTCTTTGCTTCCAGAGTGGCTTGTCATACCCAAATCCTTCCCTAGACCTTCCCATTTACATCCTAGCCCAAATCCCATTATTCTTTTTATTGGGAATATTCCTTTTCTATTAAAGGAATAACTCAATTTTCCCTAGGTTGTGAAGCAACCTATATTTCCATCACTCCTAAAATTCCCAAATAATTCTCATAATTTTTTTGGGTCATATCTTTCTCAAATATGGGAAAATATTTCATTGGCCATGTTTCCCATCATCCTCAAATAATTCTTTTCCTATTCTGTCCTAAATGGCAGATTGTGAAGCAAGTGCCATTTATCTTAGCCCAATTTACCCCAAACATTTTGGACACCTTTTCATGTCCAAATAATTGCCTCATGACAAATTTCAACTTAATTTGCCTAGTAAATATTCCTGAGCAATTTTTCAAAGTTCCTGTCTGAGGGAATTGGTTGTGAAGGAAGTACTAGCTAGGTTAATCCAATTTAGTTGAATTTTTGCATGGTATTTCATATCATCAAATAAAATTTCTCCACAAGATTTGAGCTCATGCTCTGCATCCCTGTGAGCACAGCTTCAAATCTTTATTTCTGTCCAAATTTTCAGTTTGTGAAGCAAGTGTATTTTATCTTGCTCCATTATGTCTGAAAACTTTCCTAGGCCTCCTAATATCTATATAACATAGCTCCACAAAATTAGGGCTCATTTCATCTAGCCATTTCCCCTCAGGAATTTTCTCAAATTCCTGTTCAGAGAGGATAGCTATGAAGGAAGTACCATTTTGGCTTGGCCAAATGGCATGAAATTTTTATGGCACTCTCATATGCCCAAATTATCTATCCTTGCCAAATTTCAGCTCAAGTGGTTACTCCTAGTGAGTGCTACTTCATGATTCATATTCTGGACCAAGTTAAGCAGTTGTGAAGCAACTCTATTAAATCTTGGTCCATTTCCTTTCAAACTTCACAGGATCGTAGTCCTTCCTTATCTAAACACCCCGGACAACTCCATTTGACCCAATAAGTTCCCCGTTGATCACTAGTACTCATCCAAAACTGATACAGAAAAGTTTCAGTGATGACACACTCCTCCCTTTGGCTCCTTGTCTTGATCCATCAACTATCTCAGACTACATTATGCAGGGACTAGTCAATTGACAACTCCTCGCATCCTCCCTTGTCCTCTCCATGCCAGTGTTCGTGGTGACCACCGTTTTGGCATGCTCTGAGCATGCCCAGAGCGTCGTTTTGCTCGGGCACGGCTCGTGGTCGTCCCGTTCGCTCGCCCGTGCATGTCTAGCATGTTTCCCGCGTTGTCTCCGTTCCTCTGGACCGCTTGCCCCATCTGTCTTCTTCCCCGGTGAGCGTCACCGTCGCCACACCGTTCTGACCCATGACCACGTCGTCTTCCTCGACAGTGTCCTCTTCCTCCTCGTGTCCTCGAGCGCCTCTCGTCTCCGTGAGCTCTGCCACTCGTCCGCGCCCTCCCTTGTCGCTTTGCCGCCCCTCCCCGTGACCCTTGGCCGCGTGTGCCCGCCGCCGGAGCGCAGACACGTAGCTGCGCGTGTGCCACCTCAGCCCCCTCGTCGTTTGGCTATATAAGCCCACCCCGAGGTGCCCCGACCTCACCAGCGGCCTCACCTCACTCCTAGGACCCCGCCTAGCCACTAGCCGAGCCGGAGAACCTCTCCTTGCTTCCCTAAGCCGCCATGGTTGCCTCGGTCCCTCCCCTAAATTCGCTCGCAGCCGAGCCCTCCTCCACCTCTAGCCACCACCATCGCCTTGCCCATACTCCGGAGACTCTCCCCATGCCCTTGCTGAAGGAAATATGCCCTAGAGGGAATAATAAAGTTATTATTTATTTCCTTATAACGTGATAAATGTTTATTATTCATGCTAGAATTGTATTAACCAGAAACATAATACTTGTGTGAATACATAGACAAACAGAGTGTCACTAGTATGCCTCTACTTGACTAGCTCGTTGATCAAAGAGGGTTATGTTTCCTAGCCATTGACATGAGTTGTCATTTGATTAACGGGATCACATCATTAGGAGAATGATGTGATTGACTTGACCCATTCCGTTAGCTTAGCACTCGATCGTTTAGTATGTTGCTATTGCTTTCTTCATGACTTATACATGTTCCTATGACTATGAGATTATGCAACTCCCGTTTACCGGAGGAACACTTTGTGTGCTACCAAACGCCACAACGTAACTGGGTGATTATAAAGGTGCTCTACAGGTGTCTCCGAAGGTACTTGTTGGGTTGGCGTATTTCGAGATTAGGATTTGTCACTCCGATTGTCGAAGAGGTATCTCTGGGCCCACTCAGTAATGCACATCACTTAAGCCTTGCAAGCATTGCAACTAATGAGTTAGTTGCGGGATGATGTATTACGGAACGAGTAAAGAGACTTGCCGGTAACGAGATTGAACTAGGTATTGAGATACCGACGATCGAATCTCGGGCAAGTAACATACCAATGACAAAGGGAACAACATATGTTGTTATGCGGTTTGACCGATAAAGATCTTTGTAGAATATGTGGGAGCCAATATGAGCATCCAGGTTCTGCTATTGGTTATTAACCGGAGACGTGTCTCGGTCATGTCTACATAGTTCTCGAACCCGTAGGGTCCGCACACTTAAAGTTTCGATGACAGTTATATTATGAGTTTATGATTTTTGATGTTCCGAAGGTTGTTCGGAGTCCCGGATGTGATCATGGACATGACGAAGAGTCTCGAAATGGCCGAGACATGAATATTGATATATTGGAAGCCTATATTTGGATATCCGAAGTGTTCTGGGTGAAATCGGGATTTTATCGGAGTACCGAGGGGTTACCGGAACCCCCCGGGGGCTTAATGGGCAATAGTGGGCCTTAGTGGAGAAGAGGAGAGGCAGCCAGGGCAAGGGCCGCGCGCCCCTCCCCCTAGTCCGAATAGGACAAGGAGAGGGGGGCAGCGGCCCCCCTTTCCTTCTTCTCCTCCACTTCTTTCCCCCCTTCTCCTATTCCAACAAGGAAGGGAGGGAGTCGTACTCCCGATGGGAGTAGAACTCCTCCTGGCGTGCCCCTCCTGGCCGGCCGCACCCCCTTGCTCCTTTATATACGGGGACAGGGGGGCACCCTAGAGACACAACAATTGACCGTTTGATCTTTTAGCCGTGTGCGGTGCCCCCTCCACCATAGTCCACCTCGATAATACTGTAGCGGTGCTTAGGCGAAGCCCTGCGTCGGTAGAACATCATCATCGTCACCACGCCGTCGTGCTGACGAAACTCTCCCTCAACACTCGGCTGGATCAGAGTTCGAGGGACGTCATCGGGCTGAACGTGTGTTGAACTCGGATGTACCGTATGTTTGGTACTTGATCGGTCGGATCGTGAAGACGTACGACTATATCAACCGCGTTGTGCTAATGCTTCCGCTTTCGGTCTACGAGGGTACGTGGACAACACTCTCCCCTCTCGTTGCTATGCATCACCATGATCTTGCGTGTGCATAGGATTTTTTTTGAAATTACTACGTTCCCCAACAGTGGCATCCGAGCCAGGTTTTATGCGTAGATGTCATATGCACGAGTAGAACACAAGTGAGTTGTGGGCGATTTAAGTCACATTACTTACCAGCATGTCATACTTTGGTTTGGCGGTATTGTTGGATGAAGCGGCCCGGATCGACATTACGCGTACGCTTACGTGAGACTGGTTCTACCGACATGCTTTGCACACAGGTGGCTGGCGGGTGTCAGTTTCTCCAACTTTAGTTGAACCGAGTGTGGCTACGCCCGGTCCTTGCGAAGGTTAAAACAATACCAACTTGACAAACTATCGTTGTGGTTTTGATTCGTAGGTAAGAACGGTTCTTGCTAAGCCCAGTAGCAGCCACGTAAAACTTGCAACAACAAAGTAGAGGACGTCTAACTTTTTTTTGCAGGGCATGTTGTGATGTGATATGGTCAACACATGATGCTAAATTTTATTGTATGAGATGATCATGTTTTGTAACCGAGTTATCGGCAACTGGCAGGAGCCATATGGTTGTCACTTTATTGTATGCAATGCAATCGCCCTGTAATGCTTTACTTTATCACTAAGCGGTAGCGATAGTCGTAGAAGCATAAGTTTGGCGAGACGACAACGATGCTACGATGGAGATCAAGGTGTCGCGCCGGTGATGATGGTGATCATGACGGTGCTTCGGAGATGGAGATCACAAGCACAAGATGATGATGGCCATATCATATCACTTATATTGATTGCATGTGATGTTTATCTTTTATGCATCTTATCTTGCTTTGATTGATGGTAGCATTATAAGATGATGTCTCACTAAATTTCAAGATAAAAGTGTTCTCCCTGAGTATGCACCGTTGCCAAAGTTCGTCGTGCCCAGACACCATGTGATGATCGGGTGTGATAAGCTCTACGTCCATCTACAAGGGTGCAAGCCAGTTTTGCACACGCAGAATACTCAGGTTAAACTTGACGAGCCTAGCATATGCAGATATGGCCTCGGAACACTGAGACCGAAAGGTCGAGTGTGATTCATATAGTAGATATGATCAACATAGTGATGTTCACCATTGAAAGCTACTCCATTTCACGTGATGATCGGTTATGGTTTAGTTGATTTGGATCACGTGATCACTTAGAGGATTAGAGGGATGTCTATCTAAGTGGGAGTTCTTAAGTAATATGATTACTTGAACTTAAATTTATCATGAACTTAGTACCTGATAGTATCTTGCTTGTCTATGTTGATTGTAGATAGATGTCCCGTGCTGTTGTTCCGTTGAATTTTAATGCGTTCCTTGAGAAAGAAAAGTTGAAATATGATGGTAGCAATTACACGGACTGGGTCCGTAACTTGAGGATTATCCTTATTGCTGCACAGAAGAATTACGTCCTGGAAGCACCGCTAGGTGCCAAACCTGCTGCAGGAGCAACACCAGATGTTATGAACGTCTGGCAGAGCAAAGCTGTTGACTACTCGATAGTTCAGTGTGCCATGCTTTACGGCTTAGAACTGGGACTTCAACGGCGTTTTGAATGTCATGGAGCATATGAGATGTTCCAGGAGTTGAAGTTAATATTTCAAGCAAATGCCCGGATTGAGAGATATGAAGTCTCCAATAAGTTATACAGCTGCAAGATGGAGGAGAATAGTTCTGTCAATGAGCATATACTCAAAATATCTGGGTATAACAATCACTTGATTCAACTGGGAGTTAATCTTCCGGATGATAGCGTCATTGACAGAATTCTTCAATCACTGCCACCAAGATACAAGAGCTTCGTGATGAACTATAACATGCAAGGGATGGATAAGACGATTCACTACAACAGGACCTCACCTATAGCAACGCATTTTTCCGTATCTAAAAGTCCATATATGGGTTGCAAGTGTCGTTACCAACGGTTTGGGATGCGTAGCCTTATCCAGCGTTGCTAGCACATAATGCAACACTTATACTACCGTTGGTAAAGAGACCGTTGCAAGAAGACAACACATAAAATCGACTTCTACAACACTTTCATACGTTGGTGCTGAATGTACAGAAATCCAAGTCTCGTGAATTTGCAACGCTTCAGGTGTTGGTACATATATAATATGAATAATATTATTTTATTGACACACATATATAGATATTTCCAGGAATTAAATTAATGCTCCAAATATTGGTGATAATTATGTATATCAAGTAAGAAAAATAAATAATAGAATATACTCATGAGAGGAAGAAAACATATATTGAATCAAACTATTGGATTACAATAGTGGATATTACACGAGGAACATCATCCAAATGTTATGCATAATCTAAATATTTTCTTGACAATGAGACTTGGACTGAAAGCATCCATCAACATCCCTAGAACTTGACTAAAACTTAACCGAGGAACATCATCCCTAAAATTTAACTAAAACTGAAAGAATCCATCATCACCATCATGAGCTGGAACATCATCATCATCATTGCAGTATACTTGCCACGCATCCATATATTCATCCATATATCTTTTGAATCTACAAAAAAATAACAAAATGAACTGTTAACACACAATGCATTGACATGATGCAAAGTAGTGATAGAGGCAGGATATTAGACACATACCAAGGTTGCACGCCATGCAATCTTTGTTTTTTCTGCATTAACAAGAGTAGTGCAGTTTTTGCGATGTGCCAAATCTTCAGTTTTCACAAATGCCATATCAACATGCACTACCCAGAATTCGTTTATAATTCCAGCACCATCAGTTTTAAATTTAGGATCACCGGTTAGTTAGCAAACTGAACTAGAACGGTTTTAGTCATCTGAAACTGAACCGAAACATTTAGCTCTAGTTGGTTTTAGTCATCCAACAGGAAACAGACAAACCTACAGTGCTAATCATACTTTGGAACAAACCTACAGCCCCAAATCCACTTAAACGAATTTACATGGTCATCACCAGCCTAGAGATCCACAACTAATTCTGTACACCTACAGTCAAACTTTTTTGTGTGAACCAAAAGATTTATTTATTGCTAAATAAATTCACTGAAGCCTACAGCCCAAACCCTATAAATTTGCATGGACAGCAGCATAGAACCTAGCACGGACCAATGACTGTGGACACAACGAGCAGTAACACGGTAGTGAGAGGGGAGAGTATACCTTCCATGGCATCGTCCATGACTTGCTCCATGGCTTACCCCCTGCATCGAGTTGGTACGTGCAGCTGCAAAACCAAGGGAAAAAGGTTACAGTTGCCTCATGCATTTGTGGAACAGTGCAACACAAGTAAAGCTTCATCAAGTTCCATTCCTACTTAATAAAAGCAGAGCCAGGTTATTCCTCCCGTTCTATGTATCCTAGTTACTAGCTTGGCAACTTTACATTTGGCTCAATGAATTTATCCCCTAGTTAGTTATATAGTTATACACACGCATCAGGATGAATGAACCGGACAGTAAATATGAAGGCGCGCTTTGCTAGATGCCATACCAACATACGCGCTTTGCCACGCCTGCACATATTGACAACAAATAACAAAACTATTTTAAAAGAGGAATCTGAATGTTACAATCATACAAGAAACATTGTACAGTTTGGATGAGTTCAAATATGGGCGAGACATATTTCTGAGGTAGTAGTTAAAAGCTTTAAACCATAGATCAAAAAGCAGTGTTGCACTTTTGCTGAACTATCTTAACCAAATTATCCTAAATCTCGAAAAAAGGAAAACAAGACCGATAAGAACATGGGCACTCCACATGCGCTCCAGTATGACCTAATACTTTCAGAAACTGTTCAAAGGGAAAGATGCAGCATGGAAAATGGCATTCGCTGCATTTAGACTGTTCTAATTTTTTACCAAACCACAGTCAATCTATTGTATTCTTGTAGTGTTGTGAGTATACGATTTACAGAACATCACACGCGCACTGCAAAATGCAGAAAATCACCAGTATCTTGCATCCAGGTGCATACATCACCATTAGATAACTCGATCTCAGTCATACAAATTCTTTTGCTGCCAATGGACTGAAACCTGAAATGGCAAAACTGAAGTCGTGTTCTTAGTAAATTGCAAGAAACACCGTGTGAATGTCGACTATAGATGCTTCATCTAAGACCATTACAACCCAATGCAACTGTATATTTATTTGCCCACACAGGTTCTGAAGTTTAAAACTGTGGAGGAAGAATGAATCAACTTTAGCTAGATCGGACACAAGATTTGCTAGAGCTTAACAACGAAACATCTACTTTCAGGAATTAGTTGTGCATATAGATAATCGACAAATGGAGAAAATATTTCCAGGAGTAATACATGAAAACTAGAATAAAGGTAGCTTAGGAAACAAGCCTTGGTTTAGTACAATGAAGGATAAGACAACACGTTATTGACAGGAACAACACATCATCAGGATGGTCATGCAAAAAAACTAAATCTTAACTCAACGGATCAGCATATCATCAGCACTTGATCAACGCAAAGTACATGCGAATATGGTCCAAGTTATGCAGAAATCTCGCACAACCGGAACCAAATCTCATACTCACCTGGACAATTGCAAGCTACAGGACATACAGACACAGAAATCATACACTATTTCTGTGAATCCAACATGAATTCCAACCACATAGATTCCTCGCCTTACTCGGATCTTCTCAATGGGTAAAAAAAATGAACTTAGTGTTTCATCAATGAAAACAGAATAGTAAGTATATGCACGAACAGGCAGAACAAGGAGCAGTCAAAACTAGGGAGGGGTGGAACTTTATCCCAATGTTTACCCGTGTCCGCTTTAGCGGAAAGAGGAAAAGCGACAAAGAGCCACCATCACCACCCCAAAAACGTGCAAGCAGTTTTGCCTCCAGCAACTTCAAAACAATTTCTGCAACAATAACAAATATACAATTACAATCGAGAATAAGCTACTATCCATCCAAACCAAAGAAACAAAATCATGATATCTTCGAATAGCCAACCTAGGTAACAAGAGATGACTGTCGGGGCAAGCAAGCGGAAAAGAGGACGACATGGCCACCGGCGCTAGAGCTGACGCCCAAAACCCTAGCCATGGGGGGAGGGTCGCGGGTGGGATTTGGTGGCCAGGAGCGCCGGGTCTAGCTGGATGGGATGGCTCCGCGGTTCGAGCAGACCTCGGGCTGTGCTTCGCGGTGGAGGGATCCGCCGGATGTCGCTTGTATTAGCCGCCGCAGATGGCGCAGCAAGGAGCCCCGTGAAGAGAGACAGAGAGAGATGGGGCGCGAGGGGGATGGGTGGGTGGGTGTTGCAGCGGATCCGGCAGCCTTTGGATCTGCGAGGTGGGAGGAGCGGAGGCACAGGGCCGGCGGCGAGGTGGATCAGAGGAGGGAGATGAGGTGGCGGGTGCCGGCGATTTGGGAGAGATGAGGTCTATTTGTCGCGCATCTCTCTCCCCTTTCATCTGTTCTTTTCTATATGTACCACGATAGGGCTATGAGCTGTGTAATTCTACAACGCATATGCTACACCGCTTATATGCGTATCTATAATAAATTTTGCAACATATAGTCAATATGTTGTAGAATTTATGTTGCTTTATAGGGGGTATCCTTGTAGTGATTCCTGAGCTCTTCGCAATGCTAAAGGCCGCGGAGCTAGAAATCAAGAAGGAGCATCAAGTGTTGATGGTCAATAAGACCACCAGTTTCAAGAAAAAGGGCAAAGGGAAGAAGAAGGGGAACTTCAAGAAGAACAACAAGCAAGTTGCTGCTCAAGAGAAGAAACCCAAGTCTGGACCTAAGCCTGAGACTGAGTGCTTCTACTGCAAGTAGACTGGTCACTGGAAGCGGAACTGCCCCAAGTATTTGGCGGATAAGAAGGATGGCAAGGTGAACGAAGGTATATGTGATGTACATGTTATTGATGTGTACCTTACTAGAGCTCGGAGTAGCATCTGGGTATTTGATACTGGTTCTGTTGCTAATATTTGCAACTCGAAATAGGGACTACGGATTAAGCGGACACTGGCCAAGGACGAGGAGACGATGCGCGTGGGAAACGGTTCCAAAATCGATGTGATCGTTGTCGGCACGGTACCTCTACACCTACCTCCGGGATTAGTATTAGACCTAAATAATTGTTATTTGGTGCCAGCGTTGAGCATGAACATTATATCTGGATCTTGTTTGATGCGAGACGGTTATTCATTTAAATCAGAGAATAATGGTTGTTCTATTTATATGAGTAATATCTTTTATGGTCATGCACCCTTGAAGAGTGGTCTATTTTTGATGAATCTCGATAGTAGTGATACACATATTCATAATGTTGAAGCCAAAAGATGCAGAGTTGATAATGATAGTGTAAATTATTTGTGGCACTGCAGTTTAGGTCATATCGGTGTAAAGCGCATGAAGAAACTCCATAGTGATGGACTTTTGGAACCACTTGATTATGAATCACTTGGTACTTGCGAACCGTGCCTCATGGGCAAGATGACTAAAACACCATTCTCCGGTACTATGGAGAGAGCAACAAATTTGTTAGAAATCATACATACAGATGTATGTGGTCCGATGAATGTTGAGGCTCGCGGTGGGTATCGTTATTTTCTCACCTTCACAAATGATTTTAGCAGATATGGGTATATCTACTTAATGAAACATAAGTCTGAAACATTTGGAAAGTTCAAATAATTTCAGAGTGAAGTTGAAAATCATCGTAACAAGAAAATAAAGTTTCTACGATCTGATCGTGGAGGAGAATATTTGAGTTACGAGTTTGGTCTACATTTTAAACAATGCGGAATAGTTTCGCAACTCACGCCATCCAGAACACCAAAGCATAATGGTGTGTCCGAACGTCGTAATCGTACTTTACTAGATATGGTGCAATCTATGATGTCTCTTACTGATTTACCGCTATCGTTTTGGGGTTATGCTTTAGAGACGGCTGCATTCGTGTTAAATAGGGCACCATCAAAATCCATTGAGACGACGCCTTATGAACTGTGGTTTGGCAAGAAACCAAAGTCGTCGTTTCTTAAAGTTTGGGGCTGCGATGCTTATGTGAAAAGGCTTCAACCTGATAAGCTCAAACCCAAATCGGAGAAATGTGTCTTCATAGGATACCCAAAGGAGACTGTTGGGTACACCTTCTATCACAGATCCGAAGGCAAGACATTCGTTGCTAAGAATGGATCCTTTCTAGAGAACGAGTTTCTCTCGAAAGAAGTGAGTGGGAGGAAAGTAGAACTTGATGAGGTAACTATACCTGCTCCCTTATTGGAAAGTAGTTCATCACAGAAACCGGTTCCTATGATGCCTACACCAATTAGTGAGGAAGTTAATGATGATGATCATGGAACTTCAGATCAAGTTGTCACTGAACCTCGTAGGTCAACCAGAGTAAGATCCGCACCAGAGTGGTACAGTAATCCTGTTCTGGAGGTTATGTTACTAGACCATGATGAACCTACGAACTATGAAGAAGCGATGGTGAGCCTAGATTCCGCAAAATGGCTTGAGGCCATGAAATCTGAGATGGGATCCATGTATGAGAACAAAGTGTGGACTTTGGTTGACTTTCCCGTTGATCGGCAAGCCATTGAGAATAAATGGATCTTCAAGAAGAAGACTGACGCTGATGGTAATGTTACTGTCTATAAAGCTTGACTGGTTGCAGAAGGTTTTCGACAAGTTCAAGGGATTGACTACGATGAGACTTTCTCACCCGTAGCGATGCTTAAGTCTGTCCGAATCATGTTAGAAATTGCCGCATTTTATGATTATGAAATTTGGCAAATGGATGTCAAAACTGCATTCTTGAATGGATTTCTGGAAGAAGAGTTGTATATGATGCAATGATACGTCCATTTTGCATCATGCTTTTATATCGATATTTATTGCATTATGGGCTGTTATTACACATTATGTCACAATACTTATGCCTATTCTCTCTTATTTTACAAGGTTTACCTAAAGAGGGAGAATGCCGGCAGCTGGGATTCTGGGCTGGAAAACGAGCAAATATTAGAGACCTATTCTGCACAGCTCCAAAAGTACTGAAACTTCACGGAAGACGTTTTCAGAATATATAAAAAATACTCAGCGGAAGAAATTCACCAGGGGGCCACACCCTGCCCACGAGGGTGGGGGGCGCGCCCTACCCCCCTGGGCGCGCCCCCTACCTCGTGGGCCCCCTGGTGTCCCTCCGGTGGCCATATTCTGCTATATGAAGTCTTTCGATGGGAAAAAAAATAAGAAGCCATCTTCTCGGACGAAACTCCGCCGCCACGAGGCGGAACCTTGGCGGAACCAATCTAGGGCTCTGGCGGAGCTGTTCTGCTGGGGAAACTTCCCTCCCGGAGGGGGAAATTATCGCCATCGTCATCACCAATGCTCCACTCATCGAGAGAGGGCAATCTCCATCAACATCTTCATCAACACCATCTCCTCTCAAAACCCTATTTCATCTCTTGTATCCAATTCTTGTCTCCAAGTCCGGGATTGGTGCTAGTAGGTTGCTAGTAGTGTTAATTACTCCTTGTAGTTGATGCTAGTTGGTTTAATTGGTGGAAGATCATATGTTCAGATCCTATATGCATATTAATACCCCTCTGATTATGAACATGTTTATGCTTTGTGAGTAGTTACGTTTGTTCCTAAGGACATGGGAGAAGTCTTGCTATTAGTAGTCATGTGAATTTGGTATTCGTTTGATATTTTGATGAGATGTATGTTGTCTCTCCTCTAGTGGTGTTATGTGAACATCTACTACATGACACTTCACCATTATTTGGGCCTAGAGGAAGGCATTGGGAAGTAATAAGTAGATGATGGGTTGCTAGAGTGACAGAAGCTTAAACCCTAGTTTATGCATTGCTTCGTAAGGGGATGATTTGGATCCATATGTTTCATGCTATGGTTAGGTTTACCTTAATACTTTTGTTGTAGTTGTGGATGCTTGCAATAGAGGTTAATCATAAGTGGGATGCTTGTCCAAGTAAGGACAGCACCCAAGCACCGGTCCACCCACATACCAAATTGTCATACTACCGAACGCGAATCATATGAGCATGATGAAAACTAGCTTGACGATATTCCCATGTGTCCTCGGGAGTGCTTTTCTCTATATAAGAGTTTGTCCAGACTTTTCCTTTGCTACAAAAGGATTGGGCCACCTTGCTTCACTTTATTTACTTTTGTTACTTGTTGCTCGTTACAAATTATCCTATCACAAAACTATCTGTTACCACTTATTTCAGTACTTGCAGAGAATACCTTGCTGGAAACCGCTTATTATTTCCTTCTGCTCCTCGTTGGGTTCGACACTCTTACTTATCGAAAGGACTACGATAGATCCCCTATACTTGTGGGTCATCAAGACTCTTTTCTGGCGCTGTTGCCGGGGAGTGAAGCGCCTTTGGTAGGTGGAATTTGGTAAGGAAAAATTTATATAGTGTGTTGAAATTTAATGTCACTTGTTACTATGGAAAGTAATCCTCTGAGGGGCTTGTTCAAGATATCTTCACCCCGACCAGTAGAGCAAAGAGTTGCTCCTCAACCTACTGAACCTACTGAAAATGTCTGCTTGGAAATTCCTTCGGGTATGATAGAAAAACTGCTAGCTAATCCTTTTTGAGGAGATGGAACAAAGCATCCTGATGAGCATCTAATATATGTGGATGAAGTTTGTGGATTATTTAAGTTTGCAGGTGTACCCGGAGATGTTGTTAAGAAGAAGGTCTTCCCTTTATCTTTGAAGGGAGATGCATCGACATGGTATAGGCTATGCGATGATATAGGGTCTTGGAATTACAAACGATTGAAATTGGAATTTCATCAGAAGTTTTATCCTATGCATCTTGTTCATCATGATCGCAATTATATATATATATATATATATATATAATTTTTGGCCTCACGAAGGAGAAAGCATTGCTCAAGCTTGGGGGTGGCTTAAATCAATGCTATATTCATGCCCCAATCATGAGCTCTCAAGAGAAATGATTATTCAAAATTTTTATACTCGGCTTTCTGATAGCAATCGCACCATGCTTGATACTTCTTGTGCTGGCTCTTTTATGATGAAGACTATTGAATTCAAATGGGATTTATTGGAAAGAATTAAACGCAACTCTGAAGATTGGGACCTCGACAAAGGTAAGGAGTCAGGTATGACACCTAGGTTTGATTGTGTTAAATCTTTTATGGATACCGATGTTTTTCCGTAAATTTAGCACTAAATATGGACTTGACTCTGAGATAGTAGCTTCTTTCTATGAATCTTTTTCTATTTATGTTGATCTCCCAAAGGAGAAGTGGTTTAAATATCATCCTCCCATAGAAGTAAAAGTAGATGCACCTATTAAAGTTGAATAAAAGATCGTCACTTATAATGATCCTATTGTTCCTACTTCTTATGTTGAGAAACCACCTTTTCCTGTTAGGATAAAGGATCATGCTAAAGCTTCAACTGTGGTTCGTAAAAGCAATATTAAAACTTATACACCTCATGAGAAAATTAAAGTTGAACCTGATATTGCTATTGTTAAAGATCTCTTGTCTGATAATATTGATGGGCATGTTATTTATTTCTGTGATGAAACTACGAGAATTGCTAAACCTTGTGAAAAAGATAAACCTAGACCTGTGTTAGGCATGCCTATTATTTCTGTTAAAATAGGAGATCATTGTTATCATGGCTTATGTGATATGGGTGCCAGTGCTAGTGCAATACCTATTAGCCTTTGAATTAGAAGATATTGATGTCACAATTGAACTTGCCAATAGAGATACTATTTCACCAATGGAAATTGTTAGAGATGTTGAAGTCTTGTGTGGGAAAACTAAATATCCTGCTGATTTTCTTGTTCTTGGTTCCCCACAAGATAGCTTTTGTGCCATTATATTTGGTAGACCCTTCCTGAACACTGTTAATGCTACCATAGATTGTAAAAGGGATGTTGTTACTATCGGTTTAGATGATATGACTCATGAATTTAATTTCTCTAAGTTTAGTAGACAACACCGCGAAGAAGAATTACCTAGTAAGGATGGAATTATTGGTCTTGCTTCTATTGTCGTACCTCCTAGTGATCCTTTAGAACAATATTTGCTAGATCATGAAAATGACATGTTTATGAATGAAAGAAGGGAAATAGATGAAGTATTCTCTAAACAGGAACCTATTCTGAAAAACAATTTACCCGTTGAAATCTTAGGGGATCCTCCTCCACCCAAGGGTGATCCCATGTTTGAGCTTAAACCATTGTCTGATACTCTTAAATATGCCTATCTTGATGATAAAAAGATATATCCTGTTATTATTAGTGCTAACCTTTCAGAGCATGAGGAAGAGAGATTATTGAAAACTCTGAAGAAGCACTGTGCTGCTATCACTACAGGAATCAGGTAATTTTCCATCTGTGCTTCATAGACGGCAAAGACAGAAAACATGAAGGCAAACAGTTTGCCGTCAGCAGCTGACGGCAAAGTGTGTCGGCAAATGGTAAATTGGCAAAGCCATACTTTGCCGTCAGTTTTCACACTTCACCGTCAGCCGTTATAGCCTGACGGCTAAGAAAAGCACTTG
Source organism: Triticum urartu (assembly GCF_056163025.1). Taxonomy (NCBI): domain Eukaryota; kingdom Viridiplantae; phylum Streptophyta; class Magnoliopsida; order Poales; family Poaceae; genus Triticum; species Triticum urartu. The sequence goes on from NC_141877.1 coordinate 483,654,454, forward strand.
ACGGACATCCTAACGGACAACGTTAGATACTTTGTCATCAGCCTCTGGACGGCAAAAAGCTGAGCACTTTGCCGTCAACAGCAGTCAGTCTACAGACGGAAAAGATCTGAGCACTTTGCCATCAGCAGACAGATGGCAAAGTACTCATTTGCTGACGGCAAAATTCTGTACAGATTTTTTTAAAGAAATTTATCTCAACAATTCAATAGACCATATATATCACAAATATAATAGCAATGTTCCATAGAAACAAAACAAACCGTAGCAAATGTCCATATATATATCATAGGGTATCACAAAGTGTTGCATATGAGATCACAAAGTAGATTAAACCATCACAAAGTATCATATCTAGCTGGGCCTCTTCCAGTCATGTACTACTCCCGGAATTAGCCTCACGACCATCAGCTCTACACACACATGCTAAACTCCAACTATGCTACTCGAAAGGAAACCACACACAACTACTCTCTATGTCAAGGAGATTAAAACACCACATCAGGTTGACTGTAGCTCCGTGCAACCAATCAACGTTGCTGCTCCATCCCTTATTCACATGTCCACTGCAATTAACCAAACAAGAAAGAGGTTCAGACTTATATTCATCATATCAACTAGATTCAGACTCGAGAGCATCATTCATCATACTAAAGGCATTTTTTGTCAGTCAAATAAACTTGTCAAGCATATAACATCATCCTAATAGACAAGAACCTGTTGACACCAAATCTGAACTAGCCTAGTACTGGAATAAATATGACATGTAAAACAGCTCCTCCTAGTACATGAACAGCTCCTATTACACATCATTTAGCAGGAGCAAACATGACATGCAAAACAGGAGCAAGTATTTACATGTAGAGCAGCAGGAGCAAATTAAATATTTGTTAGAACCAAATCTGAACTAGCCACATACATGTACAACAGCTCATCAGGAAAAAGAGCAACATGAGAGGAACCTAGTGGCCTCATACAATTCAATCAAGCAGTATATCAACCACAAGAATACAAACCAGAGTAGAGCATGCATAAGTTGGGGAAATAAAACATAGTCGAGAGGGAGGGATCGACCTTCCCTGGTGGTTGGTCATCGGCTCGGCAACACGAGAATATTAAGATAACTGGTTATGTAATAACATGCAACACGAATCGTACACAAACTAGTGAAACTGTTGCATGAGATGAAAAGTAGACTAAGATTACATGATCTTGAATCCATGGTTGTTGCATGTTATCAAATAGTATCAACTGCAATTTTGTCGCAACAATTCATATTCTAGCTTTTGTATTGGACAAACAGTGAACATATGCAAGAGTCATTTGCTTCATACCCATTACTGCTTGAATCAGTAGTTAATACTATCCTATATTATTATTTCACTCAAGGAGATAAATAAATAAAGTTTTGGCAGTAGTGCAGAGGCAAAAGGAGAAATAAAGAGGCAAACTGAGAACACATCCAACACAGGAGACCTTAGAAGCAAGAATATTCACCTGGATTCCTATATTGTAGAGCATCCTTACTGTACTGAACTCTGTTATCCATCTTCCGTCTCCAATTTCAAAATCAAGGGCGGTGCTGCAAATAAACAGTTCAAGAGAGAAGAGAAAGAAGTTACAAACTCATATACCGGTTTATCAAAAAAGTGCAAAGCAGTGTGGTTTACATGGCCATATAGAAGTAAGATCACAGCAGTATATACCTTCCAACTCTACCAGCAACATGGCCATGGGACTTTGAGGAAAAACTCAAAATAGGATGTATGTCGGGGCAGTGCTTGACCCTATACTTATATAGTAACTTCACCATGGATGCATATCTGTCATGTATGCAAGCAGCAAGTCGGCCAAGAGAAAAAAATGTGTTGGCTGTAGGAAAGATAAATCATAACACAAGAAAACCATGGATACATGTATTAACAAATGCCATTAGGAGCATGACCAGCAGCAAAATAACATCAAAGGAAGAATCTTGAATGATACAAAATAGGAATTGAAATACAGTGCATTTTCCAAAAGGATACTAACCCAAAAGCCCATAATTAATCAGCCCATAAATATATAAAAAACAGAAGCCTCCTACGTGCATAGATAATAATGACCTAACATGGCCAATGGCAAGGAATTGCCTCACAGCGTATCATGACATCAATGAGAACAAGGAATCTGTTTCGATCGCATAGATCCTTCCTCAATCATTAAGTATATCATAAAAGCAGGAATACCAAACCTGAAAGTCTGTGAGGGATGATGAAGCAACAAACAAAATACTAATTGGCATTGTACATCTATTTTCACTAATGTGATGGCACAACCCAGAGCCTACCCGTGTCTCGGTTCTGATAAAGTGTGTACTTGGAAAACTATTTCAGTTCTGCAGAGAAACCCAAACCATGTACCCCCATCTACTCGTTGTAGAAAGATTATCCGCTCATGAGGACCGGGACAGCAATAATGAAACCAATTGGTGATTATCGAGTTCATCTTATACTTCCTGGATCCATGGGAGCACAGACATGTATTTTGTACTATTATTGAGAATACATATTTTAAGAACATCAATCTCATAATATAACACATGAAATAATTTGAATGCAGAGTACTCCAATATAGAACATATAACCCTTGGATTAACTGCATAGAACGAAGGGAAGGGAAGGGTCGGACCTGTCCTTGATGAGCTGCTCCATGGCGTGCCCCTCCTCACGAGCACAAGCAGGTCCTGTCCTGGTGCAGATCTGGCCGCCGCCAACATGGCCGGATCACTAGGGTTGGAGGAAGGGAGGGCATGGTGGTGCTTCTGCTGCTGGCCGCACCTACAGAGACGACGAGAGATGGGGGATCAGAGAAAGAGTCGGAGAAGAGATGGGGGAGTAACACCATACCGCCGTCGTCAAGGTAGCCACCGTCGTCGTTGTCACTGTCTGTCACCATGGCCCGGCGGCTAGGGTTTCCAGCGCGAAGAGTGAGGGAGGGAGGGCGGATTTGAGCGCGAAGAGTGAGGGAGGGTGGGCGGATCTGAGCGCGCGAGGGAGGGAGCTAGGGTTTCGGGCTGGCGGCGGCGGGCTTGGGGGGAGGCGACCAGGGGAATCGGGCAGAGAGGAGAGAATGAGAGAGAGGGTGAGGGGCAGCTCGGGCAGAGGCTTTGCCTCCTCAGCCGGCTAGGCTGGGCCAGAGCGCCGAGGCCCAATGGCCCATATGGCCTTTGCCGTCAGCCCCAGTATGCACAGACGGCAAAGACGGGCTCCCGTTTTCCCACCGTCACCTGCATACATTTTGCCGTCTTTGAATCTTTGCCGTCAGCTAACATCTGTCTTTGCCGTCAGCTGCAAAAAACACAGACGGCAAAGTATGCTTTTGCCGTCAGCAAAACAAAAACAGACGACAAAGTATGTCTTTGCCGTCGGTTGTCCTTTGCCGTCAACCACAGACGGCAAAGTATGTCTTTGCCGTCTGCCACGATGAAAAGCTGACGGCAAAGTGCAGTACTGACAACAAATTAGCTGATTCCTGTAGTGTATTGGGTATACTCTTGATGATCTTAAGGGCATTAGTCCCACTCTATGTCAACATATAATTAATTTGGAAGAAGATGCTAAACCAGTTCGTGATCATCAACGATGGCTGAATCCTAAAATGAAAGAAGTGGTAAGAAAAGAAATACTAAAGCTTCTTGAGGCAGGTATAATTTATCTCGTTGCTGATAGTCAGTGGGTAAGTCCTGTCCATTGTGTCCCTAATAAGGGAGGTATTACTATTGTTCCTAATGATAAAGATGAATTGATTCCTCAAAGAATTATTATAGGTTATAGGATGGTAATTGATTTCCGCAAATTTAATAAGGCCACTAAAAAGGATCATTACCCCTTACCTTTTATCGATCAAATGCTATAAAGCAAACATACACATTTTTGCTTTCTAGATGGTTATTCTGGTTTCTCTCAAATACCTGTGTAAGCCAAAGATCAATCGAAGACTACATTTACTTCCCTTTGGTACTTTTGCTTATAGACGTATACCTTTTGGTTTATGTAATGCACCTGCTACCTTTCAAAGATGCATGATGGCTATATTCTCTGACTTTTGTGAAACGATTTGTGAGGTTTTCATGGACGGTTTCTCCGTCTATGGATCTTATTTTGATGATTGCTTGAGCAACCTTGATCGAGTTTTGCAGAGATGTGAAGAACCTAATCTTGTCTTGAATGGGGAAAAGTGCCACTTTATGGTTAATGAAGGTATTTTCTTGGGGCATAAAGTTTCTAAAAGAGGTATTGAAGTTGATAAAGCCAAGGTTGATGCCATTGAAAAGATGCCATGTCCCAAGGACATCAAAGGTATAAGAAGTTTCCTTGGTCACGCCGGATTTTATAGGAGGTTCATTAAGGACTTCTCAAAAATTTCTCGGCCTCTAACTAATTTATTACAAAAAGATATACCATTTGTCTTTGATGATGATTGTGTAGAAGCATTTGAAATACTTAAGAAAGCATTGATCTCTGCACCTATTGTTCAGCCACCTGATTGGAATTTACCCTTTGAAATTATGTGTGATGTTAGTGATTACGCTGTAGGTGCTGTTCTAGGGCAAAGAGTTGATAAGAAATTAAATGTTATTCAATATGCTAGTAAAACCCTAGACAATGCTAAAATAAATTATGCTACTACTGAAAAAGAATTCTTAGCAGTTGTATTTGCTTGTGATTTCAGACCTTATATTGTTGATTCTAAAGTAACTATTCACACTGATCATGCTGCTATTAAATATCTTATGGAAAATAAAGATGCTAAACCTAGACTTATTAGATGGGTTCTCTTGCTACAAGAATTTGACTTACATATCGTTGATAGAAAGGGAGCTGAGAACCCCGTTGCAGACAACTTGTCTAGGCCAGAAAATGTGCTTCATGACCCACTTCCTATTGATGATAGCTTTCCTGATGAGCAATTAAATGTCATAAATGCTTCTCATACTGCTCCATGGTATGCTGATTATGCTAATTACATTGTTGCTAAGTTTATACCACCTAGTTTCACATACCAGCAAAAGAAAAAGTTCTTCTATGATTTGAGGCATTACTTTTGGGATGACCCACATATTTATAAAGAAGGAGTAGATGGTGTTATTAGATGTTGTGTACCTGAGCATGAACAGGAACATATCCTACGCAAGTGTCACTCCGAAGCTTATGGAGGACACCATGCTAGAGATAGAACTGCACACAAGGTATTGCAATCTGGTTTTTATTGGCCTACTCTCTTCAAGGATGCCCGTAAGTTTGTCTTATCTTGTGATGAATGTCAAAGAATTGGTAATATTAGTAGACGTCAAGAAATGCCTATGAATTATTCACTTGTTATTGAACCATTTGATGTTTGGGGCTTTGACTATATGGGACCCTTTCCTTCCTCTAATGGATATACACATATTTTAGTTGCTGTTGATTACGTTACTAAGTGGGTAGAAGCTATTGCAACTAGTAATGCTGATCATAACACTTATATTAAAATGCTTAAAGAAGTTATTTTCCAAGATTTGGAGTCCCTAGATATTTAATGACTGATGGTGGTTCACATTTTATTCATGGTGCTTTCCGTAAAATGCTTGCTAAATATGATGTTAATCATAGAATTGCATCTCCTTATCACCCTCAGTCTAGTGGTCAAGTAGAATTGAGTAATAGAGAGCTCAAGTTAATTTTGCAAAAGACTGTTAATAGATCTAGAAAGAATTGGTCCATGAAACTTGATGATGCATTATGGGCCTATAGAACTGCATATAAAAATCGCATGGGTATGTCTCCGTATAAAATGGTTTATGGAAAAGCATGTCACTTACCTCTCGAACTAGAACATAAGGAATATTGGGCTATTAAAGAACTCAATTATGATTTCAAACTTGCCGGTGAGAAGAGGTTATTTGATATTAGCTCACTTGATGAATGGAGAACCCAAGCCTATGAAAATGCCAAGTTGTTTAAAGAAAAAGTTGAAAGATGGCATGATAAAAGAATACAAAAGCGTGAGTTTAATGTAGGTGATTATGTATTGCTATACAACTCTTGTTTAAGATTTTTGCAGGAAAACATCTCTCTAAATCGGAAGGTCCTTACATTATCGAGGAGGTCTACCGTTCCGGTGCCATAAAAATCAACAACTTCGAAGGCACAAATCTGAAGGTGGTGAACGGTCAAAGAATCAAACATTATATCTCAGGTAATCCCATAAATGTTGAAACCAATGTTATTGAAACCGTAACCCCGGAGGAATACATAAGGGACACATTCCGGAACGTTTCAGACTCCGAAATGGAATAGGTATGTGGTACGGTAAGTAAACTAACTCCAAAATAGTTTTTAAGGCAATATTTCTCCGTTTTGGAATATTTAGAAAAATAGAAAAATAAGAAGCAGCCCGGGAAGGACACGAGGGGTCCACGAGGGTGGAGGGCGCGCCCTACCCCACTGGGCGCGCCCCCTTCCTCGTGGGCACCTCGTGTGCTCTCCGGACTCCGTTTTCGTACACATTACATATTTTGGTTTGTAAAAATTCATTATATAATTCCCCGGAGGTTTTGACTCCCGTATCACGCAAATATATCTTGTCTTTGTTTTGAGCCGTCCTGCTGCAGACAGAGCAACATATCGTCGCAGGATTCAGAAGGAGAAAGCTATGTGGCTGATTACCTTGCAGATCCTAAGGTCTATGGGGATGTGGAGCATTGTGGTTGGACTACGGAAGAAGAAGAGTACTATGAACCCAAGGGAAAGGAGGAGACGAGCTCAGATGAAGATGAAGTCCCACTACCTCAACCTGGGGACATGCATGTGGAATTCAAAAAGTCAAGCCTCCCGGATAGGGTAAAGAAACCTAAGATCGAGTTTATCTCTTCTCATCTCTTGCAGGAAAACAAACAGGAACTATGCAAAAAGATACTGAGCCTGGAACAGGAGATCGAGGACCTAAGGGACCAAGATTCTGTCCTCAAGTGCAAATTAAGGAAGAAGCCTACGCCATCAACAAAACAATCACCTTCTCCACCAACAAAGAATAATTGAGTATCTGGTATGGGCACTCCCCTTGGCAACTGCCAAGCTTGGGGGAGTGTCCCGGTATCGTATCACCATCACTTTTATCTTTACTATTTTTCTTAGTTCGATCCTTTTGGGTAATATCTTGATCTAGCAGAATAAAAGTCTTAGTATGATCTAGTTGTGAGTTTTGCTTTAGAGTTCTTCTATGTAATAGAGTCTGTGAGCTATATAATAAAGATTAGTGTTGAGTCAAGGGCTTGATTCTTTTGTCATGAGATCCTAAGTGAACAAAAGAAAAGAGAAAGAAATAAAAAGAAACAAAGAGATCATGTGAGTCTTATGGAGAGTAATGAGCTCACATAGAAAAAGTATGATGAATAAAAGTTGTTGAGAGTTGACAAACATAGTTTTGGTGATCATTGCAATTAACAGGAAGTAATAAAGAAAGAGAGGTCTTCACATATAGATATACTATCTTGGACATCTTTTATGATTGTGAGCACTCATTAAAATATGACATGCTAAAGAGTTGATGTTGGACAAGACAATGTAATGGATTATGTTTTCTTACGTCTGAGATAAATTATATTGTCATGGATCATCCAACATGGTTGAGCTTGCCTTCCCCCCTCATGCTAGCCAAATTCATCGCACCAAGTAGAGATACTACTTGTGCTTCCAAATACCCTTAAACCAGTTTTGCCATGAGAGTCCACCATACCTACCTATGGATTGACTAAGATCCTCCAAGTAAGTTGAGATCGGTGCAAAGCAATAAAATTTGCTCTCTAAATATGTATGACTTATTAGTGTGGGGGAAAATAAACTTTATATGATCGTGTGATATGGAAGAAATAAAAGCGACAGACTGCATAATAAAGGTCCATATCACAAGTGGCACTATAAAGTGACGTTCTTTCACACTAAGATTTGGTGCATCAAATCATAAAAGCGCATGACAACCTCTGCTTCCCTCTGCGAAGGGCCTATCTTTTACTTTTATCTCCTACCTTGCATAAGAGTCATGGTGATCTTCACCCTTCCTTTTTACATTTTATCCTTTGGCAAGCACAGTATGTTGGAAAGATCCTGGTATATATGGCTAATTGGATGTGAGTTTTTATGAACTATTATTGCTGACATTACCCTTGAGGTAAAACGTTGGGAGGCAAAACTATAAGCCCCTATGTTTCTCTATGTCCGATTAAAACTCCATACCCATAAGTATTGCGTGAGTATCAACAATTGTGAAAGACTATAGGATAGTTGAGTATGTGGACTTGCTGAAAATCTCTTATATGTTGACTCTTTCCCATGTTATGATAAATTGCAATTGCTCCAATGACTGAGATTATAGTTTGTTAGTTGTCAATGAAGTTTACGATTCATACTTGAAATTGTGATTGAATTATTACTCTAGCATAAGAGATTATATGACAAGAATTATATAAGTTGTTGTTCTAAGAATGATCATGATGCCCTCATGTACGTATTTTATTTTATCGACACCTCTATCTCTAAACATGTGGACATATTTTTTGATTTCGGCTTTCGCTTGAGGACAAGCGAGGTCCAAGCTTGGGGGAGTTGATACGTCCATTTTGCATCATGCTTTTATATCGATATTTATTGCATTATGGGCTGTTATTACACATTATGTCACAATACTTATGCCTATTCTCTCTTATTTTACAAGGTTTACCTAAAGAGGGAGAATGCCGGCAGCTGGGATTCTGGGCTGGAAAATGAGCAAATATTATAGGCCTATTCTGCACAGCTCCAAAAGTCCTGAAACTTCACGGAAGACGTTTTCAGAATATATAAAAAATACTCAGCGGAAGAAATTCACCAGGGGGGCCACACCCTGCCCACGAGGGTGGGGGGGGCGCGCCCTACCCCCTGGCGCGCCCCCTACCTCATGGGCCCCCTGGTGGCCCTCCGGTGGCCATATTCTGCTATATGAAGTCTTTCGATGGGAAAAAAATAAGAAGCCATCTTCTCGGACGAAACTCCGCCGCCACGAGGCGGAACCTTGGCGGAACCAATCTAGGGCTCTGGCGGAGCTGTTCTGCCAGGGAAACTTCCATCCCGGAGGGGGAAATCATCGCCATCGTCATCACCGATGCTCCTCTCATCGGGAGAGGGCAATATCCATCAACATCTTCATCAGCACCATCTCCTCTCAAAACCCTAGTTCATCTTTTGTATCCAATTCTTGTCTCCAAGTCCGGGATTGGTGCTAGTAGTGTTAATTACTCCTTGTAGTTGATGCTAGTTGGTTTAATTGGTGGAAGATCATATGTTTAGATCCTATATGCATATTAATACCCCTCTGATTATGAACATGTTTATGCTTTGTGAGTAGTTATGTTTGTTCCTAAGGACATGGGAGAAGTCTTGCTATTAGTAGTCATGTGAATTTGGTATTCGTTCGATATTTTTATGAGATGTATGTCGTCTCTCCTCTAGTGGTGTTATGTGAACGTCGACTACATGACACTTCACCATTATTTGGGCCTAGAGGAAGGCATTGGGAAGTAATAAGTAGATGATGGGTTGCTAGAGTGACAGAAGCTTAAACCCTAGTTTATGCGTTGCTTCGTAAGGGGCTGATTTGGATCCATATGTTTCATGCTATGGTTAGGTTTACCTTAATACTTTTTTTGTAGTTGCGGATGCTTGCAATAGAGGTTAATCATAAGTGGGATGCTTGTCCAAGTAAGGACAGAACCCAAGCACCGGTCCACCCACATACCAAATTATCATAGTACCGAACATGAATCATTTGAGCGTGATGAAAACTAGTTTGACGATATTCCCATGTGTCTTCGGGAGTGCTTTTCTCTATATAAGAGTTTGTCCAGGCTTGTCCTTTGCTACAAAAGGATTGGGCCACCTTGCTGCACTTTATTTACTTTTGTTACTTGTTGCTCGTTACAAATTATCCTATCACAAAACTATCTGTTACCACTTATTTCAGTACTTGCAGAGAATACCTTGCTGGAAACCGCTTATCATTTCCTTCTGCTCCTCGTTAGGTTCGACACTCTTACTTATCGAAAGGACTACTATAGATCCCGTATACTTGTGGGTCATCATGCAACCAAAAGGTTTTGTCGATCCAAAGGGATCTATCAAAGTGTGCAAGCTCCAGCGATCCATTTATGGACTGGTGCAAGCCTCTCGGAGTTGGAATAAACGCTTTGATAGTGTGATCAAAGCATTTCATTTTGTACAGACTTTTGGAGAAGCCTGCATTTACAAGAAAGTGAGTGGGAGCTCTGTAGCATTTATGATATTATATGTGGATGACATATTGTTGATTGGAAATGATATAGAATTTCTGGATAGCATAAAGGGATACTTGAATAAGAGTTTTTAATGAAAGACTTCGGTGAAGCTGCTTATATATTGGGCATCAAGATCTATAGAGATAGATCAAGACACTTAATTGGACTTTTACAAAGCACATACCTTGACAAAGTTTTGAAGAAGTTCAAAATGGATCAAGCAAAGAAAGGGTTCTTGCCTGTGTTACAAGGTGTGAAGTTGAGTAAGACTCAATGCCCGGCCACTTCAGAAGATAGAGAGAAGATGAAAGATGTTCCCTATGCTTCAGCCATAGGCTGTATCATGTATGCAATGTTGTGTACCAGACCTGATGTGTGCCTTGCTATAAGTCTAGCAGGGAGGTACCATAGTAATCCAGGAGTGGATCACTAGACAGCGGTCAAGAACATCCTGAAATACCTGAAAAGGACTAAGGATATGTTCCTCGTTTATGGAGGTGACAAAGAGCTAGTCGTAAATGGTTACGTCGATGCAAACTTTGACACTGATCCGGACGATTCTAAATCACAAACCGGATATGTGTTTACATTGAACGGTGGAGCTGTCAGTTGGTGCAGTTCTAAACAAAGCGTCATGGCGGGATCTACGTGTGAAGCGGAGTACATACCTGCTTCGGAAGCAGCAAATGAAGGAGTCTAGATGAAGGAGTTCATATCCGATCTAGGTGTCATACCTAGTGCATCGGGTCCACTGAAAATCTTTTGTGACAATACTGGTGCAATTGCCTTGGCGAAGGAATCCAGATTTCACAAGAGAACCAAGCACATCAAGAGACGCTTCAATTCCATCCGGGATCTAGTCCAGGTGAGAGACATAGAAATTTGCAAGATACATACAGATCTGAATGTTGCAGACCCGTTGACTAAGCCTCTTCCACGAGCAAAATATGATCAGCACCAAGGCTCCATGGGTGTTAGAATCATTACTGTGTAATCTAGATTATTGACTCTAGTGCAAGTGGGAGACTGAAGGAAATATGACCTAGAGGCAATAATAAAGTTATTATTTATTTCCTTATATCATGATAAATGTTTATTATTCATGCTAGAATTGTATTAACCGGAAACATAATACTTGTGTGAATACATAGACAAATAGAGTGTCACTAGTATGCCTCAACTTGACTAGCTCGTTGATCAAAGATGGTTATGTTTCCTAGCCATTGACATGAGTTGTCATTTGATTAACGGGATCACATCATTAGGAGAATGATGTGATTGACTTGAACCATTCCGTTAGCTTAGCACTCGATCGTTTAGTATGTTGCTATTGCTTTCTTCATGACTTATACATGTTCCTATGACTATGAGATTATGCAACTCCTGTTTATCGGAGGAACACTTTGTGTGCTACCAAACGTCACAACGTAAACTGGGTGAATATAAAGGTGCTCTACAGGTGTCTCTGAAGGTACTTGTTGGGTTGGCGTATTTTGAGATTAGGATTTGTCACTCCGATTGTCGGAGCGGTAGCTCTGGGCCCACTCGGTAATGCACATCACTTAAGCCTTGCAAGCATTGCAACTAATGAGTTGGTTGCAGGATGATGTATTATGGAACGAGTAAAGAGACTTGCTGGTAACGAGATTGAACTAGGTATTGAGATACCGACGATCGAATCTCGGGCAAGTAACATACCGATGACAAAGGGAACAATGTATGTTGTTATGCGGTCTGACCGATAAAGATCTTTGTAGAATATGTGGGAGCCAATATGAGCATCCAGGTTCCGCTATTGGTTATTGACCGGAGACGTGTCTCGGTCATGTCTACATAGTTCCCGAACCCGTAGGGTCCGCACGCTTAAAGTTTCGATGATAGTTATATTATGAGTTTATGATTTTTGATGTATCGAAGGTTGTTCGGAGTCCCGGATGTGATCACGGACATGATGAGGAGTCTCGAAATGGTTGATACATGAAGATTGATATATCGGAAGCCTATATTTGGATATCGGAAGTGTTCCGGGTGAAATCGGGATTTTACCGGAGTACCGAGGGGTTGCCGGAACCCCCCGGGGGCTTAATGGGCCATAGTGGGCCTTAGTGGAGAACAAGAGAGGTGGCCAGGGCAAGGGCCGCGTGCCCCTCCCCCCTAGTCCGAATAGGACAGGGAGAGGGGGGCGGCGCCCCCCTTTCCTTCTTCTCCTCCACTTCTTTCCCCCCCTTCTCCTATTCCAACAAGGAAGGGAGGGAGTCCTACTCCCGGTGGGAGTAGAACTCCTCCTGGCGCGCCCCTCTTGGCCGGCCGGACCTTCCCCCTTGCTCCTTTATATACGGGGACAGGGGGGCACCCTAGAGACACAACAATTGATCGGTTGATCTTTTAGCCGTGTGCGGTGCCCCCCTCCACCATAGTCCACCTCGATAATACTGTAGCGGTGCTTAGGCGAAGCCCTGTGTTGGTAGAACATCCTCATCGTCACCATGCCGTCGTGCTGACAAAATTCTCCCTCAACACTCGGCTGGATCGGAGTTTGAGGGACGTCATCGGGCTGAACGTGTGCTGAACTCGGAGGTGCCGTACGTTCGGTACTTGATCGGTCGGATCGTGAAGACGTACGACTACATCAACCGCGTTGTGCTAACGCTCCCGCTTTCGGTCTACGAGGGTACGTGGACAACACTCTCCCCTCTCGTTGCTATGCATCACCATGATCTTGTGTGTTCGTAGGATTTTTTTTGAAATTACTACGTTCCCCAACACTTGCCCCTTCGCCGGAGCCCCTCTAGGGTTGTGCCCCGAAGACCACGTATGCCGGAGCCCGCCTCTGTCCACCTCCGCCCCCGTGTGCTCCTCCCCTCCCCAGCGCTCGCTAGACCTCTGGATGGGTGCAGCGTGCCCTCCCGCGTCTGCCGGTGCCCTCGCCTCGGCCAACGATGGTCGGAGCCGGCCAGGCCACCACCGGCATCGCCTTGCCTCGCCTCTCCTCTGTCTCGCTCGGGGGAGACCGAGCAGAGGAAGAAGACGAGCGCCTGGACCCCCTCCTCCGCGTAGGCCCCGTTCATGAGCCGCTCAGGGCGCTGACCCGGTCAGCCGACGTGGATAAGTGATGGGCCCCACCCGCGGGACCCACATGTCAGTGACCCAAGCCCCGAGCCCAGCCACATAAGTGGAAGCGCCTTCGCCATTTTACGTTTTCCCCGTGGGAAAGCGTAGTCCCCTTCTTCCTCGGGCCAAAATGTGTTTACCCCCCTGGAAAACGTATTGCCTAAAAAGATGCGTTCTGTTTTTCTGCCCAGGGCCTGTTTCTGATGGTTTTATTTACAAATGGGTCCCTGGCAGAAAAACAACTATAACTTTCGACTCGTAACTCTGAATGAGGTGAATCCAATGCCACTTCTTCGTCTCGTCAAACTCGTTCTGTTGGAACCATTTTTACTATGTTTCAACATTCTGAAAATGACCATTTTGCCCTTGCCCCTAATCAGCCCCTCCGAGAGTGAACCCTTTCCGGTGATTCTTTCCATGGCTTCACCACACTTCTCCCCGGAGCCTTCTTCATCCCCAGGCAAGCCACAACCACCGTTTGCATGAGAGCCATGCAATAGCATTGGTTTTCAACTTGAACCTTTAATAACTGTCTGTTTGTTTTGCTACTGCTGTCGTTATTTCGGTTATGCTTATGGATCGGTGTTTACCGTCATGCTATGTTTTCATGCACTTGTTATTATGATCTTCATGCTAGTATTACTTTAATATTGACCGTGCTTGGTAGTAGTACATATTGGTGATGGGCTTTGGTGCATGACTATCGTCTGTTCTGAGTACCGTTGTTATGCATGTTCCTTTGCATACAGTTAATTAAATACTTGCATGGTACTTTTATCGTTAGGTTATTGCAGGGTATTTGTTGTTGATGCTTGTGTTCATGTTTAGTGTTCTAGTTGTGATATCCATGCTCGTCAGTATGCCATTCTCATCTGGATAAATGAGTAAATGTTGTTATGCTCGTTGATTTGGATGCACCCCCATGATACGTCCATTTTGCATCATGCTTTTATATCAATATTTATTGCATTATGGGCTGTTATTACACATTATGTCACAATACTTATGCCTATTCTCTCTTATTTTACAAGGTTTACCTAAAGAGGGAAAATGCCGGCAGCTAGGATTCTGGGCTGGAAAAGGAGCAAATATTAGAGACCTATTCTGCACAGCTCCAAAAGTCCTGAAACTTCACGGATGATGTTTTCCAAATATATAAAAAATACTGAGTGGAAGAACCTCACCAGGGGGGCCACACCCTTCCCACGAGGGTGGGGGCGCGCCCTACCCCCAGGGCGTGCCCCCTACCTCGTGGGCCCCCTGGTGGCCCTTCGGTGGCCATCTTCTGCTATATGTAGTCTTTCTATGGGGAAAATCCATAAGCCATCTTCTCGGACGAAACTCCGCCACCACGAGGCGGAACCTTGGCGGAATCAATCTAGGGCTCTAGCGGAGCTGTTCTGCCAGGGAAACTTCCCTCCCGGAGGGGGAAATCATCGCCATCGTCATCACCAACGCTCCTCTCATCGGGAGAGGGCAATCTCCATCAACATCTTCATCAGCACCATCTCATCTCAAAACCCTAGTTCATCTCTTGTATCCAATTCTTGTCTCCAAGTCCGGGATTGGTGCTAGTAGGTTGCTAGTAGTGTTAATTACTCCTTGTAGTTGAATCTAGTTGGTTTAATTGGTGGAAGATCATATGTTCAAATCCTATATGCATATTAATACCCCTCTGATTATGAACATGTTTATGCTTTATGAGTAGTTACGTTTGTTCCTGAGGACATGGGAGAAGTCTTGCTATTAGTAGTCATGTGAATTTGGTATTCGTTCGATATTTTGATGAGATGTATGTTGTCTCTCCTCTACTGGTGTTATGTGAACGTCGACTACATGACACTTCACCATTATTTGGGCCTAGGGGAAGGCATTGGGAAGTAATAAGTAGATGATGGGTTGCTAGAGTGACAGAAGCTTAAACCCTAGTTTATGCATTGCTTCGTAAGGGGCTGATTTGGATCCATATGTTTCATGCTATGGTTAGGTTTACCTTAATACTTTTGTTGTATTTGCGGATGCTTGCAATAGAGGTTAATCATAAGTGGGATGTTTGTCCAAGTAAGGACAACACCCAAGCACTGGTCCACCCACATACCAAATTATCAAAGTACGGAACGAGAATCATATGAACATGATGAAAACTAGCTTTACGATATTCCCATGTGTCCTTGGGAGCGCTTTACATCATATAAGAGTTTGTCCAGGGTTGTCCTTTGCTACAAAAGGATTGGGCCACCCACTACAAGAAATATGTCAACTAGTGACCTTCTGTCAGTGACCCTGGAAGAATTGGTCATAGATCTATGACCATTTCAGACCAATTGGTCAAAAGCTGTTTGGGGGGCTCCAAACCCTAAACTATAACGACCATTTTGGTCAGAAAGGTCGTAATTTCCTTACACGAAATGGTCATAAAGCAGATAGCACTGGTCCGCTGCCTTATTTCTAGCTGACCACGACCAATATAGATGGTCATAACCTTGTAAATTGTGGTGGGTTGCTATGACTAGGCGCCACCTCATCAGTTTTGCCTATGTGTCATGTCCATGTGGCAATTTTTGCCCCAGGTTGTGAAGCAACCTATATTTCTGCCATTCCCAAAATTCCCAAAAAAATCTCATAAATTCTTTGGGTCATATCTTCATAAAATATGTAAGAAACCTTCCTTGCCTAATTCAAAAATAATTCAACAATACTCATTTTCCTATTCTGTTCAGAACAACACTTTGTGAAGGAAGTACCACTTTGGCATGTCCAAATAGTATCCATTTTCTACGGTGCTTTCCTATGCCCAAATAACCAACCTCCACCAAATGCCAGCTCAATCCATTCATTATTTTGAGCCCAACTTCAACATTCGTATTTATGTCCAGTGTGGTGCTTTGCAAAGCAAGTACCACCTAGGCTCCTCCTTTTGAGCTGTAAATTTGTGAAGACGGTATTCTTAGTAACTGATCATCCTCAGCCAAAACTCACGCCCATTAGCCATGTACATTTCCCGTACCGCTAATCAAACACTTGGCTGCTAATTCATGTTTGAGCATCGATCGGTCTCCTCGTGAGAATCTTATGTTGTAATTTTCTTCCTAGAACCTACCTGGGGAGTGCCCAACCCACTAGACATGCCTAGGCTACCCAGAACACATGGCAACGCCACGGTCACGCGGTGACCACGCGGCGGGCATGCGAGTTTACGCGCTCTAGAGTTGGGGCCCTCGGCCACCGCCTAAACCTCGATGTATCGCCACCAAACCATGTATTTATGATTAAATAGGTACTTATTCAAGTAGAAATGATTTTTGGAAAAAATAAATAGCAAACTATGAGGCAACTGCAGTTCAAATTTGACCCGCTTCCAACTGAATCGGCGGAAATTTGTCTTTTTCACGACGGGTGGATCGAAAAAATTTACACCCAACCATTTTGTCAATTGTGCATTAAATATGTCCTAGTATTTTAGAAAAATAATTTGGTCCAATTTTGCAACAATTATTTGGGAGGTCCTTCACAAAAAAAACCTCCTTTTGGGCACTCAAAAAATGTAAAATGGTTTTTTCGTCCAAAGAAAATGAAAAATTCCTTAGGCAACATTGTTTGCCATTCCAATATGCACCCTTTTGCACAATATGAGATCATTTGGACAAACTATGCCATGAATGTAAAGATTGATCATTTGGCTTGAAATCCATTGATCTCCACACGTGATAGCTCGTTTCTGAGAACACTTTTTGAAAATAATTGCCGTATTACAAGTTTGTTATTTTTCCTGGGAACTTGGCCACATATAATGACACAATGCGAAGGTTTCCCAATTTTTTGATTTTTTTGAATTTTTTTATGCCCGTTTCAAAATGCGGTCAAAACGGCGGGAATGACCGTTCCTAACTAGTGGTTGAATCTTGGAATTTTTTGGTGTTTCTCTGATTAAATATATACTTATGTACCTAGAAATGATTTCTAGAAAAAATAAATAGCAAAATATGAGGCAGCTACAATTCAAATTTGACCCGCTTCTTGCTGAATCGGTGGAAATTTGTCTTTTTCACGAGAGGCGGATCAAAACTTTTTACACCCAACCATTTGGTCAATTGTGCATTAAATATGGCCTAGTATTTTATAAAAATGATTTGGTCCAATTTTGCAACAATTATTTGGGAGGTCCTTCACAAAAAACCTCGTTTTGGGCACTCGAAAAACGGAAAATGGTTTTTTCGTCCAAAGAAAATGAAAACTTCCTTAGGCAACATTGTTTGCCATTCCAATATGCACCCTTATGCACAATATGAGATCATTTGAACAAACTATGCCATGAATGTGGCCATAAGATTGATCATTTGGATTGAAAGCCATGAATCTTCAGAGATGATAACTCATTTTTGAAAACACTTTTTTTAAAATAATTGCCGTATTACAAGTTTATTATTTTTCCTCGTAACTTGGTCACATATAATGACACGATGCATAGGTTTTCCAATTTTTTGTTTTTTTTAATTTTTTATGCCCGTTTCAAAATACGGTCAAAATGGCGGGCTTGACCGTTCCTAGATAGTTGTTGAATCTTGGAGACCTTTTGATGTTTCTTTGATTAAATAGATACTTATGTACCTATAAATGATTTTTGGAAAAAATAAAGAGCAAACTACGAGGTAGCTACAGTTCAAATTTGACCCGCTTCCAACTGAATCGGTGAAAATTTGTCTTTTTCACGAGAGGTGGATCAAAACTTTTTACACCCAACCATTTGGTCAATTTTTCATTAAATTTGTTCTAGTATTTTATAAAATTTATTTGGTCCAATTTTGTAACAAATATATGGTAGGTTCTTCACAAAAAAACTCATTTCGGGCACTCGGAAAATGGAAAATGAATTTTCCGTGCAAAGAAAATGAAAACTCCCTTAGGCAACATTGTTTGGAATTCCAATATGCACCCTTTTTCACAATATGAGATCATTTGAACAAACTATGCCATGAATGTGACCATAAGATTGATCATTTGGCTTGAAAGCCATGAATCTTCACGCATGATAGCTCATTTCTGAGAACATTTTTTTAAAATAATTGTCGTATTACAAGTTTATTATTTTTCTTGGAAAATTGGTCACATATGATGACACGATGCGAGGGTTTTCCAATTTTTTGATTTTTTTTGAATTTTTTATGCCCGTTTCAAAATGCGGTCAAAACGGCGGGCTTGACCGTTCCTAGCTTGTGGTTGAATTTGGAATTTTTTTGATATTTCTCTGATTAAATAGATACTTATGTACCTAGAAATGATTTTTGAAAAAAATAATTAGCAAACTATGAGGCAGCTACAGTTCAAATTTGACCCGCTTCCTGCTGAATCGGCGGAAATTTGTCCTTTTCACCAGAGGTGGATCAAGGCTTTTGACACCCAATCATTGTGTCAATTGTGCATTAAACATGGCATTGTATTTTATAAAATTTATTTGGTCCATTTTTGCAACAATTATTTGGTAGTTCCTTCACAAAAAATCCTCACTTGAGGCACTCGAAAAATGGAAAATGAATATTCCATGCAAAGAAAATGGAAACTCCCTTAGGCAACATTGTTTGCCATTCCAATATGCACCCTTGTGCATAATATGAGATCATTTGAACAAACTATGCCATGAATGTGGCCATAAGATTGATCATTTGGCTTGAAAGCCATGAATCTTCAAACATGATAACTCATTTTCAAGAACACTTTTTTAAAAGAATTGCCATATTACAAGTTTATTATTTTTGCTGATAACTTAGTCACATATAATGACACAATGCTAAGGTTTTCCAATTTTTTGATTTTTTTGAATTTTTTATGCCCGTTTCAAAATGCGGTCAAAACGGCGGGAATGACCGTTCCTAGCTAGTAGTTGAATCTTCGAATTTTTTTGAGGTTTCTCTGATTAAGTAGATACTTATGTACCAAAAAATGATTTTTGGAAAAAATAAATAACAAACTATAAGATAGCTGCAGTTCAAATTTGACCCGTTTCCAACTGGATCGTCGGAAATTTGTCTTTTTTCATGAGAGGTGAATCAAAATTTTTGACACCCAAGTATTTGGTCAATTATACATTAAGTATGTTCTAATATTTTATAAAATTGATTTGGTCTAATTTTGCAACAAATATATTGTAGGTCCTTTAGAAAAAAATCATTTTTGGCACTTGAAAAATGGAAAATAAATTTTTAATCAACAATGACCAATTTTTTAGTCAACTACGACCAATTTAAATGGTCATGACATCGTACCCATGTGCTGCATTTTGATTGGTCTGTGGGCGTATCACGCGGATCGTGGATCGAACACCGTTGGATGCTCGCGGATCCAACGGCAGTCCTCACCCCAAGCCCACCTAAGCCGAAACCCTACTCCTCGTGGACATTTTCCATCCACCCCGCCTCCTTTCTTTCTCCCTCCCTCCCGCGGCCCCCGACCCCAACCCCTCCCTCCCGCGACCTCCTCTCCCCTGATCCCATCGGCCGGCGTGACCTCCGCTCCACCAGCCCCGCCAGTGACCTGCTACCACACCGCCGACGCGCGGCAGATCCAACCCAGCAGCAGCTCAGGTCCAGCGGCCATGGTAGGGGGAGCCCGAAACCCTACCCCGTGGCGGCTAGGGTTTCAGTCGGCTCCAATCCGGCGCTGCTGTACCTCCGGTGACTCCCGAGCCCTCAAGCGATGGTGCGCCGACCGACCGACCGATCTCCATGCCTTCCCTTGCTTGGTTCTTCTTTGGATTTGGATTTATGGTTCGTGATTCTTCTTATGTGGTGCGTGGTGCGGGTGCTCCAGAACGACATCGACCTGCTCAACCCACCGGCGGAGCTCGAGAAGCTCAAGCACAAGAAGAAGCGCCTCGTCCAGTCCCCCAGCTCCTTCTTCATGGTAAGCAATTCCCCTTCCCTTCAAATCTTCTCTCTCCTTTTCGGCACCATTCTTATCGGTGTTTGTTTAGGCTGTTCCCTAATTAGATGACGTCGGTATCAGATCAGATCCCATCCTATTCAAACTCGATTTCGCTGGATGTGCGTCGTGATTTTTCATCCGATTTGGAATTTTGCTTCGGTAGGCTGTTGGTGTAGCTGAGTGATGGTGCCTGTTACCACGGGTTCGTGGTAGATTATGCGGCTGATCGTTATTATCTGTGATTAATCTTGAAGCACGTGTTGTTAGTTCTGTCAAATATCTACTGTATTCCCTTAGTTATGTCAACCTGTATCGCCACATGTTCTAGGTATCCGAAAATCTGTATGCCAGAACCAATTTGTGACTGAACTCTATAGTGTTGTTCTGGTCTGAGTTGTTTCTGTGGGTCCAGCAAATCATATCTCCTATATGAAACAAATCATTTTTGTGGTTCTTGGATCCATCGGCCGGCCTGAGCTGGCCGACCAAGTATGATACTTTAAGAATCCGTGTGATGCACAATAATTTAGAGTGTCTGCTAGTGACAGATAGATCAGTTCTTGTCCTGGTTAGTAAAACTTATGGAAAATATTTGCATGTTATTAGGTGTTTTGTACTGTCAGACTGCTGTAATTTTAGAATTGTGCATGTCAGGTGAGCTTGGGCTCCTTTCTATGTACAGTGTAATTTTGTGACCCAGAACTACCACATATCTGGTGGTGCTAGATATTTCGACTGTTTTATTGTTATAAATTTGTGCTCTGCGTGCAGAACTTGTAAGAAAGTGTTCCAATCCTTATGTGTTAATTTGTTTTGCAGATTATGTACTAAAGTGTTAATTTGTTGTGAAAGTTTCTGTACTGCAATGTTTTATTTCTTTGAGGGAAAATGTCTCACAACTTGTGATGTACCCAGGCTACAGTCTTCCACTATGGATCAATAAGCTTGATTGCCGAGCCTTGCCGAACAACGCATCTGCACGCCATGAAGGTTGCCAAAGAGGCCGGCGCGCTTCTCTCGTATGACCCGAACCTGAGGGAGGCATTGTGGCCATCCCTTGAGGAGGCTCGCACCAAGATCTTGAGCATCTGGGACCAGGCAGACATTGTCAAGGTCAGCGAGGTCGAGCTCAAGGACACAACGGCAGCAGCAGCAGCAGCAAGGTTCGCCCCGCCTCTAGATTTCATCTTCTTCCACTCCATTGCCTGCTAATGCTCGTGGACTCCTTCTTCTACAACTTCTCATCATCTCCTATTGATGTGTGCTCGTATTGTGTCAAGGAAAGGAATTCAAGGCCATGGGAGCTGCTTCTAGTGTAGGACGTGCTGGACCTGCTGCTGCTGCCGGTTGTGTTACCCGACCAAGTCCCTAAGCTGCATCCTGCTGCTCCTACCCCGGCCGTCCTCAACTTACTCCTGGAAAGATACCGCAGGTGAGACAATTGCCTCCATCTACTGCAGGTAGTACTACTATGCAGTTTGGTTGTGGCAGCAACTGTTGTAGGTTGGGTGAAATGTTAGTTTGCATGCCTTCAGATAATGAGATGGATATAGCGCATAACATTGCTTCTGACATTTGCAATGCATCTCTTAATTTAACATCCATTTGAATAAATTAGATGGGAATATATATGTGGTTTCATAAGCTTGCATGTTTGCTTCTTCTTTGTGCTGAAGTAGGCGAGTTGATTTTCTGCTCTTAGTTTCTGTAGTAATTGGAGGAGGAGTTGGTGCCTAGAACTGGACCAGATGTGCTTTCATTCGTGATCTATAGCGCCCTTGATCTCAGGTGCGTGATCTGCAGTGCCCTAGCTTGTTTGTTCTGACTAAATTCAGTTAGAACAAGTTAAGCTTCAGACTCCATATAAGAAAAGAATAAAAACAGACTCCTAAATTCAGTAAGAACAAGTTGAGTACTTGGAGTATATTCAACGCCCTTTGCTTGTTTGTTCTGACTAGATTCTGTTGCCTCGCATGACCATGAGCGGAGGCTGGAGCAGATCCGGAGGGCGTTCCAGGACCTCAAGGGCTCCCACATCTGTCCCTTCCAGGTCAAGCCTCACTTTGCTGTTTGTTTCTCCTATAGTGTACATTATATTACTTGGTTTGCTGTTTGCAATGCTGCCTGCGTGCTACTGTCTAGTTTGCTGCTGCTTTTCGTGCTTCACTGAATTTCAGGATTGGGGTGTGTTTTCTGAATTTTCGTGCTTGTTATGGTGCAATATGCTTCGACGGGAGCATCGGCAGAGAGGGTCAAGGAGTGGGTCTCAGAGCTGGCTCATCCACTTGGAGGTATGCACCTTGCTAAAACTTGGTGCAACTTATCATCAGATTTTCTTTTAAACTTGGCGTTGATTGGTCTGAAGATGAAACTATAGTACTATACACACGACATGCAGTAGCCACTTATATCAAACAGTGGAACAGTGCCAATGTCCTGAATGGGACGACACGACATTCAGCATCGTTGAGAAATCATTTGTGTACTATCGTGTGTATAGCAGGGTTTAGATACTTGGAATTAATGTCTGCATACATATATAACCGATTGGATTGTGTATGTATGCTTAGATGATTGTTTGGCTCTATATAATTGTTAACATGAATATCTTGACTTTCCAAACAAGTATAGGACTGTGCCTATGCATATAGATTATCCTAACAAAACTTAAAGTAAAAATTGAAGTATGAAATAAGCAATAAGTGTCTGATTTTTATCTACATGTCAAGCGGAAAGTTGCAGCCAAGACTTATATATTACGAAATATTGTCTCACATTTGAGCTTCTACCGTTGTTAGGGACATTATAGTGTGATCTTCATGATTTTTTTCTTGAAGATGTACTGATTCATTAGTCAAGCAGAGATAGAAGTCATCTTTTGTGTCTATTAAGTCACGTAAAAATCACATAACTTTATTAGTGCCTAACATTATATTTAAGCTATACTTTGTTGTAAGTTCTTGCTTATATTAGTGTCATTCATTTCTGTTCTAATTAATGTGGAACCGAGAATGAACATTTTTCTCTCTTTTTAGACTGCCAGATTGTACAAGTTGAACAATCTGCTCTAGTTTAAACAAGTTGGGATCCATCAATACAATAGGACTTAGTTTACATTTCATCTTGCTTGTAATCAATATCCTCACTTAATTTACCTCAAGTTTACCGTGTACCAAAAGTTTCAAATTCGAAGAAGTTTCAAATTCTTATGTTGGTTTATGTTCTCTTTATAGTTTATGAGATATGCTGCTGGAGAGATGCCGTTAGCAAACTGGAAGTGATGCAACCAAATCTAATCGGAAGCATGGCCTTCTTGTAGGTTTGCACATAAGTGGAAGTTGTAGTGTATAAGTAGTCACTGGAGCTGTGATGGTGATCTTTCTTTTGACTGGCTGTCGTTTGTTATAGATGACAATCTTTTAGTTGTTGCTTCAAATGATGTAACTGCAAGAAATGATGTATGTTTGTACAGTGAAACAAATGTTGCTTTGATAGCAAAATTGAAAAAAACTGAATAGTTTCTCTGTTGTCCAGTCCTTTGAATTAGTGGGCTGAAAATATTTATGGGCTGGAAGAGGCCTTAGCCCAAACAGTATTGGACAAAAAAATGAAAGGAAAAATGTCTTCAAAATTTAAAAAATTAAATGGACCGCAAAAAGGCTGAGGCCCAGAAAAATGGAAGAAGCTCAGAAAACAAAAAAGGCCAAATTGTTGGGCCAGGCCCATGTACCTAGCGAAAATTAACAATATATATAAATATATATATTAAAAAGGCTGAATTAATGGGCTCGGCCCATCTAAAGCACCGAAATGGACCGAGCCGATTCTAATTTTTGACCTTTTCAATTGGTCACAATTTTGCCATGTCAAGTTTCCACGTCGGATCCGACATGGCCTGGGCAGACAGCCAGTGACCAAAACAAAAGGTCATGGGTTCAACGACCTTCTGTTTTGGTCGTAAACGTCTACGACCTTCTCACAGAGAAGGTCGTTAATTTCAGTTTACGACGGCCAGGTTTTGACCATCTGTTTTTGGTCACAAAAGGAAAACTATGACCATTCAGTGACCAATAGTGGTGGTCATAAGTTGACATATTTCCTGTAATGACCTTGCTGCACTTTATTTACTATTGTTACTTGTTGCTCGTTACAAATTATCCTATCACAAAACTATCTGTTACCACTTATTTTAGTACTTGCAGAGAATACCTTGCTGGAAACCGCTTAACATTTCCTTCTGCTCCTCGTTGGGTTCAACACTCTTACTTATCGAAAGGACTATGATAGATCCCCTATAATTGTGGGTCATCAAGACTCTTTTCTGGCGCCGTTGCCGGGGAGTGAAGCGCCTTTGGTAGGTGGAATTTGGTAAGGAGAACTTTATATAGTATGCTGAAATTTACTGTCACTTGTTACCATGGAAAGTAATCCTCTGAGGGGCTTGTTCAGGGTATCTTCACCCCGACCAGTAGAGCAAAGAGTTGCTCCTCAACCTACTGAACCTACTGAAAATGAATATAAAAATGAAAATGCTTGCTCTGAAGTTCCTTCGGGTATGATAGAAAAACCGCTAGCTAATCCTTTTCTAGGAGATGGAACAAAACATCCCGATGAACATTTGATATATGTGGATCAAGTTTGTGGATTATTTAAGCTTGCAGGTGTACCCGGAGATGTTGTTAAGAAGAAAGTCTTCCCCTTATCTTTGAGGGGAGATGCATCGACATGGTATAGGCTATGTGATGATATGAGGTCTTGGAATTACAAATGATTGAAATTGGAATTTCATTAGAAGTTTTATCCTATGCATCTTGTTTATCGTGATCGCAATTATATATATAATTTTTGGCCTCGCGAAGGCGAAAGCATCGCTCAAGCTTGGGGGAGGCTTAAATCAATGTTATATTCATGCCCCAATCATGAGCTCTCAAGAGAAATGATTATTCAAAATATTTATGCTCGGCTTTCTGGTAACAATCGCACAATGCTTGATAATTCTTGTGCTGGCTCTTTTATGATGAAGACTATTGAATTCAAATGGGATTTATTGGAAAGAATTAAACGCAACTCTGAAGATTGGGACCTCGACAATGGTAAGGAGTCAGGTATGACACCTTGTTTTGATTGTGTTAAATCTTTTATGGATACCGATATTTTTCATAAATTTAGCACTTAATATGGACTTGACTCTGAGATAGTAGCTTCTTTCTGTGAATCTTTTGCTACTTATGTTGATCTCCCCAAGGAGAAGTGGTTTAAATATCATCCTCCCATACAAGTAGAAGTAGCTGCACCTATTAAAGTTGAAGAAAAGACTATTACATATAATGATCCTATTGTTCCTACTTCTTATGTTGAGAAACCACCTTTCCCTGTTAGGATAAAGGATCATGCTAAAGCTTCAACTATGGTTCGTAAAAGCAATATTAAAACATATACACCTCCTGAGCAAGTTAAAGTTGAACCTAATATTGCTATTGTTAAAGATCTCTTGTCTGATAATATTGATGGGCATGTTATTTATTTCTGTAATGAAACTGCTAGAATTGCTAAACCCCGTGATAAAGATAAACCTAGACCTGTAGTAGGCATGCCTGTTATTTCTGTTAAAATAGGAGATCATTGTTATCATGGCTTATGTGATATGGGTGCTAGTGCTAGTGCAATACCTTATTCCTTATACAAAGAAGTTATGCATGATATTGCACCTACTGAGATGGAAGATATTGATGTCACAATTAAACTTGCCAATAGAGATACTGTTTCACCAATGGGAATTGTTAGAGATGTTGAAGTCTTGTGTGGGAAAACTAAATATCCTGCTGTTTTTCTTGTTCTTGGTTCCCCACAAGATAGCTTTTGTCCCATTATATTTGGTAGATCCTTCTTAAATACTGTTAACGCTACCATAGATTGCAAAAGAGATGTTGTTACTGTCGGTTTAGATGATATGACTCATGAATTTAATTTTTCTAAATTTAGTAGACAACACTGTGAAGAAGAATTACCTAGTAAGGATGAAATTATTGCTCTTGCTTCTATTGCCGTACCTCCTAGTGATCCTTTAGAACAATATTTGCTAGACCATGAAAACGATATGTTTATGAATGAAAGAAGGGAATTAGATGAGGTATTCTTTAAACAGGAACCCATTCTGAAAAATAATTTACCTGTTGAAATCCTAGGGGATCCTCCTCCACCCAAGGGTGATCCCGTGTTTGAGCTTAAACCGTCACCTGATACTCTTAAATATGCTTATCTTGATGAGAAAAAGATATATCCTGTTATTATTAGTGCTAACCTTTCAGAGCATGAAGAAGAGAGATTATTGAAAACTCTGAAGAAGCACCGTGCTGCTATTGGGTATACTCTTGATGATCTTAAGGGCATTAGTCCCACTCTATGTCAACATAAAATTAATTTGGAAGAAGATGCTAAACCAGTTTGTGACCATCAACGCCGGCTGAATCCTAAAATGAAAGAAGTGGTAAGAAAGGAGATACTAAAGCTCCTTGAGGCAGGTATAATTTATCCCGTTGCTGATAGTCAGTGGGTAAGCCATGTCCATTGTGTCCCTAAGAAGGGAGGTATTACTGTTGTTCCTAATGATAAAGATGAATTGATTCCTCAAAGAATTATTACAGGTTATAGGATGGTAATTGATTTCCGCAAATTAAATAAGGCTACTAAAAAAGATAATTACCCCTTACCTTTTATCGATCAAATTCTAGAAAGAGATTGTCTGAACATACACATTTTTGCTTTCTAGATGGTTATTCTGGTTTCTCTCAAATACATGTGTCAGCCAAAGATCAATCAAAGACTACTTTTACATGCCCTTTTGGTACTTTTGCTTATAGACGTATGCCTTTTGGTTTATGTAATGCACCTGCTACCTTTCAAAGATGCATGATGGCTATATTCTCTGACTTTTGTGAAAAGATTTGTGAGGTTTTCATGGATGACTTTTCCGTCTATGGATCTTCTTTTGATGACTGCTTGAGCAACCTTGATCGAGTTTTGTAGAGATGTGAAGAAACTAATCTTGTCTTGAATTGGGAAAAGTGCTACTTTATGGTTAATGAAGGTACTGTCTTGGGGCATAAAGTTTCTGAAAGAGGTATTGAAGTTGATAAAGCCAAGGTTGATGCTTTTGAAAATATGCCATGTCCCAAGGACATCAAAGGTATAAGAAGTTTCCTTGGTCATGCCAGTTTTTATAGGAGGTTCATTAAGGACTTCTCAAAAATCTCTCCGCCTCTGACTAATTTATTACAAAAAGATATACCATTTGTGTTTGATGATGATTGTGTAGAAGCATTTGAAATAATTAAGAAAGCATTGATTTCTGCACCTATTGTTCAGCCATCTGATTGGAATTTACCCTTTGAAATTATGTGTGATGCTAGTGATTATGCTGTAGGTGCTGTTCTAGGACAAAGAGTTGATAAGAAACTAAATGTTATTCAATATGCTAGTAAAACTCTAGACAATGCTCAAAGAAATTATGCTACTACTGAAAAATAATTCTTCGCAGTTGTATTTGCTTGTGGTAAGTTTAGATCTTATATTGTTGATTCTAAAGTAACTATTCACACTGATCATGCTGCTATTAAATATCTTATGGAAAAGAAAGATGCTAAACCTAGACTTATTAGATGGGATCTCTTGCTACAAGAATTTGATTTGCATATTGTCGATAGAAAAGGAGCTGAGAAGCCCGTTGCAGACAACTTATCTAGGTTAGAAAATGTGCCTGATGACCCACTACTTATTGATGATAGCTTTCCTGATGAGCAATTAAATGTCATAAATGCTTCTCATACTGCTCCATGGTATGCTGATTATGCTAATTACATTGTTGCTAAGTTTATACCACCTAGTTTCACATACCAGCAAAAGAAAAAGTTCTTCTATGATTTGAGGCATTACTTTTGGGATGACCCACATCTTTATAAAGAAGGAGTAGATGGTGTTATTAGACGTTGTGTACCTGAGCATGAACAGGAACAGATCCTACGCAAGTGTCACTCCGAAGCTTATGGAGGACACCATGCTAGAGATAGAACTGCACGCAAGGTATTGCAATCTGGTTTTTATTGGCCTACTCTCTTCAAGGATGCCCGTAAGTTTGTCTTATCTTGTGATGAATGTCAAAGAATTGGTAATATTAGTAGACGTCAAGAAATGCCTATGAATTATTCACTTGTTATTGAACCATTTGATGTTTGGGGCTTTTACTATATGGGATCTTTTCCTTCCTCTAATGGTTATACACATATTTTAGTTGTTGTTGATTACGTTACTAAGTGGGTAGAAGCTATTCCAACTAGTAGTGTTGATCATAACACTTCTATTAAAATGCTTAAAGAAGTTATTTTTCCAAAATTTGGAGTCCCTAGATATTTAATGACTGATGGTGGTTCACATTTTATTCATGGTGCTTTCCATAAAATGCTTGCTAAATATGATGTTAATCATAGAATTGCATCTCCTTATCACCCTCAGTCTAGTGGTCAAGTAGAAGAGTAATAGAGAACTCAAATTAATTTTGCAAAAGACTGTTAATAGGTCTAGAAAGAATTGGTCCAAGAAACTTGATGATGGATTATGGGCATATAGAACTGTATATAATAATCCTATGGGTATGTCTCCGTATAAAATTGTCTATGGAAAAGCATGTCACTTGCCTCTCGAACTAGAACACAAGGCTTATTGGGCTATTAAAGAACTTAATTATGATTTTAAACTTGCCGGTGAGAAGAGGTTATTTGATATTAGCTCACTTGATGAATGGAGAACCCAAGCCTACGAAACTGCCAAGTTGTTTAAAGAAAAAGTAAGAGATGGCATGACAAAAGGATACAAATGCGTGAGTTTAACTTAGGTGACTATGTATTGTTATACAACTCTCGTTTAAGATTTATTGCAGGAAAACTTCTCTCTATATGGGAAGGTCCTTACGTTATCGAGGAGGTCTACCGTTCCGGTGCCATAAAAATGAACAACTTCGAAGGCACCAATCCGAAGGTGGTGAATGGTCAAAGAATCAAACACTATATCTCAGGTAATCCCATAAATGTTGAAACCAATGTTATTGAAACCGTAACCCCGGAGGAATACATAAACGACACTTTCCGGAATGTTTCAGACTCCAAAAAGGAGTAGGTATGTGGTACGGTAAGTAAACCGACTCCAAAACAGTTTTTAAGGCAATATTTCTCCGTTTTGGAATATTTTGAAAAATAGAAAAATAAGCAGCAGTCTGGGAAGGACACGAGGGCTCCATGAGGGTGGATGGTGCGCCCTAGCCTACTGGGCGCGCCCCTACCTCGTGGGCACCTCGTGTGCTCTCCGGACTCCGTTTTCGTACACGACACGTATTTTGGTCGGTAAAAATTCATTATATAATCTCCCGGGGGTTTTGACTCCCGTATCACGCAAAAATCTCCTGTCTTTGTTTTGAGCTATTTTTCTGACAGATCTAGGTTATCATGACGTCTCCAAGTGCCACCAAGGACAAGTTCTTCGAGAAGGTCATCAACCCTTACCTCGCGGAGGTGCAGTGACACCCTCAAACCATTGAGATGCGTGATGGGTTGCTGCACATCTGTGATGCTGAGGGACCAACGGGGACCGGAAGCATGGAGAGGAGGCTTGAAGCAGTGGAGCAACAAGTTTTCAAGTGTCAGGGGATGGTGGAGCGTGGACTCAACTCCAACTACATGATGATCGCAGAATTCACCGACAAACACAAGCTGGATGCCGACAACATCGGGGAGACCATCTTCAAGCTTCACGAGAAAATCGAGCACCTTCAAGATCAAATCTATGACCTGCAAAACCAAAACTGTGAGTATGAATATAGATTCAAAAGGATGAGTTTGGCTGCAGATTTGAGGATCCCGGAGACTCGGTCATCCTTCTATGATGGTGAGCCTATGCCTTGGAAGGAGGACGACAAGCCTACGCCATCAACAAAATCACCACCGTCTCCACCAACAAAGAAGAATTGAGTATCTGGTATGGGCACTCCATTTGGCAACTACCAAGCTTGGGGGAGTACCACGGTATCGTATCACCATCACTCTATCTTTACCGTTTTTCTTAGTTCGATCCTTTTGGTAGTATCTTGATCTAGTAGAATAAAAGTTCTTGGTATGATCTAGTTGTGAGTTTTGCTTTATTATCCTTCTATGTAATCGAGTCCGTGAGCTATATAATAAAGATTAGTGTTGAGTCAAGGGCTTGATTATTTTTCCATGATCCTAAAAGAGAAAGAAATAAAAAGAAACAAAGAGATCATATGAGTCTTATGGAGAGTAATGAGCTCACATAGAAAGAGTATGATGAATAAAAGTTATTGAGGGTTGACAAACACAATTTTGGTCATCGTTGCAATTAATAGGAAGTAATAAAGAAAGATAGGTCTTCACATATAAATGTACTATCTTGGACATCTTTTATGATTGTGAGCACTCATTAAAATATGACATGCTATAGAGTTGACATTGCACAAGGAAGACAATGTAATGGGTTATGTTTTCTTACATCCGAGACAAATTATATTGTCTTGGATCTCCCAACATGATGAGCTTGCCTTTCCCCCTCATGCTAGCCAAATTCATTGCACCAAGTAGAGATACTACTTGTGCTTCCAAACACCCTTAAACGAGTCTTGCCATAAGAGTCCACCATATCTACCTATGGAGTGAGTAAGATCCATCAACTAAGTTGTCATCGGTGCAAGCAATAAAAATTGCTCTCTAAATATGTATGATTTATTGGTGTGGAGGAAATAAGCTTTATACGAGCGTGTGATATGGAAGTAATAAAAGCGACAGACTGCATAATAAAGGTCCATATCACAAGTGGCAATATAAAGTGACATTCTTTCGCATTAAGATTTTGTGCATCCAACCCATAAAAGCGCATGACAACCTCTGCTTCCCCCTGCGAAGGGCCTATCTTTTACTTTTATCTCCTACATTGCATAATAGTAATGGTGATCTTCACCCTTCCTTTTTACATTTTATCCTTTGGCAAGCACAGTATGTTGGAAAGATCCTGGTATATATGGCTAATTGGATCCAAGCAATAGAGGTTAATCATAAGTGGGATGCTTGTCCAAGTAAGGACAGCACCCAAGCATCGGTCCACCCACATACCAAATTATCATAGTACCGAACGCGAATCATATGAGCGTGATGAAAACTAGCTTGACGATATTCCCATGTGTCCTCGTGAGCGCTTTTCTCTATATAAGAGTTTGTCCAGGCTTGTCCTTTGCTACAAAAGGATTGGGCCACCTTGCTGCACTTTATTTACTTTTGTTACTTGTTGCTCGTTACAAATTATCCTATTACAAAACTATCTGTTACCACTTATTTCAGTACTTGCAGAGAATACCTTGCTGGAAACCGCTTATCATTTCCTTCTACTCCTCGTTGGGTTCGACACTCTTACTTATAGAAAGGACTATGATAGATCCCCTATACTTGTGGGTCATCACCCCATGCTTATGTTAATATCATGTTCATGCATTGTAGTTGCATCATGTTATTTTTATCATGACTCAGCATATTGCATTCAAGTTTAACCGGATTAAATTGAACTTGAACAACTGTTGGCTGAGTCATGGTGCCACCATATCGAGCTGAGCAGTGCAACCACGCTTACCTCATGGGGGGGGGGGGTCCTAACTGGGTCTATTGTCATGCCTCTCATCGGTGCCTCCCGTGAGTGAAGGTTATGCACGGGCGCTACCTTGGCCAGGTAGGACGGCATAAGCCTTGTGTGCCCGTTGTTTTTGTAAGGATCCTTGTCCCCGATTGGGACCATTTTGCCATGACGGTGGCCGTTGGTGCCTTTGGTAGGCACGGGGCCACCCAGGACTTAGCCCAAAGGGGAGTTGGTCGGAGTGGCCGGGAGAGTGTCATGGCAGTAGGACGGTTTTGTTGGAACGCCGTTGGTCCACCCGAATGGGAGTGCGAGGCCATGGGTTCCGTGGTGTGGGTACAGTGTGCTAACCTCTGCAGAGTGTGTGTGTGTTAAATCTATCGATATTCGCGCCCACGGATATGGGCCCAGTTCGTGTTGGTCACACTATGGGTCAACAGTAATAATAATAATTTTCTTAATAACAACCCTGGTTCGATGATGAAAGAAGTTGGTTGATATTTATGTGATCGTGAGAGGATTACTGTGGTATCGTGAGTACCAACTTGTTGGATATTTGTGATGTTATGCGAGAGTCAAGGGTAAAGGTCAAGCTCCTTGTGGTGTTGAATGATTACTATGGTATTGTTAATACCAAGCTTGATTGGATCCTGAGATGATCGTGTGATTTCCGTGATGGTAAGTTTGTGCAGGTGATGGTTACGAGGTAACCCGAGCAGAGTAAGTTGGTGCATGATAGTTTCATCATGTTGCATGCTAGTCTCCTCATGTCCATATGTTTATGCCATGCTCGTACTATTCTAGCTGTATCATCTTGCCCATGCTATTATTGATCTGATAATATCATGTTAATCCTTGTTAACCTGTAATTGCCATGCTGTTGTTTGTCTTGATTGCTTTGGTTGTTGTGAGCTTGCAAGTACATTCAATGTACTGACCTGGCGTGTCATGCCAGTTTGCAGGTCATGCCGGATATGATTGCTTGTTTGCCGTGGATTCCTTGTTTGCGAGCTAGGATAAGCGTTCCAGCCAGAGTCCCTGTGGAGTGGAGTTCACCACCGCCATCGTTGTTCCGCTGCTAGTAGTCATTCCGCTGCGTCAAGTTGTTCTACTGTTTACATAGAGAAACCGTGGCAGGCATAGTGTCGCCGTGCCAATGTAATCCCCTTGTACCCAATATAGCTTGCAATAAAGAGCTGGTTTGTTCTATGCTAAGCAATGTCGTATTCTAGAAGACTTCTCCTCGATCTCTGGACTGGAATACAGGGCATTCCGGTTTCTCTGAGACGGGGTGCCACAGGCTTGGTATCAGAGCAGGTCTGGCTGTAGGATGCCCTAGCTCACGCAAATGTTAGAATGCGGTAGTATAGAGCCCCGTTGGTTTGTTGCACTTGATTGCTGCATTTGTTTGTTGCATAGCATGCATATAGATTATTATCTTGTCGCCAACAGTTAATCTTGCGAGTGTAGGTAGTATCGGTTTCGATCCACTACCCGCACCCTCTTTATTTGCATGCCCGCTCTTCGGTTTTCAGCGTTATCTCTGTCCCAGCAGAGTGATGCCCTGGTACCAAGTGTTCTAGACACCATTTGCAGGAGTTATGCTCAGGTATTGCGTCGATATAATTTCCTCCACCCAAATTGTTTTGGTGATAGACGTGTCTCTATCCCGAATCATGCCTTCCATCTCGTCCCTTTGGCAACCCTTACCGATCTTTGTTATCAGAAGAGGGCAAGGCCAGCAAGCCTTGCTTTTCCTCCCCTAGGTTGCCCTATCATCTCGTTCTTTGGACGTGTACGATTCCCTTTCGCATGCTTGATGATGACGTGGTCGTGACCTTGTGTCTCACTACTTGATCACCAAGTCCGTCCTCGCCCCGTATCCATCCGGTTGCGACCGGTGTTCAGCCAATGCTTGGTGTAGCCTTGGTTACGCCAACTCTTTCCACACACAGACTCACTTTCGTGCACACTGTCACAGCATATTAGACCGTAGTACCAGAGCTTGAGCGACAATTCTGTGCTTAGGTGTGCATGCATATTATTGTATGAGTAGCAAATTTATGTGCTGATTGCTTTATATTATTAGTATGCTTGTGTGCTTTTGTTTTCGTCGTTTCTTTTGTTTCTTTATTTGGCCTTCAGTTTTACAAAATTTCCCCTTATTAAAGTTGCTCATCAACCGACACCGGACCCGAAGAATCAGCAAGGAATGCATATATTTGGAAGCTCAGCTAAATAGAATGGAATTATGAGCAGACTGTAGTGAAATTGGAATAACTTGTCTGAATGCAAAAGAAATCCTGGATGGACTGTCAGTATCAAGTTTGCATCAGTACGGAATTCTCCGCCGACTGCATTAAGATCTGGGGATATCTGATTGTGATACGGATAATCAGGTTTGCCTTAGTGTGCACACTTCATAGTAGAAATGATCATGAAGATAAGCTATGTGAAAGATTGACAGTATATGGCAGTACATCTCAAGAATCAGATCTGCAACAGTTCAGTCAGAAAGCATGTCTGCCCCAGGAATCAGATTTTCACATATAAGCGGTCAGCATACCACCAATGTCTTGCAAGTCACTCGAAAGCAGATTTGACAGACACATGAGGATTGTTAAAAGAAGGAAGCCGACTATACACCACAGTGTGACAAAGGAATGAGCTCAGTACAAGTACCTGTGAACCTGGAAGATCATCCTGATGAGCCCTTGCCTTTTTTCTCCAGTAACGGCACCACGCCTGTGATCTGAGCCGTTTTTAGCTATCCGGGGTTGATGCCGAGTTTTCTCTCTCCCCAACGACTGTCATGGGTTCCAAGCTGCTTTTCAGCCGTCTCATACAGCTGTTGAGTTTCTTTTTGTGACAGTAGCCCTATAACTGCTTTTGGCTATTTTAGGGAGTTGACACTTTCTTGTTATCGACCCGGTCTCATGCTCTGAGCTGCTTTTCAGCCGTCCTGAGCCATGGTCTTAGTAATGTCCCAGATCTGAGTTGTAAAGACCGTTCTGGTGGCTACTGATTTATTTGCCGATTTCTTGCAAGGGTTCGGATGATCATTTTCCCACGGTTAGAACTTGAGGGGTGATGAAACGACAATTTGAATAATGCTACCATGTCAGGAAATGAGGATAAGAGTATGCATGTCAGAATATTGCACCCAACAGAATCCATGGTCACACGAAGAAGCAATATGACCGAGCTCTTTCAGCCAAGGATCCAGACAAGAAAAACAGTAATGGAGTAGCAAGACCAGTGATGTAGTTATGAAAATGGTTGCAAGATCCACATGGTGCAGATACCTGGACAATCTGAGTCAGTATGGATCACCATGGATATTCACCTAAGGTGGGTCTGCTCAATTTTGGTAAGGGCTTCATATCCACACGACCCGCTCAGTTAACAGCATCTGCTCAGATTTGTTAGTATCAAATATCCGAATCTGTGAAGTCAGACCAAAGGTCAAATCAACAGTGTGACTCCAGCAACTGTGGTAAAGCATCGCACAACCTACTATCCCCATGGAACATATAGGGCATCACATTGTGAACAACTAAAATAAACAAGGCATACTACAAACAACCAGATATAGCAATTAAAACTGGACATATTCTCACTACACTACAAAAAGGGACTCGACAAAACAAATAATGGGTTTCCCCTTGTGAATAGGCACGACAAAACAAATCATGGGTTTCCTCACTTGTCACGGATGGGCTCGTTCCCATGGGAAGAGCACAGACCCTGGATGCGCTCCATGTTGTCATAGATGGGCTCCTTCCCCTCGGAAGAGCAAGGCTGTAGGGTGCCCTTCATAATGTCGCAGACGGGGGCTTTCCCCTTGGAAGAGCAGATGGGCTCTCTCCCCTTAGAAGAGCCAGAGAGGGTGCCCTCCTCGTGGTCGCCGTCGGTGAGGTCTGACTTGGAAGCTGTGGATCCTAAGCCAGCATCATAGAACGTGTCCTTAAGAAATGACAAAAGGGGCTCGATGGCGATGTAGGATGGCAAATTGTTGACAATGAGCGAGAGGAGATCAGCGACGGGGCCATGGATGAGATCGACAGTGGTTGAACCTGAGGGGTTGGGTGATACGTCCATTTTGCATCATGCTTTTATATCATATTTATTGCATTATGGGCTTTTGTTACACATTATGTCACAATACTTATACCTATTCTCCGTTATTTTACAAGGTTTACATAAAGAGGGGGAATGCCGGCAGCTGGAATTCAGGGCTGGAAAAGGAGAAAATATTAGAGACCTATTCTACACATCTCCAAAAGTCCTGAAACTTCACGGGAGCATGTTTCAGAATATATAAAAAATATTGGGCGAAAGAAGTACCAGAGGGGGACCACCCACCGTCCACGAGGGTGGGGGGCGCGCCCCTGCCTCGTGGGCCCCACGGTGGCTATGGGAGTCCTGGATTAGGGGGTCTCCGGACAGCCGTACTATCTCCATTGGCCGAACTGTTAGACTGTGAAGATACAAGATTGAAGACTTCGTCTCGTGTCCGGATGGGACTCTACTTGGCGTGGAAGGCAAGCTAGGCAATACATATATGGATATCTCCTCCTTTGTAACCGACCTTGTGTAACCCTAACCCTCTCCGGTGTCTATATAAACCGGAGGGTTTTAGTCCGTAGGACAACAATCACAACATACAATCATACGATAGGCTAGCTTCTAGGGTTTAGCCTCTCTGATCTCGTGGTAGATCTACTCTTGTAACACCCATATCATCAATATTAATCAAGCAGGACGTAGGGTTTTACCTCCATCAAGAGGGCCCGAACCTGGGTAAAACTCTGTGTCCCTTGCCTCCTGTTACCATCCGGCCTAGACGCACAGTTCGGGACCCCCTACCCGAGATCTGCCGGTTTTGACACCGACATTGGTGCTTTCATTGAGAGTTCCTCTGTGTCGTCGCTGTTAGGCTTGATGGCTCCTACTATGATCGATAGCGATGCGGTCCAGGGTGAGACTTTCTCCCCAGACAAATCTTCGTATTCGGCGGCTTTGCACTGCAGGCTAATTCGCTTGGCCGTCTGGAGCAGATTGAAAGCTACGCCCCTAGCCATCAGGTCAGATTTGCAAGTTTGAATTACACGGCCAACATCCGTGGGGACTTGATCTTCGACGGATTCGAGCCACAGCCGGGCGCGCCGCAATGTCGCGATGGGTATGACCTAGCTGTGCCACCGGAAGTACCCAAGAGGCCGCGCCAGCATCAGCTCCGACCCTTAGCTCGGAGCCAACTGCGCCAATCGAGGACGGGTGGCTAGACACCGCCTCAGGGGCTGCAGTCTCGACGGCGATCGAGCCAAACACTAGCATAATCCTCTGCGCAGCCCGTGACTCCAAGGTGCCGGACTCTTTTGCGGACTCCGAACCATCCGCGCCCCTGCCGATCGAATCCGATTGGGCGCCGATCATGGAATTCACCGCCGCGAGTATCTTTCAGCACTCGCCCTTCGGTGACATTCTGAATTCACTAAGGTCTCTCTCTTTGTCAGGAGAGCCCTGGCCGTATTATGGCCAACAGGATTGGGATGCGGACGACGAAGAAATCCGACGTCCACCCACCGCCCACTTAATAGCCACTATCGATAACTCAACCGACATGCTCGACTTCGACTCCGTAGACATCGACGGTATGGACAACGATGCGGGAGGCGAAGAGGAACCACCGCCCACAGGGCGCTGGATGTCCACTTCATCATATGACGTATACATGGTGGACACACCAAAAGGAGACGATGACGAGGAACGGAAGGACGCACCGAAGGCTTGTTCGCTCGAGAAGCAGTCAAAGCGGCGTCGCAATCGCCACCCCAAATCCCGCCTCGCCAGAAATAACGATCACACAGACCCAGCGTTGGAGCAGGGCGAACCATTGCCGGACGACGGCAATACGGAGAATCAAACCGAAAAACCAATTTTGTCAAAGATAATAGTCTGAATGACACAACGCCGGACAGGCACCCGGAGCAGCAGAATGCCCGTCAAAGGCTTGTTGCCACCGCGAGGAGTCTGAAAAAGCAGAAGTAAAGGCTCAAGGTTGCGCAGGACACACTCCAAATCAGGTTGAGTAAAGTACTCAACACAGCAGCGAAGTACGGCGACAATCGCCCCACCAAGAGCTACCCAAAGCGGAAGTTGCTACCTGAATTCGATGAGGAGGCCTCAGACCCCTCACAACCAAAAATCAAAATAGCCACCTGGCCGGATAGACGACCTCACGACCAACATAGAGCGGGAAACAATGCCACTCACAAGACAATACGCGATTCACACGAGGGCTTGCACCAAAAGGACAACACAACCAGATCCATCTATGGACCACACAAGCGCGCCCCAGCATACGATATAACACAACAAACATTCGAACAACGCGGTACACCCAGATACAGGGGTGCCGCACACCCCCTATGTTTCACCGATGAGGTGCTGGATCATGAATTTCCAGAGGGATTCAAACCTGTAAACATAGAGGCATACGATGGAACAACAGACCCTGGGGTCTGGATCAAGGACCATATCCTCCACATCCATATGGCTCGAGGAGATCATCTCCATGCCATCAAGTACTTACCACTCAAACTCAAAGGGCCAGTTCGTCATTGGCTTAAAGGCCTCCCTGAAAACTCTATTGGAAGCTGGGCAGAGCTCGAAGACGCTTTTTGGGCAAACTTTCAAGGGACTTATGTCCGACCTCCGGACGCGGATGATTTGAGTCATATAACTCAACAGCCCGGAGAGTCAGCCCGAAAGCTTTGGAACATGTTTCTTACTAAAAAGAACCAAATTGTCGACTGTCCGGACGCCGAAGCCTTGGCAGCTTTTAAGCACAGCGTCCGTGATGAATGGCTTGCCCGACACCTCGGCCAAGAAAAACCGAGAACAATGGCAGCATTAACAAGCCTCATGACCCGCTATTGCGCGGGTGAGGACAGCTGGCTAGCCCGATGCAGCACCAGCGACCCCAGTACATCTGAAGTTAGAGATGAAAACGGGAAATCACGGTGCAACAGCAATAAAAAACGCCGGAATAAAGGAGACAGCACGAAGAGCACGGCAATAAACGCCGGATTCAAAAGCTCTCGGCCAGGTCAGCAAAAGCCGCCCCCTAAAGGCGCCAGAGACAAACTGTCCAGCCTAAACAAAATTCTGGACCAAATATGTCAGGTCCATAGCACCCCTGGCAAACCAGCCAATCATACCCACAGAGAATGTTGGGTCTTCAAGCAGTCCGGCAAGCTCAACGCCGTACACAAGGGGGAGGATACACCAAGCGAAGATGAGGATGAGCCTCTCAAGGAAGACACCGGGGAACAAAAGAAATTTCCACCAGAAGTCAAAACAGTAAACGTGTTACACGTGATCAATGGAAGAAACAAAACGGCACTCCCAGAAAAATACGCCTGAAGGCCTATCACCGCGGAGTCCTGCCACTGGTCGTCTCAACCGATCACTTTCGACCATCGTGATTACTCAGCAAGTATCTGGCGTGCAGGATGGGCTGCCCTGGTATTAGACCCAATAATTGACGGATACCACTTCACACGAGTCCTGATGGACGGCGGTAGCAGTCTAAACCTGATATACCAGGATACAATCCGCGAAATGGGGATAGACCCAACAAAAATTTGCCATAGCAATATTACCTTTAAAGGAGTAACGCCAGGCCCAGGGGCTCATTGCACGGGCTGCCTGCTACTAAAAGTTATATTCGGCTTCCCCGATAACTTCCATAGCGAACATTTAGCCTTCCACATCGCCTCGTTCCAAAGTGGCTATCAAGCACTACTCGGACGTGAAGCTTTCACTCGGTTTAATGCAATACCACACTAAGCTTCCCTCACACTCAGGACGCCCGGTCCATGTGGCATCATTACAGTGAACGGAAGTATTAAGCGATCTTTGCACGCCGAAGAGCGTGCGGCTGCCCTGGCAGCTGCACACTAAAAACGGCCTCACCAACTAAAGTATTTAGCAGGTCGTCACGACCTCGGACACGGTTAGACGAGTCCGGCGCAGCTATATGCAATTTATACCGGATCAATGATCACACCCCTATTACAAATATAAGGGGCTCAACGTGCGCAGACAAGTGGCAATTCTTACTCACCTTGAATTATACATGGTTTCTTTAAAAACTATCTTTTTGCACGACAGCTTTTTCACCTAAGCTCATCTGTTTTACAGATAATCATCATGCTACACCGTCCAGGATACGGCACAACGGAGACACAGGCATAGACGTGCAGCAGGGACCCGCTCCAATTATTATTTTTAGATTAAGACCCTGCGTAAACCTTTTTTACTGTCTCTTGTTGATACATATCCACCGAATTCTTAGCACAGTTGAGAAGGATGCTGATGTCTTGGCATGCGGCCACGTTAGAATAATGCACGTACCTGGACACAAGGGGCTTCTTACAAATGGCACTATTTCAACCCGGTTTATACCATAAAGACCGAATACCTTAGGGAGTGTTCGGCGTCGCGAGTTTGGCCTTATATGCATCAGCTCTGAATCATTGTCTTTGGTCAAATGTTGGGTTTGCCCGGCTCCTGTGTTTTGGTGCCTTACGTTCCGCTTTACCGGCTAAGGTAGCACCAGGAGAACTACTGCGATTGTGCCCTGGTTCATTCGGACGAGCACCTCAGTAGAGAAAGCCGAAAACTGACTGTCATGATATAGCGTGAGACTGGTCAACCACTCAATGACCTATCGGAATGTTAGAATTCCTCCGCCTTAATGAAGGGCCATTTTCCGGCCAGGCATGTATGCACCCCGTGATCGGGAGAGTGCGGAGCCACCAGGGGCTATCTAGTAGCCCCACTGTCAAACTCCTATGGCTAAGTGAAAGTGTTAAAGCATTATAGTCTGGTTGCCTCGCTCGCTGCGCTATCACCTCCTTATTAGGACCAAGACATTGGGTTAAGTGTGAACACGCGTTTTTTGCGAGCACCTCCGCATTATATGCGTGGAGGTTGAAGCCGACGGCTGCAATCTTTCAGGTTATACACATGTATACATAAACGGCCGCACATGAGGCATCATACTACTTTCAGGCAAAAGTATTAACATAGCCTTATAAAAACTTCATAAAAGCATTGTGTTTACAATGAGCATACATATCACTCAAACATAATATTCTTCGAGCACTGGGCCTCTATCAAACGAGCACCCTCGAGAACCTCCTCGAAATAATGCTCGGCTGCAACTCGGCCTATGGCCGAACCCTGCGCCGTGACTACGGAAGCGTCCATCTCCGCCCAATATGCTTTAACACGGGAAAGGGCCATCCGCGAGCCTTCTATGCACGCCAACCTCTTCTCGCATTAATGCATGGCACCGCACCAAGGAACTGCTGCACTAAGCTGAAATAGCTATCCGGCTTTTGCTTCTCCGGCCACAGCTGATCCCCAACAGCCCTCATGGCGAGTCCGGACAACCTATTCAGTTCGGACCATTTGGCTAGCTGGTCAGTCAATGAAAGCGGACGCTCTGGAACGTTGAACTGCGACCAGAACAGCTTGTCCACTTCACGATCTGTCTGACCTTGGAAGTACTTGGCAGCATCGCCAGCACTCGCCGCCAAATCCATATACGCATCTGCCGAACTCCACAGCCGATCCAGAGGGGCATACCATGGATCTCTGAACTTCCTCCGTAACATGAAGGGTTTCCCAGCCGCAATATCGCTGGCTTCCCGCAGCTCCTCCTTCTTTGCTCTCATAGCAGAACGGGTGTCCTTCTCCGCCGTCGTGGCCTTCTCAAGGTCCGCTGCCCTTGCTCGGTTTTCCTTTTCAAGGACCCGGCAACGGTCGGTAGTGTCTTTTAATTCCACGACCATCTTGGCCATCTTCTCTTGGCTCTCGCAATGTGCGGCCTTCTCGGCCTTCAACTCTTCTGCCGCCTTCAAAGCAGCAGCATTACTAATCCTCGCTTGTTCCTTGGCTCGGTCAAGTTCTGCCCGCAAGGCTTCCACGGAGGCGGCTCCATCTGCAGTCACAACATATTAAAGATACTGGCATTATGCTGCTCTTACTATGTGGCGTTCACCAGATAATAACACTTACCCTGTGCCTCGTCAAGCCTCTTGTTAACAAGCTCGAGGTCGGCGTCTGCCGCATTCAGTTGCCGTTTTAATTTGGCAAACTCACTAGTCTAGCTAGCCACCGAAGCCTCCACCACCTGCACATAAGGGCAGTCTGGTTATTGCCTGAGAATATGATCCTCTGTTCGCCGCCGTTCTCGACGGCAACCAGAGTCTCAGGGGCTACTATCTACACAGGGCACACCTAACACGTGCAGTACTATCACATATTATCTTACGTACCTCAAAGCCTATCAGTAGAGTCATAAAGGCTTCATGTAATCCGCTTTCGGCGGACGAGATTCTATCCATCACCGTACCCATCAGCACACGGTGTTCTTTTGAGATGGCTGCTCGCCCCACCAACTCCCTCAGTACGTCCGACCACACACCAGACGGTGCCGGACTCTTTTGTCTGCTCTCCTCGGGAGCCGGACGCTGGGGACTTCGGGGGTCTATTGGATTATCTTCTGGCCTCACCGGATTCGGAGAGGCCCTCCGTGATGACACTTCGGGGTCGCCCGCTTCTGGAGCGGAGGAGTCCGGGGGAGGCGTTTCGTTCTCCATCATCTCTGGAAGAAGATACCCTAAAGACGAGCTCATCTGAGAGGGGCTAAGGCCCGAACTGCAAGATATATGCGGTGTTATTTTCTCAGAAGAAAGATAGCATACCTTAAAGTATTTTGGGATCACTTACGACTCGTTGGAGGGCAGATCCCCCCTGCAGGAGCACCCCCCAAGGCGGGACCTTCTATGGGAGATTTCTTCTCCCGTTTGGAGGCTTCGGCTTCCGGATCCTCGGAAGCAGTCCTTTTCCTCCCCCGATTGTCCTCCTTCACAGAGACGCTCATTCCCTCGGTTGGAACGAGCAGCGACG
Source organism: Triticum urartu (assembly GCF_056163025.1). Taxonomy (NCBI): domain Eukaryota; kingdom Viridiplantae; phylum Streptophyta; class Magnoliopsida; order Poales; family Poaceae; genus Triticum; species Triticum urartu. Next base: position 483,697,475 of record NC_141877.1, read on the forward strand.
GGGGCCCGCGTCCGCCCGTATTATCCCCCCAGGTATCTTCCTTCAAGGGCTCCGGGCAAGTTGCGACCTCGAGCATCTTTTCCAATACTGGGTTTTCCAAACCCTTAGGGAGGGAGGCCAAACACCGAATCATCTTCGCCTTCGTTAGCCAGTCCTGATCAAAAAGCAAACTCTCAGAAACAACTTCGAATAAAAGATAGTGTGTTCGGCCAGAGGATTTCTTACTTGTTCGGCGACACGGTTACTGCTCAGGCCGACATCCTCGGTAATATCCGGACACTGCACTTGAGATCCGAAGAATGACTTGTACATCTCCTCGTGCGTCAGGCCGAGGAAACTTTGAATGGCACGCAGTCCCTCTGGGTTGAACTCCCACATGCGAAGGGGCCAGCGTCTGCAAGGCTGGACTTAATGAACCAGCATAACTTGTATTACCACAGCCAAATTAAAATCTCCCTCGAAGAGATCTCGAATGCGGCTTTGCAGTATAGGCACGTCCTTGGCTGGACCACAGCTCAGGCCTCTGCTAACCCATGACATCGGTTGTGGTGGGGGGCCCGAGCAAAAAGCGGGGGCAGCCGCCCACTTGGCACTTCGGGGAGCCGTGCCGTAAAACCACTCCCGTTGCCATAATTCGGACACCTCTGGAAAGGAACCTTCCGGCCATGGAGGTCCTGCCATCTTGCCTATTGATGCACCTCCGCATGCTTCCTGTTGCCCCTCGATCATCTTCGGCTTTACTTCAAAGGTCTTGAGCCACAGGTCGAAGTGAGGGGTAACACGGAGGAAGGCCTCACACACGACAATAAACGTCGAGATGTGGCGAAAGGAGTCCGGAGCTAGATCATGAAAATCTAGCCCGTAATGGAACATCAAACCCGTGACGAAAGGATCCAGAGTGAGGTCTAGACCTCGGAAGAAGTGGGAGACGAACACAACGTTCTCATTGGGTTCGGGAGTAGGGACGACCTGCCCTCGAGCAGGCAGCCGATGCGAAACCTCGGCGGTCAGGTATCTGGCCTCCCTCAACTTCTTAATGTCCTCTTCCGTAACAGAGGAGGGCATCCATCGGCCTTGAAGGCTGGATCCGGACATGATTGAAGATCCGGGGCACATAACCTGGGATTTGGGTGTTAGAACTCGAGGCGGAGGAAGGGTTCGATTGAGCACGAGAGAGAAAAAGCAAAAACTGCGTCCCTTTATAAAGAGGGTGAATATCAAGCATCCTCTCCATAGCCGTTTAGGACTTGCCTATAATCTAGGAGTGCTAGACATGGTTGGGTTACCCACGACCGCATTAATGAGAATCCCGTAATTGAGGGAACACAATCTCCGCTTCGGCAAGACGTGTCACGAAACCGCCTCGCGTTATGTGTGGAGCTGGTTAAAAGAAACGGTTCGAATAATCACCGGGCCGTGACATAACGTCATGCTGCCAAAACAAGCTAGCAAATTAGATCTGCGAAAACGTTATTCTCTCTTCGGTGGAATGTGGAATTTATTTTGTAGGGTCAGACACTATCCTCGTATTCAACTTCTTCTGTCATGTATTCGGAGAAGGAACCCGCCTTGCAATGCCAAAGACAATACTGCGCGCCGGACTCATCGTCATTGAAGCCTGGTTCAGGGGCTACTATGGGAGTCCTGGATTAGGGGGTCTCCGGACAGCCGGACTATCTCCATTGGCCAGACTGTTAGACTATGAAGATACAAGATTGAAGACTTCGTCTCGTGTCCGGATGGGACTCTAATTGGCGTGGAAGGCAAGCTAGGCAATACATATATGGATATCTCCTCCTTTGTAACCGACCTTGTGTAACCCTAACCCTCTCCGGTGTCTATATAAACCGAAGGGTTTTAGTCTGTAGGACAACAATCACAACATACAATCATACCATAGGCTAGCTTCTAGGGTTTAGCCTCTTTGATCTCGTGGTAGATCTACTCTTGTAACACCCATATCATCAATATTAATCAAGCAAGATGTAGGGTTTTACCTCCATCAAGAGGGCCCCAACCTGGGTAAAACTTCGTGTCCCTTGCCTCCTGTTACCATCCGGCCTAGACGCACAGTTTGGGACCCCTTACCCGAGATCCGCCGGTTTTGACACTGACAGTGGCCCTCTGATAATGATCTTTGGCTATATGGAGTCTTTCGTCGAGGAAAAAATCATAAGCTAGCTCACGGGACTAAACTCCGCCGCCATGAGGCGGAACCTTGGCGGAACCAATCTAGGGCTCCAGCGGAGCTGTTCTGCCAGGGAAACTTCCCTCTGGGAGGGGGAAATCATCACCATCATCATCACCAACGATCCTCTCATCGGGAGGCGGTCAATCTCCATCAACATCTTCACCAGCACCATCTCATCTCAAACCCTAGTTCATCTCTTGTATCCAATCTTTGTATCCAAACCTCAGATTGGAACCTGTGGGTTGCTCGTAGTGTTGATTACTCCTTGTAGTTGATCCTATTTGGTTTACTTGGTGGAAGATCATATGTTCAGATCCATTATGCATATTAATACCCCTCTGATTATGAACATGAATATGCTTTGTGAGTAGTTACGTTTGTTCCTGAGGACATGGGAGAAGTCTTGCTATAAGTAGTCATGTGAATTTGGTATTCGTTCGATATTTTGATGAGATGTATGTTGTCTCTCCTCTAGTGGTGTCATGTGAACGTCGACTACATGACACTTCACCATTGTTTGGGCCTAGAGGAGGGCATTGGGAAGTAATAAGTAGATGATGGGTTGCTAGAGTGACATAAGCTTAAACCCTAGTTTATGTGTTGCTTCGTAAGGGGCTGATTTGGATCCATATGTTTCATGCTATGGTTAGGTTTACCTTAATACTTCTGTTGTAGTTGCGGATGCTTGCAATAGGGGTTAATCAGAAGTGGTATACTTGTCCAAGTAAGGGTAGTACCCAAGCACCGGTCCACCCACATATCAAATTATCAAAGTACGGAACGCGAATCATATGAGCATGATGAAAACTAGCTTGACGATAATTCCCATGTGTCCTCGGGAGCGCTTTCCTTCATATAAGAGTTTGTCCAGGCTTGTCCTTTGCTACAAAAAGGATTGGGCCATCTTGCTGCACCTTATTTATTTTCATTACTTGTTGCTCGTTACAATTACCTTATCAAAAAACTATCTGTTACCGATAATGTCAGTGCTTGCAGAGAATATCTTGCTGAAAACCGCTTATCATTTCCTTCTGCTCCTCGTTGGGTTCGACACTCTTACTTATCGAAAAGGCTACGATAGATCCCCTACACTTGCGGGTCATCAATGCGCCACTTAACCTGTGACATAGCCTGCCTCAGGCCATCACTGTCGATGACCTTGATGTCGTAGCCGGCGGCTGAGACATGCCCGCATACTCTAGCCCGCTGCTTGAGTGCCTACCGCCAGTAATGTTCGTCAGCTTCCTCGGCGACGTCGGGCGAAGAGACCGCGATACACCTCTTTTGGGCTAGTCGCTCCTTGAGCTCCACGAGAAGCGTAGCCGGGCTTAGGCTGCGATGCTCTAGAGTGGGGGATGGGGATGGTGATCTGTGGGAAAGGGGGCGTTTGGCAGGCGTCATCAAAGAAACTCAGGGCGGCCTGGGCGTGGAGATTAGTGGGTAAGCTTCACGGGCAAACCGGCAGATGTTGACAATGGAGACCTTGCGGTGGCGGCAGCGGGGTCCTTGCTAGGGTTTCGAGCGAGGGAGTGTGTATGTGTGTGTGCGCACACCCAAGGAGGTTTTCGTGTGTGTGTGTGTGTGTGTGTGTGTGTGTGTGTGGAGGGGGGCGGGGGGTGTTTGAGGAAATGACGCGGGTACTAAAAATTTTACTACGCGGGAGTATAACGCGGGAGTGAGATGCCAGGGTGATACGTCTCCAATGTATCTATAATTTTTGATTGTTCCATGCTATTATATTATCTATTTTGCATGTTTAACGGGATTTAATATGCTCTTTTATATTATTTTTGGGTTTAACATATTAACTGGAGGCCCAGTGCTAGTTTCTGTTTTTTTGCCTATTTTAGTGTTTTGTAGAAAAGGAATATCAAACAGAACGAAACTTCCTGAGGATCTTTCTTGGAACAAACGCAATCCAGGAGACTTGAAGTGGAAGTCTGGAAGTCCGCGAGGCGGCCACGAGGCAGGAGGGCGCACTATGGGGGTAGGCGCGCCCACACCCTCGTGGGCCCCACGGAGCTCCACCGACGTACTTCTTTCGCCTATATATACTCTTGTACCCTAAAAACATCCAGGAGAGCCACGAAACCACTTGTCCACCGCCGCAACCTTCCGTACCCGTGAGATCCAATCTGGGGCCTTTTCCAGCGATCTGCCGGAGGGGGAATCAATCACGGAGGGCTTCTACATCAACACCATAGCCTCTCCGATGAAGCGTGAGTAGTTTACCATAGACCTTCGGGTCCATAGTTATTAGCTAGATGGCTTCTTCTCTCTCTTTGATTCTCAATACAAAGTTCTCCTAGATGTTCTTGGAGATCTATTTGATGTAACACTCTTTTGCGGTGTGTTTGCCGAGATCCGATGAATTGTGGATTTATGATCAAGATTACCTATGAATATTATTTGGTTCTTCTCTGAATTCTTATATGCATGATTTGTTATCTTTCCAAGTCTCTTCGAATTATCGGTTTAGTTTGGCCTACTAGATTAATCTTTCTTGCAATGGGAGAAGTGCTTAGCTTTGGGTTCAATCTTGCGGTGTCCTTTCCCAGTGACAGTAGGGGCAGCAAGGCACGTATTGTATTGTTTCCATCGAGGATAAAAACACGGGGTTTATATCATATTTCTTGAGTTTATCGCTCTACATTATGTCATCTTGCCTAATGCGTTACTCTATTCTTATGAACTTAATACTCTAGATGCATACTGGATAGCGGTCGATGTGTGGAGTAATAGTACTAGATGCAGAATCGTTTCGATCTACTTGACACGGACGTGATGCCTATAATCATAATCATTGCCTAGATATTCTCATAACTATGCGCTCTTCTATCAATTGCTCGGCAGTAATTTGTTCACCCACCATAATATATGCTATCTCGAGAGAAGCCACTAGTGAAACCTATTGCCCTCGGGTCTCTTTCTTATTATACTGCATCTCTTTTTATTTACATCGCATCTCCTTTTATTATTTTGCAATCTTTACTTTCCAATCTATACAACAAAAATACCAAAAATATTTATCTTATTATCTTTATCAGATCTCACTTTTGCAAGTGGCCGTGAAGGGATTGACAAGCCCTTTATCACGTTGGTTGCATGGTTCTTGATTATTTGTGCAGGTACTAGGTGACTTGAGCATTGTCTCCTACTGGACTGATACCTTGGTTCTCAACACTCAGGGAAATACTTACGCTACTTTCCTGCATCACCCTTTCCTCTTCAAGAGAAAACCAACACATGCTCAAGAGGTAGCAAGAAGGATTTCTGGCGCCATTGCCGGGAATATCTACACACAAGTCAAGACATACCAAGTACACATCTTAAACTCTTCTCCCTCGCATTACATTATTTTCCATTTGCCTCTCGTTTTCCTCTCCCACTTCTAAAACGATTTTCGAAAACCTTTGCCCTTTTCTTCCGCCCTTCTTCCGTTCGATCTTGTGTTACCATGCCCCTTATTTTTGCTTGCATCTTCGCTCGCTAAAAGTTTATGGATCCCCATCCACTTGCTAATCTTTTTAAAGGATCCAATTATGATGAATGCTAGTGAGTTGAGTGCACTAGATTATCTTTATGGAGTTTTGCTTGAAATCCATGAATCTGGAAATTGTGATGAAGTGCTTTATAAAGTGATTCACGATAGATCTTTGAATAAAAAGCATGATTGCAATGATGTTATTATAAATTCTATTAATGTCAATTGTGCTAATAATATGCAAAACCCTAAGCTTGGGGATGCTAATTTTGCTTACGTCTACTACTTGTTGCAATGATCATGTAACGCCCCGAGACTGATGCGCCAAGTGTCTCCCAGTTATTTGCCGTCATTGCCATGTCTTTCTACTTGCGTGTTGCATTTTGCCATGTCATCATGTGCATTGCATCATCATGTTTTCAAAACATGCATCCGTCCGGGTTCCCCCAGTTCTCTCCGTTGTCCATTCCCAGACACACTCGCACGCGCCCGCGGCATGTCCAAATATTATTTTATAAGTGGCGAGAAAATGTTCTCGGAATGGGTTGAAAGTTGGCCTACGGTCTTATTATAGTGTAGGTAGACCGCCTGTCAATTTTCGTCGCATTCGGAGCTCGTTTGATATCCCAACCGTTAAACATATAGCGGCATTATAGCCGGTCATACGTCAGACGTTTTCGGTCTCCAAAAACTGCTGTCAGGCCTCTGTTCTTCCCTCTCTTCTCAGCCGATCCCACCTCTACACAGTCCATCTAGCCCACTGACCTACCCCCTTCGCTTCGGACCGTCCGATCGAGATCGAACGGCTCCGAAACGACCTCAAACCCCCTAACCCTAGCCCTTGAACCGTAAACCCTAACCAGGCTTTAATTTGTTGGCATCATCGACGCTTCCTAAGAAATGAAGTTTGCAACCCTTTGACCATCGGATCATTTTGTGTAGTTTCACCAAAATCGAGATGAGCATCCCCGTGGCAAAGAAATTGAAGAAGCATGATTAGAATAAGATTACTGGGACTAGTTGATGAGACATAAACTCATCACAAATACAATACGTAGAAGCCAGTAGAGGTATGTGCGGGGCAAAGAAGTAGAGAAATATCCACATGGAGTGATGTGGGCAGCTCGAGCTGTAGTGTAAGCCGGATGTAAAGGGCATTGTACCTGAGGGATGTCGGGACATAGCTCAACCTAGAGGAGGGCGGCGGGAGGAGGCAACTACCCACGTCGCGGCAGTGAGCAATGGTCGAAGGCAACCTCACCGGCTTTGTGAGAGAGAATGGCGGGGACCCCTGATGAAGCTATGTACCTAGGGTAGGGTCACGGACCTGTCCTAACTGCCCTACCCAAGGACACCTCTAGAATAAATCACCTTTCAATCGACTTGGAGGTGTTCCACTCGACAGACTCGAAGACACTCAGCCAAGAAGCAATTACTCGACCAAGATCCAACCACTCGACGGCCAGGAGACCTTAAGTCACTCCGCACGCTAACGGTCGGTCATTAAGTAGCTTTTATGGTCATCATAGCACTTTATTACTAACGTTATCAGTAACGCCCTGCCTTAATGTACATTGAACCCTTCGTAACGTGGGCTGGCCGGGGTCCCGGCACACTCTATATAAGCCACCCCCTCCTCCGAGACAAGGGTTCGCACCTCTGTAACTCATACCCACATAATCCAGTCGACCGCCTCCGGGCTCCGAGACGTAGGGCTATTACTTCCTCCGAGAAGGGCCTTAACTCGTAAACCTTGCGTCCTTACAACTTCTCCATAGCTAAGATCTTGCCTCTCCATACTTACCCCCCTACACTACTGTCAGACTTAGAACCACGACAGTTGGCGCCCACCGTGGGGCAGGTGTTTTAGCGTTTTGTTGGAGGAGTTGCGATCTTTTCCGACCCAAATCATCATGGTTTTCGACGGAGTTTTGGTGGAGGGCCGCGAGATCCATCTCGGCGCGCTCACGTTCATCGCCGACGACTCCGCCTGGCTTCAGGAGGCTCCGCTCAACGTGGACGCACTCCCTGTCCGCGGGGCAATGCACTTTAGCACGTGTGTCCGCGGTGTTCTCCTGCGGCAGCCGTCGACCCCCTACCAGTCGGCTCCTGTGTTGTCCTCCCTCCCCGTTTCCCGCCGGCGCAAGCGCTCCGGTCGGTCGAGACTTCAGCGGTGGGTGAGACACGCGGTGGCCCGTCAGTCGGCCACCCCTCAAGTTGCGGAGATCGAGCCCGACGAATCCCTCTACGGCCTGTTCGATTGGCTCCGAAGAGACTGCATCCGAGTGCGACAGCAGCGATCCGGCGGCAGAGGTTCTGATGGTCGATGGACTGCCCAGTCCCCCTGGTTTTACCCGCACCGACGGAGGCGCGGGAGGAGGCGACCCGTCGCGTCCCCATGAGGAGTATCTTGCCGAGCCTCTCACGTTGCTGCAGAGAGAAGAACTTCGCCGCCGGAATGTGGATGCGCTGCACACTCCTATCGTTGGACAAACCCCCGAGGCTCGCGCCTTGGAGGACGCGCGCCTGGCAAACTTGGCTGAGCGCACTCGACTGGAGAACCTCCAGCGAGCACTCGACGAGCGTGCGTGACAACGGGTTCCCGAATCCAGTCGACGTCAGCTCTTCCTGCCCCCGCAGGTATATCGGACTCCGATTCAGAATTTAGCAGCTGCGGCCCGTATAGCGGAGTCGATTCAGCCTTCCCAGTCGGAGGCTGGCAGAGGCTTGCTGCAGATCAGAGCGTTACTCCGGGCAGCAAGAGATCAGAATTCCGCTATTTCTCAGTCACGGAACAGAATTCATAGCAGGTCCGTTGCCGCGGACACAGTCCAGTCGGCTCACAGCCCGAGATCGCCCCCGAGGCGTGAGGGACGTGGATACCGGCGTGACCAGTATGGGAACCATGAGCAGTATGATCACCGAGTTGATCGTGACGGTCGACGTCGAGTGCCCACGCCTCCCCCGACGAGCGGGTCGTTTGTGCCTCGCCAGCAGGATGATAGGCGCCCTCATAGTGGTGGGAGAAGGATTCCAGTCGACCCCAGAGGGCCAGGCTTTGATGCAAGATCCATCCTCGTCCAAGGTCTGGTCGACAGGAACAGGGCTCACCGAGAAGGTCACGACAGAGATGCGCTTGCCAGCAGCAGAGTACATGTTTCGGGGCCAGGGTGCTTTAGTAGAGCCATCAGGGCTGCTATGATTCCTCCCAATTTCAGGTTGGCGACTGGAGTCAGTAAGTTCACTGGCGAGTCCAAGCCCGATACTTGGCTTGAGGACTACCGAGTGGCCGTCCAGATTGGCGGCGGCAATGATGAAGTGGCCATGAAGCACCTGCCTCTCATGTTGGAGGGCTCGGCCAGAGCGTGGCTAAACCAGTTAGCGCCTAGCAGCATTCACACTTGGGAAGATCTCTCCCGAGTGTTCGTCACCACATTTGAAGGCACATGCAAGCAACCGGTAAGACTGACGGAACTGCGGTCTTGTGTGCAAACGCCGAATGAAACTTTGAGGGATTACATCCAGAGATGGATAACGTTACATCACTCGGTGGAGAATGTGCCAGACCACCAAGAAGTTTGTGCCTTCAAGGAAGGCGTCAAGTACAGAGAAGTGAATCTGAAATTCGGTCGAACCGGAGATATGTCCCTGAATCGGATGATGGAGATTTCCACCAAGTACGCTAATGGTGAAGACGAGGATCGACTCAGGAGCGGCAAGCTCAAGTCAGTCGCCCAAGAAACCGGAGGCAATTCCAATCGGAAACAGAAGCGGAAAGCCGAGCCAGCGGCTCCCGGGGAAGCCTTAGCTTTGGCCCAAGGAAAGTCTAAAGGGAAACCTAAAGGGCCTTGGAACCCCAAAAAGGTTAAAGATCAGGAGGGAAATGATGTGTTGGACTTACCATGTCTCGTCCACACAAAGAAAGATGAAGAGGGTAATTTTATTTACCCGAAACATACCACTCGGCAGTGTCGACTCTTGATCCAGCAGTTCCAGGGCAAGCAGCCCAAGGGTAAGGAAAAGGAGTCAGACAAGGTCGATGACAAAGAAGACAGTGATGACGGATACCCTCAAGTCAATTCCACCCTGATGATTTTTGCTGATGTTGAGAGCAAAAGTCGACTGAAAGTTATTAACCGAGAGGTGAATATGGTCACTCCGGCGACACCTAGTTACCTGAAATGGTCTCAGACTGCCATAACATTCGACCAATCCGACCACCCAACGCACATCGCCACCCCTGGGAGTCAAGCTTTGGTGGTCAACCCAGTTGTTGAAGGCACTCGACTGGCCAAAGTCCTGATGGATGGTGGCAGTGGTTTGAACATATTATACGTTGAGACGTTGAAAGGGATGGGCATTCCGATGTCCAGACTCAGTGCCAGCAACATGAGTTTCCATGGAGTCATTCCTGGGAAGAAGGCTGAATCACTCGGCCAGATTGCTCTTGATGTGGTTTTCGGTGATTCCAAGAATTACCACAAAGAAAAGTTGACATTTGAAGTTGTGGACTTCCATAGTGCCTATCACGCTATTCTGGGCAGGCCGGCTTATGCACGCTTCATGGCCCGACCATGTTACGTGTATCTCAAATTGAAGATGCCTGGCCCCAAAGGTGTGATCACCATTGCAGGCAATCGGAAGAAAGCGGAAGAATGTTTTCAGAAAGGTTCGAAGATCGCTGACGCACAGATGGCAGTGGTGGAGTTGCAGGAATACCAGAAGACTGCAGACCCGAGTGATCTGTTGCGAGCCAAGAAGCCCGCTACAGAGTCAGCTTTCCAGTCGACTGGCGATACGAAGATAGCTCACATCCACCCGACCGACCCCAGCGCCGCTCCGACTCATATCTCGACAACACTCGACTCCAAATAGGAAGAAGCGCTCATCCAGTTCCTCCGTGAGAACTGGGACATTTTCTCATGGAAGCCTTCTGACATGCCAGGTGTTCCCAGGGAGCTGGCTGAGCGTCGCCTGAGAGTCGACTCAAAAGTAAAACCTATCAAGGAACATCTTCGACAGTCCGCCGTCCAAAAGAGAAAAGCTATTGGTGAGGAGGTGGCTCGGCTCTTAGCAGCGGAGTTCATCCGAGAAATCTGCCACTCCGAGTGGCTCGCCAACATTGTCATGGTCCCCAAGAAGGACAAGTCACTTCGCATGTGCATTGACTTTAAACATATCAATCGGGCCTGCCCGAAAGATCATTTTCCTCTCCCCCGCATCGACCAGATAGTCGACTCGACTGCGGGATGTGAGCGACTGTCTTTCTTAGACGCCTATTCCGGGTACCATCAGATCCGTCTGTATGGACCTGACGAGATCAAGACAGCTTTCATCACTCCATTCGGGTGCTTCTGTTATGTTACCATGCCATTCGGCCTCAAGAATGCCGGAGCCACATTCATGAGGATGATTCAGAAGTGTTTACTCACTCAAATTAGTCAGAACGTGGAAGCATACATGGATGATATTGTAGTCAAGTCACGGAAGGGTTCCGACCTGCTGACTGACCTTGCTGAAACCTTTGCCAACCTCAGGAGGTATGATATCAAGCTTAATCCATCAAAGTGTACATTCGGAGTCCCTGGCGGAAAGTTACTCGGTTTTCTCGTTTCCGAACGAGGAATCAACGCCGATCCAGAAAAAGTTGGCACTATACTCCGAATGAAAAGCCCTCTGCGAGTGCATGATGTCCAGAAGCTTACTGGTTGCTTGGCCGCCCTAAGTCAATTCATATCTCGTCTCAGTGAAAAGGCATTGCCTCTTTACCGATTGATGAAGAAGTCCGACAAGTTCGAGTGGACTCCTGAAGCTGATGCAGCGTTTGCAGAGCTCAAAGCTCTACTCTCCACCCAGCCGGTGCTTGCTCCCATCAGTCCTTTGGGGATTGATGAAAACCCCGAATCGACCGACCAGAAGAACCCCATTCTTTCTGGTCTACGGAGCCGAGGCAGTCTTACCAAGTGACCTGCTTCACAATGCTCCCAGAGTCGAGCTCTACTCAGAAGATGAAGCAGAACAAGCCCGACAGGACGCAGTCGACCTCCTAGAAGAAGAAAGAGAAATGGCCCTAATCCGATCAACCATCTATCAGCAAGACTTGCGTCGATTCCATGCCAGAAATGTGAAGAGCCGAGCCTTCCAAGAAGGAGACTTAGTCCTTCGAGTGGATCAGCAGAAACCACACAAGCTTGCTCCTACTTGGGAAGGCCCCTTCATAGTCACCAGAGTCCTCCACAATGGAGCATACCACCTCTACAATGTCGATCGCTAGATTGATGAGCCACGAGCCTCGAATGCGGAGCTACTCCGTCCCTTTTATACTTGAATTCTCACTCGGATGAGATGTAATAAGAAAAACTCCTATAGTTTATTTATCAAAGACAAGAGCGTTATAATTTTCCCAGTGATTATTATTGTTTTTGTTTGCGTAAGAAATCCCCCAGTGGGTGACTTAGCCGCGAATCCACTTCGCCTAAGTTTGTAAAAACAGTTTCCTACCGAGTGGCGAGCCAGCCTCCCACTCGGGGGCTTAGCTGCGAATCCGTTTCGCCTAAGTTTGAAAAATCCTACCGAGTGGAGAGCAATCCTCCCACTCGGGGGCTTAGCTACAATCCAGTACTCGCCTAAGTTCTCCCACTTAGAGACTTAGCTGCAGTCAGGCACTCGCCTAAGTTTGAAAAATCCTACTGAGTGGAGAGCAATCCTCCCACTCGGGGGCTTAGCTGCAGTCCAGTACTCTCCTAAGTTCTCCCACTTAGAGACTTAGCTGCAATCAGGCACTCGCCTAAGTTTGAAAAATCCTACCGAGTAGAGAGCAATCCTCCCACTCGGGGGCTTAGCTGCAGTCCAGTACTCGCGTAAGTTCTCCCACTTAGAGACTTAGCTGCAGTCAGGCACTCTCCTAAGTTTGAAAAATCCTACCGAGTGGAGAGCAATCCTCCCACTCGGGGGCTTAGCTGCAGTCTAGTACTCGGCTAATTTCTCCCACTTAGAGACTTAGCTGCAGTCAGGCACTCGCCTAAGTTTGAAAAATCCTACCGAGTGGAGAGCAATCCTCCCACTCGGGGGCTTAGCTGTAGTCCAGTACTCGCCTAAGTTCTCCCACTTAGAGACTTAGCTGCAGTCAGGCACTCGACTAAGTTTGAAAAATCCTACTAAGTGGAGAGCAGTCCTCCCACTCGGGGGCTTAGCTACAGTCCAGTACTCGCCTAAGTTCTCCCACTTAGAGACTTAGCTGCAGTCAGGCACTCGCCTAAGTTTGAAAAATCCTACCGAGTGGAGAGCAATCCTCCCACTCGGGGGCTTAGCTGCAGTCTAGTACTCGCCTAAGTTCTCCCACTTAGAGACTTAGCTGCAGTGAGCCACTCGCCTAAGTTTGAAAAATCCTACCGAGTGGAGAGCAATCCTCCCACTCGGGGGCTTAGCTGCAGTACAGTACTCACCTAAGTTCTCTCTCTAGAAGACTTAGCTGCAGTCCGGCACTCGCCTAAGTTTGAAAAAATCCTACCGAGTGGAGAGCAATCCTCCCACTCGGGGGCTTAGCTACAGTCCAGTACTCGCCTAAGTACAAAACACATCTCAATCCTCAAGGACGACGAGGGGCAGGTCGACTGCCACCTTCTCCTGGAGAGTTTCGCCACAAATACAATGTGCGCTCCATCCCACTCTGCAGTAACAGGGTGTGGGTCGACCACCACCTTCTCCTGGAGAGCTTCGCCACAAATACAATGTGCGCTCCGTCCCACTCTGCAGTAACAGGGTGTGGGTCGACCGCCGCCTTCCCCTGGGGAGCTTCGCCACAAATACAAGACATGAGTCGATTGCTCCCTCTCCTTCGGGGCTGTGCTGCGAGTATAGAAAGTTGTCTCGAATGAAGAATGGGTTCACTCGGCAGGAGATTCATAAAGATATTCAATGGTAAACCAAGTTCAAATAAATCCTAAAATTTCCGGATCACAGGTCAAAGTACTCGGGCATGCATCCCGAAAAAGTTTAACGATTACAAAAACTACTCAGCATTCCAAGGCAAATTTAAGGTGGGACATAAGAGTTTGTTCACTCCGCGGGAGGAGGGCTGCCAGGCTCGACAAACTCATCCAGGTCGACGCCATCGGCAGCTATGAAAGTCTCCACTGAAAGTTTGGAAGTCGTGCTTCTGGGTGTTGGCGACCTTGATTGCGGCCAGCTTGTCTTGTCGCACCTCCTTGCAGTGGACATGAACCAAGGACAGAGCCACATCAGCGCCACACTGAGCAGAAGACTTCTTCCACTCCTGCACTTGGTCGGGGATTCCGTTAAGTCGAGTCACCAGAGACTCAAGATCGTTTTGGAGCGTAGCCTCTGGCCAAAGCGCTGGGTCGATCCGTGACATGACGACCTTCAGATGAGCCAGGTAATCCACGGCACCGTCGATGCGAGATTCCAGTCGAAGCAGATTCATGGCAGTTTCATCTTTCACAGGAGAGTTGATTGGATCCAAACCTGGTTCGATCCGCCCAGTCTCCTCTTCAAAGTTCTGGCAAAACTCTGCATTCACGATCCAAGGATAAGTCAATTTTCATACACTGAGTCAACACAAAAAAAATCAGTCGGAACAGAATGTGCACCTTCAAGCTTGATGTACAACTTCTTGGCAAGACTCCTCAGATAGCTCTCCAGGTTATCCCTCCTGCGAGCAATGCCTTCCATTTTCTTGCCTTGAACGAGATTCGCCTTCTTCCAGCGCGAGCATTCCTTGTTGGGGTCATTCAGAGCAGTCTTCAGCCTGGTATTCTCTTCTTCCAACTGGCCGACTGAAGCCAGCTTCTGTTCGGCCAGAGCGGTCCTGTCGTCAGCCTCCTTCTGGGCAGCAGCTAAATCCTGATCCTTTTTCGCCAAAGCTTCTCTTAGTTTTTCTGCAAAGAAATGATGATTGATTCAGAAATAGCAGAAGGATGCTCGAGCCAAAAACTGACCAGTCGACAAACTAGTCTTACCAGCTGCGCCATCTCTGACCGTCTGCAGTTCTGTCCTGGCCAGCTCCAAGTCAAGTTTCAGTTGAATCTGCTGCCTCTCCAAATCAGTGAAGCGAGCTCCAAGATCACAGGATTTCTAAAATCAAAGGGGAGAAATTATTCCACAGCAAAAAACTTCAAAGACATTAAGTGCTAAGACTACGGTCGACTGCCCGCAGTCCACCATAGTCTCGGGGACTACACCCAGTGGGTGCACTTTGCGTGCCCCCACCGGTTCTGATTCGGCCGGTCCACCGGAGTCGAGTTCAAAAAAAAGAGAGACAATGTAGAACTCAGACCACAGTCGACTGCCAGCAGTCGACCGCGGTCTCGGGGACTACACCCAGTGGGTGCACTTTACGTGCCCCCACCGGTTCTGATTCCACTCGACCGGATCGAGCGGAAAAAACAAACTACCAGTTCGGTTTTTACTCGACAAAATACAAAGACTACAGTCGACTGCCAGCAGTCCACCATAGCCTCGGGGACTACACCCAGTGGGTGCGCTCAGCGTGCCCCCACTAGTCCAAAACTTCAATCGACGCACCCAGTGGGCGTACAGATGCAAAGATTTTTGAAAAGAATCTTTAGATAGCCGACTAACCTGAACGTTGCTCTGGAGAGCCGAGCTGGCATCATAGGCGGCTTGGCTAGCGTCCCACACCGTCTTCATCTTCTCCATCATAATGCCCGCCTGGTGTATGGCTTCCCTAGCAGCATTCACTTCGTCCTCTGGGACATGATGGGTCGCAAAAACTGAAGGCGGGTCGACAGGGGCCTGAGCAGCCAACGAAGAAGGCAAGGCACTCGACAGGGGCTCGGCGAAGGTAACAGAACCCTGATTGACGTCACCAGTGTCCTGAACGACTGGTTCCGCCCTCGGCGTCGACTGTGGCGCATCGCTTGCAGGAGCTCGCCTATTCTTCCTCGTCAAAGGCCTCTCGGGCTCTTCATCATCATCATCAGGGAGGTCAATAATGTTGGGAGCTATGCAAAGTTCAATTGCCAAAATCACGTCACCCAATGGTGCACATTGCAGTTGAATCGACTAAACAAAGACAGTATGGCAGAAGTCATACCCAGATTAGAAGTGACCGCATCCTCCATCACCTCATCATCATCCCTGTAAGCTGAGGTCCCAGAAGTGGCAGCACTAACAATTCCAAAGTTCGTCTAGTTAAAACAAGAAAAACAAACAGCGCGGAGCGTCGAGTGAATACAAGGAGAGATACTTACGCGGAGGCGACAGGGATATCGATCTTGATCTTCGGCAGCGCCTTCCGAGTCTTCGGTTCTGCAATTTTGGGTTGCTTGGGCACCTTCTCAGTCGTGGTTGGTGAAGAGATCCGAGGACGCTTCGAAGACTGACCAGCCTGAGCAGTCGCCTTGTCACGGGCACTCGGCCGATCCTGGTCAAGCTTGGATCGTCTCTCTATGTGAGGAGGCGACTCGACTTCTTCCCCATCACTTGAGTCGTCGCTTCCTCCATCCCCTTCACCATCGGAAGTCCACTCGCCGCTTTCGCCACCGCTCGCCTCGCCTTCCAGAGCTTGCTCTTGCGCCCCATTGGGCATCGAATACATTTCAATAATGGCCTGAAAGAAAGCAGGGAGGACAAAGTCAGTCGACGCAATACAGACAGCTGCGCGAGTGAATTCAGATTACAAGCAAAAACTCAGAACCAGACCTGCTCTGGTGCACGTGACTGGTCGAATGGGGGAACTCTCCTGGCTCCTCTGGGATTGTCCTTGTTCCCGGTAATACTCAACAGCCACTTCTCCAGTGTGTCGTCGTCGACCTCCTCCGGGTGGATCCGAGTGGAGTCTTCTAGACCCGAATACATCCACATCAGATGGTCTCGGGCTTGGAGAGGCTGGATGCGCCTCTGAAGGAAGACCTCCAAGAGATCCATACCAGTGACCCCGTCACGAATGAGCTGGACCACTTGGTTGACCAACACCTTCACTTGCGCCTTCTCCTCCGGGAGCACCTTCAAAGGGGAGGGTTTTTCCACTCGGTCCATGGTAAAGGGAGGGAGGCCAGTCGATTGCCCTGGCGTCGACTGGTCTTTACAGTAGAACCAGGTCGACTGCCATCCGCGAACTGAGTCGGGAAGAATCATGGCCGGAAAGGAGCTTTTTCCCCTCGTCTGGATGCCAAGACCCCCACACATCTGGATCACTTGAGTCATCTCGTCACTCGGATTAGCCTTTTTCACTGTCTGAGAGCGACAAGTGAAAATATGCTTGAAAAGACCCCAGTGAGGTCGACAACCCAAGAAGTTCTCACACAGGGAAATGAACGCGGCAAGATAAACGATTGAGTTGGGGGTAAAATGGTGGACTTGAGCCCCAAAGAAGTTCAGAAACCCTCGGAAGAAAGGATGGGGAGGCAAGGAAAACCCACGGTCTACGTGAGTGGCAAGAAGAACGCGCTCACCCTCCCGGGGTTGCGGCTAGGATTCCTTCCCCGGAAGCCGCGCCGAGTCGTAGGGGATCAGCCCTCCCTCGGCCAGGTCGTCGAGGTCTTCTTGGGAGATCCTCGAGTGGATCCAGTCACCCTCGATCCAACCCTTCGGTAGGCCAGTCCGCGAGGAAGATCCGCCCTGGTTCGTCGCCTTCCCCTTCGACCTCGCCGTCGCCTTCTTTGCCCGCTCCAGAGCCGCTGTCTTCTCCTTCACCATTGTCGCCGACGACACGCGTGTGGTGCGGTGGCGCGGGGGCAAGAGCGAGCGCAGCGGAGAGGCCTGAGGAGGAGAAGAGGTAATGGGGCGCACTGTTCGGGAGACTCCGGTCCAACGCCTTATATGAGGCCGCTTCCGAGTGGCTGACAGGTAGGCCCAGATGGCTCTGTCAAATCCCGTAACGACCGCGCGAGCGATATGTGGTGAAAAAGGTGGCATGGGGATCGAGGCGGCTCCGATCTATCCCATCCGATTACTGCAGCCTCCCCTGTCCCGCGCGCTTCCCAAAATTCGGATCCCACTAAATCCGCGGGCAGCAAACAACTTGTCAGACCAAAGATCTCCTCCGCACCGTCACTCTGAGCCTTACAAGTAAAGAAACTCATTCGACAAAGAATTAAGAATGGATCAAGGCGACTGAAAAGGAAGTTGCTGTCATCACTCAGGTCCGTTGATCCGAAACAAGATATGCTCACGGCATGGAAAACGAGTCGGAGAAGTCCTCAACTCCTTCCCACTCAAACCTCGATCCATTCGGGGGCTAATGATGAAGCTATGTACCTAGGGTAGGGTCACGGACCTGTCCTAACTGCCCTACCCAAGGACACCTCTAGAATAAATCACCTTTCAATCGACTTGGAGGTGTTCCACTCGACAGACTCGAAGACACTCGACCAAGAAGCAATTACTCGACCAAGATCCAACCACTCGACGGCCAGGAGACCTAAAGTCACTCCGCACGCTAACGGTCGGTCATTAAGTAGCTTTTATGGTCATCATAGCACTTTATTACTAGCGTTATCAGTAACGCCCTGCCTTAATGTACATTGAACCCTTCGTAACATGGGCTGGCCGGGGTCCTGGCGCACTCTATATAAGCCACCCCCCTCCTCTGAGACAAGGGTTCGCACCTCTGTAACTCATACCCACATAATCTAGTCAACCGCCTCCGGGCTCCAAGACATAGGGCTATTACTTCCTTCGAGAAGGGCCTGAACTCGTAAACCTTGCGTCCTTACAACTTCTCCATAGCTAAGATCTTGCCTCCCCATACTTAGCCCCTACACTACTGTCAGACTTAGAACCACGACAACCCCTGATCGGGACGTGCCGACAGTGGGTTTTCGCCATCAGCGATGGCGACTACATCTAAACTAAGCATCCACCCCTTCCCTCGGCGGACGTGATCCGCCGAGATGTTAGAGATGTGGCCACAGTGGTTTTGAAGAGAGCAACCCCAGCAAGCAACCTAGAGTCCTGCCTATGTATATACTGGAGCGGTTTCCTTTTCTCTCCATATGAACCTATTTATATTGCGTACGTGCCACTGAAGAAAAAAACTTTATTTATAAATGACGCGACACCTACTACTCATTCTCCTATAAACCTTGCGCTTGGCATCTCCAAACCATTAACCTTGCGATTGGCTCTTCGCCTCTTCGGGAAGTCGAGCAATAATGGTACTGCAGTATATATCGTTCTGCTCTACGAAAAAATACACTTCCGTGATGATACGTGTTTGTCACAGTAGGTCGCGTTTTTTGTCATGCATGTACATCCATGACAAATTTATGACAGAATCAAGATAGTCATACCAGTGCTGTCGTAGAAGTGTTCCATGACATTACCAAAATTATCATCACGGAAGTGTCCACTTCCATGACGATAAATCGCGCGTCACAGAAGTGCTTTCGTCAAGGGTGACCGACACATGGCATCCACCATAACGGAACGCCGTTAAGCTATCAGGTCGGGTTTTGGATCCGATAACCCGTTAACAACCCCGACCAATGGGGATTTTCCACGTGTAAAATCATCATTGGCTGGAGGAAACATGTGTCGGCTCACCGTTGGGACAGATGTCATCCGCTCATTGGACCGAGGGCGCCTATGATACGGCGACACATGGCACGGCCCAACAGAGGCCCATTCCTATGAAAAGGCCGGCCCGTTTGACTTGGTAAAAAGGTGGTGGGCCAGCCCATGGAAAGCCTAATGGCCTATTCGCATATAGCCCATTTACAGCCCGCTAACCCAGGGCCCGTTACGCCCTTTCCGAATTAGGCCCAGTAGCGTCATCTGGGCCGTCCAATATGATTCAGCCTGTTTTAACTTTCAGCCCATGTGTGGCCCATGACTTCTTTCGGCCAATATGAGGACCTTTGTAACTCTTGGCCCATGAACGGCCCGTGGTGAAACTGGCCCGTAATGAACAGTGTATCACTTTATACCCACTAACGGCCCGTTATTCCATTGGTCTATTTCCAGCCCAAGTTATCTTTCAGCCTTCTCAGGGCCCATTGATTCTTGGGCTCATTTGCAGCATTCGGTTACATATGACCCGTTACTGTCATTTTCTGCTTGTGGGCCAAATTCAGCCCGCCGTTACATTCGGCCCATTTACGGACCGTTAATATGTTGGGCCATTTTCATGTAAAAAAACCCATTGGGCTATTTTCATAGAGTTATCAAATATGGCCTATTAACGGCAAGTTATGGTCCACGAATAGTACGGCCCATGATTGGCGAAATGATGATACGCCCCGTAGAAGGCCCATGGATCCTACGGCCCGTATGAGGCCCATGGATAGTATGGCCCGTAGAAGGCCCATGGATCGTACGACCTGTAGACGGCCGATGGACCCTACGGCCGTAGAAGGCCCATGGACCCTACGGCCCGTAGAAGGCCCATGGACCCTAAGGCCCGTATA
This sequence comes from Triticum urartu, assembly GCF_056163025.1. Lineage (NCBI taxonomy): Eukaryota > Viridiplantae > Streptophyta > Magnoliopsida > Poales > Poaceae > Triticum > Triticum urartu. Next base: position 483,717,540 of record NC_141877.1, read on the forward strand.
GAAGGCCGATGGGTCCCACGGCCGGACGAAGGCCCATGGATCATACGGCCCATAGGAGGCCCATGATTATTTTGGCCTAGTTACCAAAAATAGGCTATTGTGGCCACTAGAAAAAAACAGAAAAAGAACTGGAGTGACTACAAGCAAACAACTAAACAAGACAATAAGGAAATAAATAAGCAAGCAATTAACGCTAGCTTATTACCGCTATTACACATATTACATCCACTGGACATCAAAGTTCGCCACCAGTGCAAATATAGGGAACAAAGCAGCACATTACATACACTGGCTGTCAAAATTGGCCACCAGTGCAAATAAACGTGGCAGCAAAACAAGAGCATAACCGAAACAACTTCAGAAGAGCTCAAGAAACGTTATCCTAGGTATCCACCATGCTGGCAATAAGCTTATCAAGATGATTAGCTTTGTCCTGTTTGGCGCTAAAATCCTCCAATGCTTGTTGTTGCACCAGAAAGTATGCATCTGAATGCTCCAGGGACTTCCGCAGTCCTTTCACTTCTTGTTGCAGCACAGCTGATCGATGTCTTTCAGCTTGTAGTTGAGACTCAAGAAACCGAACTGATTCAGACAGTGAGTTTGAATAGCTTATGCAAGCGGTAGTGGCCAGTAACTCGAACGCTAAACCAAGACAGGACTTTGGGGTTGTCTTGCTGTCCTCAAGATAGTCTTCCTTAGCTATTTTATCAGCTTTGTTGGAGACCAACAAGGATGTGTCACTATCCTGAACCTTATCTGCATTAGTTCCTTTACCATTGCTTAATAAGGCACTCTTCCCCAATATTCTGTCAGCATTCTAAAAGAAGAAACAAGCAGACACATAACAAGTTTAGCATGTACTAGTATATGAAACTCATTTTGGTGAACCAGTTCATTAGTAAGGTGGACAGGATTAAACTACCAAGTCTTCTATTGCCAAGTACTAGTACATAATAAAAGCATCAAACAAACATATATCTATGTCCTATGGTCACTGCATTGTCTTGACAAATCATAATAGAGACACCGTTCAAATCATATCAGTTCAAGACGAAGCATCAGCGAAAGAATACAAAGCGTGGGAAACTACATGGCACAACAAGATTTCAGATGGGTACCACGGGTCTACATGTACAACAACATTATTGCCTCTGTTGTGATGTTAGTAATGTGCATGATATGAAAGTCAACTGTATACACAATTGAAATTGAAATCAACAGAGCTATTGATAAGAGCAAACCTGTTAAAGAAACATGCGTGAACATACCTATTGTGCCATTGGAGTTTCGATTGGATCCTTCAATTTAAAAATAAGTTTGTATGAGTAAATACAGTGATACAAGAGCAAAGCAATCATAGTTAAAAAGGCGCGCCTAAGCGAGCGCTTAAGCACGCCTAGGCTCTAGGCGTTGGCAAAACACATTGCGCATAACTACACATAATCTGTGCATAACTGCGCATAAGCATGCGCTTTGGTTAGTAAAACGCAAGGCGGTGGCAAAACGCACAATTAACGCCTCGCGCTTTTTTAAACTATGATAGCAATGGAATCTTAAATTAGAACAGTTGTTCTTCAGGTTTAGGCACTTGTTCTACATGAATAGAGTACAGTAAGATGCAAGAATATAATACTTAAAAATAGAAAATGAGCTCATAGACCTTACGACATTCTTGGTTCGGGACCAGTACAGAACAAGGCGTTCCCAGTCATCGTCCAGTAAATGTGTCTCAGGAGAACGTAAGGGATTTTGATGAGTTTGTTTGCCGGTGAAGTACTTTTTCTTCAGGTAATTCCGATACTGCCACCAAGCATTCTTGAAGATAGCAGAGGTATTAGCACAGGTTACCTCATCCTGAGTTTCCAAATCGGTCCTTCTCTATAAAGAAAAATGGGAAAATTTGCTGTATTATAACCATCATGGAGGTAGGATGTAAGGGACGAAGCAAAGTAATTGCCATGAATAACATTACTTACACATAACTCCTGGACAAACACCTGCAACTGGCATTTTCCTTCATCTTCAGTATAATATTTTCGAGATGAGAAGATACGCACATACGATTTAACAACATCAAATGCGATAGATGCTAAACTACGACTATTTGGTTGTGCTTTCTCCACAGGAATAGGCGTACTAACTGGTGGAGTTGGGGTTCGCCATGATAGTACTGGCCCTTTGGGCACTGGAGCTGCCTTACTAACTGCTCTTGTTTGGGAGCTCTGTGGTGGAGATGGTGCTGTGTCAACAGGAACTGGGTTACTGTCGGCTAGGGTTGGGGTTAGATTGGGTGAAGCTGGTTCTCTGTCCATCGTAGTAGGGGTACAATCTGCGAGAGTTTGGGTTATGTGTGGTAGGGCTGGTTCTTGTGCATGTACAACCGGGGTGCTATCTCCACCAAGAGGTAGCACTGTTTTATTTGAAGACCATGTTTTTAGTCCGCTAGATACTGGCATCACCTGCTCCAATTCAAATGGCTAATAAGCAGGAAACATAGTTGAATGTACAGACATTGTATGAGAGACAGATGCAATAGATAGTGTGGAAAAAAAGAGGGCATGAAATAGTTGACATGTATATTGTTTAACTAAAACGGATAGCATGACATAATTTCAGATATATGATGTCTATCTAAACTGGATAGCATAGCATAACATAATTCAAAGATATGATGAATAACTAAACAGGATTGCATGACATAATTCACCTACATGTTATCTAAGTAATCAGGATCACATCATTTAATTCACATATGTGATTTATATGCTAAACAGAGGGCACTACTAGGAAAAGGCCTACTAATGGCGCACCAGTTTTGCGTACTAATGGCGCACTACTGGTACGCCATTAGTATCACGCAACTAGTATTTGTTTACTAATGGCGCACCGCTGGTGCGCCACTAGTAATAAATTTTTTTCAAATTTTTTTTAAAATTTTTTTTTCAAAATTTTTCAATTTTTTTTTAAATTCAATTTTTTTATTTTTTTTCTTAATCTAAGGTCACTATGGCTTAATCTCGAGTCAATATGCTTAAGCTTAGGTCAAATCGCACTCTGTGGTCAAACTTTCCGGAAGGTCACCCATCCTCACACTACTCCAGCCCAAGCACGCTTAACTTCATAGTTCTATCCAACCCCAACACCACCTCACTTCACAGGCACTTGTTGATATATCTATCATATCAATCCTATTAAACCTTGCTGATGTCTAGGACTTTGTTCATGTTCATGAGTATGATGAAATTTTGAAAAAATATTTCAAACTTCCCGGTCATATTACGTATCATATTTTGAAAAAAAAATCAATTTTTTTTCGAAACCAATTTTTTTCTGTTACTAGTGGCGCACCTAGCATACGGTGCGCCACTAGTAAGTTTGAAATTTTTTGAATTTTTTTCCCTCCGGATCTTAAAAGCCCCGTAACTTTTTTTTTGTTTGGTTTTTGGGGATTTTGAAAATGTTTAACGGGGTTACCCCGTTAAATTTGGATCTAACTTTTCGAGTAGATGATTTTTCATATAAAAAAACTTTTTAATCCGAGTTCGTATGCAAAAGTTATGCCCATTTTACAAATTCCGGAGAGATTTTGCAAATAAAGTCGAAATTCATATTTGTAAATTTTCCCAACAACTAGACCACATATCACATAGGAAACTTATTTTCTTTTATCTTTTTGACATTTCCATCATTTTCTTTTATTTTTTAAACTGAAAAGGCGGTCCAGGGGGGGAGGGGTGTGCATTCGGAACGTTTTGGGCCAAGTTAGTAATGGCACACCATGGGGGTGGTGCGCCATTACTAGTTAAACTAGTAATGGCGCACCGTGGGTGTGGTGCGCCATTACTAGTTTTGAAAAAACAATAAAACAAATTTTGATTTTTTTTTAAAAAAACTTAGTAATGGCGCACCAGTGGACAGTGCGCCATTACTAGTTTTGAAAAACAAATAAAAAAATTTGGAATTTTTTTGAAAATAATTCACTAGTGGCGCACCGTGGAACTAGTAATGGCGCACCACTCCCACGGTGCGCCATTACTAGTTTTGAAAAAAAATGAAAAAAAATTGTTACTAATGGCGCACCGTGGATGTGGTGCGCCATTAGTATTTGGACACTAATGGCGCACCACATGTCTGGTGCGCCATTAGTGTCATTTCCATCTATAGCCCTTTTCCTAGTAGTGGGGCATTCGATATGATGTCTGAACTAAGAACATGGTGTTGAATATTGTGTATATGGTGTCTAAACTATGCAATGCAGGACACCGTATGCATGATATGAGCGGTATAACCGTGCCAAGTTAGAGCATACATCTCAGTGGGGGAAAAGGACTGGTCATTTGTCTCTGAATCCATCTCTGAGGAGTTATCGGGACCCAACAAGAGATCTGCTTCGACAGGTAGCACTGTCTGCTCTGAAGGGCTTGTTTTCACTCCAGATTTTTCCATCTCCCACCCAAATGGCTGATTCACAGGAAGAGTAGTTTAATGTACAAACATTGTCGACAAATGGAAATGTAATGAAGAAAAGGATGGGCAAGATATCATTCAAATATACGATGCCTGGTTAAACAGGATGGCATTGCACATTTCACATGTATTATGACTGGCTAAAAGACATGAGACTGCATAATTCCCATATATGATATAGAAACTAAATAGGTGGCATTACAGAACATGTCTAAACTAAGCAGATGACATATATGATGTCAAAAGTAGGCACTGCAAGGCAACATATGCATGATATGACTAACATCATCATGCCAAGGTAGAGCAAACACCTTGGGGGGTAAATAGGAGTGGTCAGCGGTGTCTGAATCCGCCTCAGAACAGATATCTTCCTCTGGATTACAATCTGGAGAGGGGTGGGGAGGGTTTGCCATTGAACCCACCATGGAGCGATGCCTCCATGACATTGTATTGCCGCGCAAAACTCCACTACCACCCCCTCCAACACTCTAGCTCTGTCTCTCTCCCAACCTTATTCCTCTCCTGCACATATGCATGGATGCCGATCGATCTCCCATAATACAGGAGGCAGATCGATCTCCTTAATACATGAGGTAGGCCTCTCTCCTCCTCCACACATATACCAGCCATTGTACCTCTATAGTTAATTGGGCCTCCCTCTTCCCCCACCACACACCGATAGTCGAGCGCTGCAGGTAGGTATCCATGCCACAGAGACAAACTACACATGTCCCATCTCACGTTCCAATAGGCCAGCCACTCTATATCTTTGACGTGGGCAAACACAAATTTGATGGCACTCTTTATCGATCGCGCATGTGCCCACACACACACACACATCATCCCTCTCTTCGATTCTATGGACACCTCAAGATGCATTTGTATGAGTAGTTTATCTTGTGAGAGAAAAGGTTGAACGAGGGAAGGCCTTATTTGCGAACGTGGAGAGATGTGTGGGTATATTTTTGCAAAATTGCCATAATTTCTTTCCTATCCGTTAGATATAAATCCGACGGCCTATATTGCAGGATGGCATGCACACCATCATCACCAACTCTGTTTTCTACTCCCTCCGTCCGAAAATACTTGTCATCAAAATGGATAAAAAGAGATGTATCTAACACTAAAATACATCTAGATACATTTCCTTTTATCCATTTTGATGACAAGTATTTTCGGAAGGAGGGAGTATTTGTCCTTTTAGAGATTTCAACAAGTGACTATGGCCGGACCTTACCAACATACTCAAAAAAGTAGTCCATAATTTTGATGTTACCCTCTTTTCTTGGCGGTGCAGTGCCATCTGGATACCTCATAAATAAATAAAGTACTACATGATAATAATATATGATACATGGCGCAGGAGTACTAAGTATTATTAATACAGTTTTGCTAGAACTCATCTAGATGAGATATAATTTGGTCTCATTCATATTTTATAGCCATTGGATGTGATGCTATATAAGATGCGTGTGTGCCGATGTGGGTTGTATTTGTTCTTGTGCAACGAACTGACCACTGCATGTCATGTTTGATAGTCTCAAGTCATTAAAAGCATACAAGCCCCACATCTCTTCTTGCTTGATTACTCTATTTATGTCAAAAAATAAGAAACAACGTGAGAGTTAATGCACCACGCCTATGTGTTTACTATTTGGCTTTCGTAAGATGACTTAATACTCACCTAGACGGAGGGAGTATTCCATTTGACAGCGGGCGGCGCAGTTCCCGATATGGCTTTAATGCAGATGAGGGAGGGAGTAGCGGTTCCCGATATGTTGAATGGCCAATGCATCCACCTTCAATTAATGCATGAGGGAAGTAATGGGAGGAGGTCCGGGAAAAGAGGCTGCACGATGTGAATGCAACGCAGTTTGCCCTCATTGCCATCATATAAAGGCGCCCCTCCATTCCAATGCATCTACCACATCGTACACACCTAAGCATTTGCCTAAGCACCTACACTAAGCGCAAAAGAGCTCACTCCAGACCCATGGCGGCGATGCTCGTGAGCGGCAAGCGGCTGCGCCAGATGGTCCACGACGCCAGCCTACGGCATGGCGCCGAGGATCGTCTCTAGACGGTGTTGGAGATCGGCTGGTGGATGGCCGCCTTCGACGCCAACTATAACTCTCAGCTGGACCAGATGATCGTTGCCACGAGCAACAAGTTCACCGTCCTCAAGAAGCTCGCGGACGACATGGCCGTATTCCTCCAGCCCGTGCGTCCGGGCTCCTTGTTGCCTGCCACCCTAATCGTCCTCCATGGCCGGAACCTCTTTCAAGCACTGGTGGCCCTGCGACTGCCCGCCGACGCCAGAAAGAATGTCCACCTGGAGGTCGCGCTCGCCGCGAGGCGCCTCACCCTGCAAGAATTCGTCGACCTACACATCCACATGTATGAGGAAATCGTGTACATAGGTATCTACAAGGCCAGTGAGGACGCTACGACGTTGGCCTTCCTCAACCGGCTGGAAGCCTTGGATGCCTTTGCTGAGAAGCACCTCGACCTCACCACAAAAGCCGCCACTCCTTAGCCACTGGTCGGTGGCCCGGCGCACTAAGTTGAGGAGGAGGAGGTCGTACGTTCGTGGATCCATCTTTCTTCTTGCCTTCTGTAACCACCACTTCGATCGCATCATCGTGGCCTTATGCTCGTTCCAGTCAATACCGACATGTGTGATCCCTTTGCTTAATTATATACATCACTGTAACTAGTACTCCATCCGTTAAATTTTAAGTTGTGCTTACCTTTTCCTTCAACCTCATGTAACGCGCGGGCATCTTGCTAGAAACACTAGAATATGTCTATGTAATCCGTATGTGATAGTCCATTTGAAATGTCAAAAAAGACAAATATTTAGGTACGGAGGGAGTAATATATTAGGAGTATATCAAAACAATAGTGATTTCTTTAAAGTTTGTGAACTACTACTATTCTACTACTTTGGATCCGTCGCAACGCACGGGCACATTGCTGGTAAAAGGAAAAGGCCTGCCGCGTTCGCGTCGCACCCCCACACGCCCGGGAATCGGGAGTACAACATGGCCCGTCCGACACGACACATTTCTTAGGGAAGGCGTGTTGCATAGCATTTTCACATTCATGTGGGACCGCCGTTGAGCAAACCAACACCCCGCCCGCCGCTGGGTTGGAAAACAGAAACGAGGGGAATATCTAGCTGTAGCACGGAAGCCAAGAAATTTGGTGTCAGACGGGGCTCGTTGATAGAGTAGGAGCATTCTGTACTAGTACTACTCCTACTAGTACCAAGTTTGTACTCCTAATACTATATTACTAGTACTACCACTATACAACTAGTAGGTACGTGCACGACACAACATCGTAGGAAGAAAAAACGAGAAGATCTTGTTTTGGGTGATTTATCTTTTTTTTATCAATGTAGTATGAATAATATGATGTGGGGGGCACCCATGAAGCTTATGTGGCTTGGTTTCATGGCTACGGAAGGTTAGAGAAAAATAAATAGATAATGTGTTTAGAGTGCACTCCACTAAATAGATATATGTACTTTGGATCCATTGCAACGGACCGGCACATCTATATCTATACCCCCTATATAGTGTGTGAAAAACTTTGAAAGTTGGTCGTTAGATGAAGCCAATCCGATGGTACAAAGATGGCAAATCCGAGCACTACTGGCCGTTGGATATCATCCACCAGATTCTGCCACATGTATAATCTAGAAGACTCCATGGTTGAACTAATTCATGACTAAGGGCCTCTTTGATTCATAGGATTACAAAAACACAGGAATAGGAAAAAAGTAGGATTGGAATGGCATGTTCAATGGATCCCTATAGGATTTGAGTTTATTTGATTATGTCACATAAAAATAAAGGATTTCTTTCAAGAGGTTGGAGTGCATGTTAGAATTCCTGTGAAACGTAGTACAAATGAATCCTTAGGAAAATATTCTACATGATTCAATCCTACGAATCAAAAGACCAACGTAGGAAAAATTCCTAAGGTTTCTAATCCTTCAAAGATCCTATGAAAATCCTTTGAATCAAACAGACCCTAACTTAACTAAGCTTAGGCAAAGTTATCAGTTCTTCAAAACGAGAGAAACAAGTTGGCAAGCCTAAGGGAATCTTGCCACATTTTTGGTGTGTTGTCATGTGGGGCCTTAGTGAGGCTTGCCTAAGGTGTGGCTTGAACTAAACACTCACCTAAGTTAATCAAACTTGCCTAACCTTACATTCCACCAGATTTTGCCACATGTTAGAATCCAGAAAGCTCCACATGCAGAAGCATAATGCACAAACCACCAGAATCTCATGCGTGCAATGCACGTGTACCTTACTAGTACTAGTAGTTGGTAGTAGTAAGAAACAAATTCCAGTTTTGGCACGAGCTCGTATTGCGGGAGCACCACAAGGCCTGCCGCAGGAATTACATTTCCCTGTCAGGGCCCACGGGACCGAACTTCAGTGGCTTAGTGCCCGACCTATGAGTCAATGATATGCGGACCTTAAATGCGGCTGGCCCACATGTCATTCTCATGGTGGTGGCGTGGTTCGCGACTCACTCGTTCGAGATGAACCGGCCGGTGGTGGCGTGGCCATGGCGAGCGTGCCACAACTGGGCGTCGGGACGTTACGAGGCATAGATGGCCACATCGGTGGGTACTAGCAGCGTCGTGGGAATCGCGGGTGGCAGTGGTAGAAACTTGATGGTCGCTGCATTTTAGGTGGCCCACATGTCATGCACACAAGCTGTCATGTCTACGGACACATGCACTGCATACCGATCACTGGAAGGAGTAGCAGAGAAAGCTATATATGTGGATAAATAGTTCCTTATAGTCAAGCGGACCCACACTACTACTCTGTTCCAAAGACATGCACACCATCGAAATAGTCCATCTATATCAATATACACCGAGAGAGAATAATTTTTTTTACAAGAGAGGAAATAGTTCATCCATCCATAATGCCCTCCTGCTGGTGCAGCCTCTTCTTCTTCTTCTTCTTCTTCTTCTCATTCTCTGTGGGAGACGGCTTCGCAACAAGCTCTTTGGACCTTGCAGCTATCTCGAAACTCACACGGGCATCGATGGTAGAATATTTTATCCGCTCGTACGTCAAGGGATAATTCTTCCATCCAAACGACCTTAATGCCACCGTCTCGTCATGCTTCTGAAGATTTATACCGAGCACAAAATTTGCTACATCGAATAGGGATGGTGTCTGTTTATCACAATCTTCTACAGGAATTTTGATTCTGGTTTGTAGGTCAGCGATGCTTTTCAAATCAAGGTTCTACGGCTTCAGCTTCTGTTTGTCCCCTTCGATGGCTGCCCCACAGAAGTATACGTCCTCCCAAGACAAGAAATCGTGAAGCTCACATGGTATGGAGGGCGAGTGTATGATGTGGTACACCAAAACATCATCTTCATGGCACAGCTGAAGGATGGCTGTGCACTGGATCTTCCCAGGGGCACGCTCCATGTACTCTGCATCAAGACCGATGACCCTCATCTCTACCTTTTCGAGGGAGTTGGATACGTTGTTGATCCACTGCCGAAGAACCCTTGGGTGGACAGTGACGGTGGCAACTATGCGCATCGAGCCTTCGACGAGGACATGTTGGACGCTAAAAACCTGCATCTCGATCTCATCCGCCATTTGGAACCACTGGAATGGAGGGCTATGGTTTGGAGAATTAGGATTAGATGGCTAGTCTAACTGAAGTAGTAGATGATTATTTAAAGAGGTTAAAATAATGTGAACGCAGTGGGGTTTGGATGCAAATGAAGACGAAGGGGAGGTGAAGAAGCCGAGGAGAATCGGTTCCCGATGGAGAAGTAAATGGGAGAAGTGGCGTGCAGGCAGTTGATTAGGCGGCTAGGTAGACTAAACGAAAAGGCTATGCGGGTAGACTGATGAGTAGTACCTGTTCGTGTACGTGCCCATCCTTCCTGATAGGTGGGACCTATGCATGCAAACAGATAAAAAAATGCCCTGGATACAGAACATGGATAATACTGTATATTTAGTGTAGAATCTTTTTAGTACTTTGAATTTTGGCCACTATTTCTGCTGTTTAGTAACTTTTCTGAATTTTGGCCAATACTACGGTAAGTTCAACTGAGTAACTATAGTAACTTCAAGTGAGTAACTCCATTTTTGATTTTTTTACATAAAACTAACCATGATATTTGTTCCTCTGTTCTGGTCATAATTATAATCTGATTGCTGAACCCTTAATCATTCTCATAATGTTTACATGATGCACAATTATACTGCCGTCAAAACTACTCCATACACACACTATCGAAACTCACAAAATGGTGGTGGAGGTGGGAATAAATGTTCAGTATTGGTGCATTTTTTGTGCTTACAAAATTCAGATTGAATTTCACTACCAAAAGAAAAGAAGTGGAGATTAAATGTTGCTTTCCACTTACTTCACCTGTGTGTAACTCTTTTGGTGCATTTTTTGCAGAACCTATGTGTAGCTGCAACATACAGGCCAGTTCATCAACTGCTCGAAGAAGAAAAGAGTGTGGCATTTCCTTGCCTTTAGCATACAGGCCAGTTCACTTAATGTCCTCTGGTGCTATATTTCTGAGAACATCCAAGTTTTTACTTATCACTTTGCTAGCATTCACAAGTCTATTGAAGCGTGCATGTCTCTGTGAATCTTGCTGTCTACTCCAAGTAGATGGTGTGTAGCCTGGCAAAGGATATTAGTAATTGGTGCATTCTAAGTTTAAAACCACTCTAGATTTACAAGTGTTTACTGAAGATGACAAGTGTTTATTCAGTCCTAAATTTGAAGTAACTAGTTGACGAACAATATTCATCTTTTTCTGTATATGAAGAATAATAAACCTAGCTAATTCAAATAATTCCAATTTTAGGGACATGTTTTTATCAACTCTTAGTTAAGGGTTGTGGCAGTTTTCAGTTTTCAGTTTTGTGCTGCTTGAATTGATTCTACAGGAATATTTAGGGAAGAGTCATGGCTATGCTTAGCTCTCTGTAAAATGAATGACTGAAATTGAACAATTGGAAACTTTAGGTATGTTTGCAATTGGACAAATGGTGTATAAATCCAAATAAAGCAAAAATATTCAAATGATTCAAATAAATCCAAATGAATCCAAATAAACATGGTTGATCTTCATTTTGTATAAACCTGGTTGAGTATTACAGAGTAATTGACAACAAATTGACCTGGTTGGAATTCTTACAGCAACAATAATAGTTAACTGAACTTCTTTTGCGTGCATTTATCACTCCAGAAAACTTTCAATAACAAGTGAGCAGCCTCTGCATTTTTTGAGTGAACTTTTGAGTGCATTTATCACTTGTTGGAGTATGCTACAGCTTCTGCAAATCACAAACTCCTTTAGTTTACATCTCAGTTTTAGCAAACACTACAGTTTTAGTAAAGGAGTCATAACTGAATTATAGGCACTGTAGTTTCTCTACAGTAGCAAGAAAAACTTCCAAAAATTAGCAGATCTCCAAGAATGCCAAGAGTATTACTCAATGAATTTGATGGCATCAAACTAAATTTTCACTATAATCTGTTCATCATTTAGCAGTAGTGTACAACCTTTGTCCTGGATTATTTCTCTAGCTTTGTATCCCCTGACTGAATTTTCTCCGCCTGTACTGAGAACAACAAATTCAGACTCACATCAACAAATTGAACATCAGCAGTAGCAGAGGCGGGCGGGGCAGAATCACCAGCACAGGCGGGAGTGGCAGCAGAGGCGAGGCAGGGGAAAAGGCAAAAGCAGCATCAGAGGTCCACGGCGTCGCGTCGTCCACCAATAGCAGCATGAGAGGCGGGAGTGGCCGGAATTGTCCACGGCGCTGGCGGCCAAAGCGGACGAAATCGGAGGCGCGGGTGGGCGAACATGGGCGGCGACCTCCAACGGGGCCGGCGGCGTAGCTTGAGGAGGGCGTTGGCGCAGGTCGCCTTCACGGCGGGTGGTGCAGGTGGTAAGCCGCGGCACAGGTGCAAGCGGGCGGCGGTGCTGTTGTTCGTCACTGGCTGGGCCACGGTTTTGGTGTTGGTCACGACGCAGATCCAGGCGGGCAGCGGCGCAGGTGGGTAGCCGGCGATGGCTGCAAGGCGCGGGCGACGGGGGAGGAGGAAGGAAGGAGATGGACTTCTTTGTGACATGTTTAAAACTCTGTGGGGTTTTTTTGCAAAAAAACAAATACACTGCCCTGTGGACAACTTTTCCCAGACGGAGGGAGTACTAGTTAAGTCCGAGCTATGGGGGTGAAGCACTGATATGCCAGAACATTTGATTTTGACCTGCTCTAATTTTGTACCTGAACTTTTTTTAGAAAGGGCTATACGTCAACTTAATGTGCTAGTAGAACTTATTGTCTTGTCTGTTTGTTTTCTTTGCACAACATTCAAGATATTTCCCCGTCATTGATAAATACGATGAACCGTTATGTACGACTTCGTTGGTTTCAACATAGCCCTTCCCGTAGCGATCCACTGCTTCCATCCTGATTGTGCCGCCTGTGTGAAATTTTTGTATGCAAGTTCGGTGTGCTATAATGTTCTATATGATTGTGTCAACTATATAAGTTTTTACTGAGCATCAGCAATGCATATGGCTGAAAGATGTATTTACGAGCATCGATCGATGGGTCTCTCTCTCTCTCTCACACACACACGCACACACATGCGCAGACGCACAAGTGGGACCCGTTGAATTATTTTATTGGCTTGTGATAGCTTTTAGTTAGGTTCCACTATAATCTAACTTTTTTCTTAAGTTATTAGTTGAGCTCAGTGACTTCAAAAAGTTGTACAGAAGCCTTGTATGGGCCTTTCTGGCATCGCTGAATGTGGGCTGAGTAACCATGTTAGGTTATACTGTACTACACAAGCCTTTTTTTCAACATCAGCAATGCAACTGGGCCGACAGTTGTACAGAATATCCGGGTCAACTTGTTATTCTCCACCCCGCTGGGCTGCAAACTTTCCTAGGAGGTATGCATTAGGCTTAACAAGAAAATGGACTTTAAGAAATAATAAATGGGATGTAATTATAATAACTGGACAGTTAGTATGCACCAAACACGTAATTAGTTTGAAAAATATATTATTTTTGGAATTTGAAAATTTTAATTTCATTACATGTTGCGCGCGCAATATTTCATTGGATTTTAACGTAATACAACTTTATTTTGAAATTATATTTGACCTGACTAGAAATTTTGGATAAAATATTTCGGATCCCATCAAAATGTGGGAATTTTTTGAATTCTGTTTTGAGCGGTTGTTTGAAATTATTAGTCGTTGTCCTAGCTAGAAGTTGGGCTTTACTTTTAACAAACTGTAAATGGGTTGTAGTAAATTCCATTAGAATTAACAAATGGGCTGTACATTCTTACAAATCGCAAATGGGCTATATGTTCTCTGCCAAATCCGAGCTGTGGGCCTACTAAGTTGACGCGTACAAAGGGCTTTGTCAACTTAGTCAATATAAACGATTCTAGCTGCAGTGATCGTACAATGTCCATCCAATGGCCATAGTGCTTCTTCAACCTCTGGTCTTCTTGCTCCAGCTGCCCAAAGTAGCGACGGTCATGTCGCGTGCTCCTGCCTCCCATGGCCGGCTGTGATGCCGCGGAGGCCTTGCCGCCCCATACTATTCCCACCGCTGGCCAGGCCATCCCTCTACTCACACACACCCCATGTTATTCTGCGGCGACGGCAGCCTCACACCGCAGCCGAACCAGTGAACACTCGTACTCCTCTCCGCGCGGGCTTCCACTGCTGCGTCTTCCCCGGCTCTGCGTCATCCCCTTCCTAGGCCTCACCGTCATCCAGAGCACCGCCCTGGTGCTCTCGCGCGGCGTGGTCAACATGGTCAATGACCGACTTCCATCGGAAGAGTACTGTACGTGGAGAGGCTGACAGCTGGGTCCAGGCAGCCGCAAGGAAGTGCCTCCTTATTACGCGCAAAATAATTATTCCTCCACCTAACAACAGGGGCCCACCGGACGGGCCACCTTATTTCGTGAAAAAAACATTTTCCCCCTGACAGTAGGGACCCATCGGACGGGCCAGCGTATTTCGCAAAAAAACGTTCCCCCCGCTGTCAGCTCGGACCCACCGAAAGTGCCTCCTTATTACGCACAAAAAATGAATACTCCCCCTACTAGCTGGGACCCACCATGGTGGGAGGCTGACTTGTGGGCCTACTAAGTTGACTAGGACGGGGGCCATTGTCAACTTTAGTCAATATGAACGATTCTAGCTCCAGTGACCGTACGATGTCCATCCAACAGCCGTAGTGCTTCTTCAACCTCTGGTCTTCTTGCTCCAGCCGCCCAAAGTAGCACCGGTCGTGCCGCATGCTCCTGCCTCCCGTGGCCAGCTATGCTGCCGCAGAGGCCTCACCGCCCCCTACTATTCCCACCGCTGGCCAGGCCTTGCGGCGATGGCAGCCTCACACTGCAGCCGAACCAGTGAACCCTCGTACTCCTCTCCGCGCGGGCTTCCACTGCCGCGTCTTCCCCAGATCCCCATCACCCCCTTCCTAGGCCTCGCCGTCGTCCACCGCCCTGGTGCTCTCGGCGCGGCGTGGTCAAGGAACGACTTCCATCTGACATGGACTGTACGTGGAGAGGCTGACAGCTGGGTCCACGGCCGTAGCAAGGAGGTGCCTCCTTATTACGCGGAAAATAATGATTCCTCCACCTGACAGCTGGGACCCACCGGACGGGCCATTGTATTTCACGAAAAAAACGTTTCCCCCTGACTGCTGGGACCCACCAGCTACATCTTCGCACGCAAGGAAGTGCGTCCGGGCAAAAAAAACAATTCGCCCCCCTGACTGCTGGGACCCACCAGCTACATCTCCGCAGGCAAGGAAGTGCCTGACAGTCAGGACCCACTTGGTCGAAGCGTACGTAGCGTTGTCATTCTGGTCGCGAACGTGTACATACATATATACTGGTGGATGTAGAGGTGCACACGTGTCATAGTAGAGGCGCGTACGTGTCGTAGTAGAGGCGCGCACGTAGCATGTACACATACGTACAGCGGCCAGGGTGCAATAAAGAAAATACGGCCACGTATGTGTACATACGGGCGGGGTCTCGAACGCGTACTCGCGCATACGTACGGACAGGGCTCGTGTACATGGCTGGGTCAGAACGGAGAAACAACGTCGCTGTCGTGTTCATGGGGAGGCAACGAAATGCGTCGTGTTCATGGGGAGGCAACGGAATGCGTCGTGTTCATCGGGAGGCAACGGAATGCGTGGGAGCCAACCGGCTGGGTCGGAACGGAATGCGTGGTCGTGTTCATCGGGAGGGCTTGGACGGAACAGGCGATGCAAACGAGGCCTGGCATACCACACAACGGAGGAAACGGACCTCCTACGTTCGGAACGGGGTCCTATTGATCGGGAGGGGTCTGGCGTACCGCAAAACAGAGGAAACGGACCTCCTACGGTCAAAACGGGGGTCCTGTTGATCGGGAGGGGTGTGGCGTACCGCAAAACGGACGAAAAAGACTTGTGTTGGAGCGCTACGGTCGAAACGGGTGTCCTGTTCATCGGGAGGGGTGTGGCGTACCGCAAAACGGGACTCCGCGGGATACTGTTCATCTCCACCATCGACCTCCTCCAGCCTCCACGGGCTACCGTCGACCTCCTCCAGCCTTCACGGGCTCCTGTTCATCCAACCTCCACTGCACGCTACTCCACCGGCTACTGTTCAACCACCCCTCCACGGGCACCCCTCCACCGTCTATTGTTCATCCAGCCCTCCACACCACGGGGTCCTGTTCAACCACCCCTCCATGGGCACCCCTCCACCGTCTACTATTCATCCAGCCCTCCACCACACCACGGGGTCCTGTTCGTCCAGAGGCAACGCCACCGCTCACTGTTCATCCAAACCCCCTGCAACGCTCACTATTCATCCCAGAGGCAGCATCGATCGGCTTCAGTTAGCAGCAGTAGTGAAGGAATCGCTCGATCGGGTTCAGTTAACATCCATCGATTGATCGCTCGGGTTCAGTAATGCGTAGCCTGCAGTGCAATCGCTCGGGTTCAGTTAGAGCCCAACGCCTCGCTTGGGTTCAGTTAGAGCCAATGCCTCGCACACACGCGCGTACGTGTACGAGAGAAACGCGCATCGCTCGGCCCCCGACCTCCCACCGTAACCGGGAACTCCCCGAAATTTTCCTCCCCCTCGCTTCTACCATGGTTTTTTTCCGTCATGGACGGCCCAAAGAATGTCATGCAGCTGCGTCTCCGGCCCGCCCAGGACGAAAAGCCCATTTTTTGTCATGATTTTTTGTCATAGAAGTAGGAGCCCACCACATCTAAGATGATACCGGGTTTTGTCACAATTATCATCAAAGAAGTGTCATATGTATGACAAAATTTTTTCGTTCGGCCCAAAATGTCACGGATGTGTCTTTTTTTGTAGTGCTGGCTATATGAGACCGAATAAATTGCTGCACGTCCACCATGTGGCGAGGGTCAAGGGGCGAGGGAGAGTGCGTACTATTACGTCTGTTTCAATATGGACTACATACGGAGCAAAATGAGTGAATCTACACTCTAAAATACGTCTATATACATCAGTGTTTGGAGTATGTACTAGTAGTTCATATTGAAATCTACTAAAGGACATATATTCCAAACAATATGATAATCTCTCTAACCAAGGTAGGGACAAGGAGTAAACAGAGGGAGTACTAGTAAAATTTCTCCTGGTTCTGCGAGCCACCGCGCACATGGGCGAGGAAGCGGGCGTAAGGGCATCTTCAACAGTTTGTATGTTAGCTTGTCGGTAATGTATGCCATGTCATTAACCAACACCTTAACATACAACAACTCCAATAGGTTGTGTCTAGATTTCCCAATAGGATGTGATATAATAAATAAGGTGCTCTCTCATTTTACATTGGAGCTTGTGCAAGGGGTGTTGGTTCATGTACATACAACCTTCCTCTCTTTCCTCATTTATTGTATGACACATCATCAAAAATCCTATGTGGAAAAGTCTACCAACAACTATCTTACAATCATTGGAGATGCCCTAAGGCGTAGTAAGCAAGCTTCACCTCATCCTGCGAGCCACCGCGCCCGTGGGCGGGGGAGACGGCGTACTAAGCAAGCTTCTCCTCGTTCTGCGAGTTGACGGGACACATCAAAAGTACTCCAGTGTATAGAGCCCTGCCTCTAAGGTAGGCCCCACATGGTTTGCCTCTTTTTTAACATAACGAAATTTGTTTGTTCACCCGTGGTAGATGATCCTCCCTCCATCTAGTGGACAACCAGTACACGTGTCAAGTTACCACGTGGGATGCCTTTTCGTATAGAAATGAGCTCCACCGTGTACCCGCGCGGGTGTGGTTGGGAAAGAGACGGGAGTACGTGCGCCATGCGTGCACCTCTTCTCTTCGTGCACGTCTCCACCTACGTGGGTGTGTGTGAGAGATACAAACCTAGACAAATGGCCTGTGCGTTCGTGAGTGTTTTTTGTTTTGAGGGGGGAGGTTGATTTCGTGAATGTATTTGTGGGAATATGTGTCGATGACATCTCAAACAAAATTTTTCATGCAATGTGTGTGAAATGGATGCCTATTCATATCATATATGGAGGTTCAGGTGATCCACGAGAAGAGAGGGAGGGGTCATAGATATTGATAGAGTCAAAGAGAGGATCAAGTGGGTGGGTGCGAGATTGATGAAGAGAGCCATCGAAATTGTGTGTGTGTGAAAGTCAAAGATATAGGGCGACTGACCTAGCTACCGGAACGTCAGAGGGCACATGTCAAGTTTGTGTGTGGCAGGGAGACATGACTAGAGCGCTCGATGTATCGGTGTGTGTGTGTGCGCGCGAGGGGGTGGGGGTGGGGTAGGTAGAGGCCTAACTATAGAGGTAGAACGACTCGTATATGTGTTGAGAAGGAGAGACCCGGCTATGTATTGAGGGAGATCGGTGGACGTCCATACATAACTGAAGGACGGGAAATAGGATGGGACAGAGAGAGAGAGGAGAGAGAGAGGGAGGGAGGGAGAGGGGTAGTGTGCTGGATGGGTGATGGAGTTGCTTCTCGAAGATGGTGGGAGAGGCCTACTAGACAAACTGAGGGTGGAACTGCAATATTATCAATAAGAGTGGGGATGTGTTTCTCTGTGTGCCTGTGCATGATAGATCTGTCGGGACACATCCATGGATGATGAAGGGGAACCATGTGTTTGGTAAGCAAACCTAACTAGATCGGTAGATCAATTATTGTTTGTCGGAGGAAGGGAGAGACACAACTAATGAGGTAGATCGATCGACGCGTGGGGAAAAACGAGTTATAAGGACCTTGCTAGCTATATGTATAGCGGGAGATCGGTCGGTGTACGTCCATTTGTTAGAGGCAAATAAGGCCCGGCGAGACGGATAGACAGAGAGAATGGAGCTAGGAGGTGGTGTGAGAGGCCCAGCTACTAGCTAGATAGGGGTTGGAGTGTGCGGTTGTGATATCGATGAAAAGAGGGGCGAGAGTTTACACGTGTGTGGGACCGTATGAGAGACACGAGGCAATGACATATAAAGGAGGAGATTGAAGGTGTGTGTATGTTGTAGGTAGACATCGCTGGAGAGGTTTATCGATCGATGTGTGTCGGAAAGGAGTTGTGGAGACTATGGGAGAACGAACTAAAGAAAAAATGAATGTGCGCGATGGATAGAATGTCGAGGGAGGGGAGGGCGAGGAGGGCGTGTGCATGCACAAGAGAAAGTTAGTGGTAGCTACAAAGGTTAGAGGATTGTGTGGTTGTAAGAGACTAACAAAGATCATAATTTGATATGAAAGTGGATTCATATATTTGAACAGGAGATCATAGTGTTTTAAACATATGCATGCATGAATATAGCGGTGATATGCGTGTTGTGGTTTTGCACATGTTATACCGTAATGTGATAATATACATGGCGTTTGCAACTCACAGCTAAATGTCGAACAATCTAAACCATACTATACATCAAACAATCTCACAATTTATTTGAATTTGTGATAATGTGTGGCGTCTGCAGCTTACAACTAAATATCGAACAATCTAAACAATACTATGTATCGAACATTCTCACATTTTATTTGAATTTGTGGTAATGTGTGGTGTTTGCAACTCACATCTAAATACTTGTAGGCGTAGGGGGTGGGGCACCATACATAATGTGATAAACACATTATACATACGAGACATGGTTTAGTTTGTGAAGATCTAGCTAGAGCTTGAAATGTACTATGATTTGAAATCAACATAAAGTGGATTCAAAAAATCGAGTTCGAGTTCATATAGTACACATAGTTCATATGTAACTCGAGACTAATCATGTGGTGTGCTGTGAAGATAATACACAAATGATGGTTTAACTTGACAATAATGACGATTGTAGATCTTATTAAAAAAGAGAAACGAATTCAAATGCTTTGACTTCACAACATTCATTATTGTAGATCTTATTCAAATAGAGAAACGAATTCAAATTTAGTTCATATTGAAGCGGTAGTATATACGTTTGGAATGCACTAAAACGTTCATTTGAGTACTAGGTTGCATGCATTATACACGTAGGGAAATATTTTAATTAAACATAACATGAATTCAAAGTTTTTACTGACATTTGTACTGCAAATTGATTTGGTAGAGTACACGTTAGGCTTGTCAGGAAATTTCAACCCGCGCCTTGTTAGCCTGAAATATTTAAGATATATCTTAGTCTCGTTCAGCTCCAACAACTCCCTCCATCTCAACCCTCGCCTTGCTATTCCAAAATTACAACGCGCGCGAAAACTCCCACCTCCTGTGAAATCCCAACACACGAAATGCCCGTGATACCCCTGAACCGAAAGAACCGCCTCAAATCGGTGGGGATACTTTTGTAACTTACCCCACATTTCGGACAAACGCGTCCCTAAGCCATGGTTCCCCACTCCCATCCCAACTGCCACCCATTCATACACCGAGGCCGAGAAAACCCGCGAAGCCCCACACCCTCCTCCGTCCACCACCCAGCCGGAGCCTCTTCCCTGATGACGTCATCCACAGCAACACCTCGACGTCCCTCATCCACCGTACCGGATGAGGATCCGTCATCGATCTGGTCGTCCCGCCGGTTCAGCCACCCCGTTCTCCACCTCCAAGGAGCTGCCCCGATGTTCCCCTCGTCTTTCGCGCCACCTCCATTCCCACACCGTCATCTTCACCTGCACCACCGGAAGAGCATCATCATCACTGTTTCCTCGGATGAAGCTGCGGCCTAATTGGCGCCACCAAAGAGGTTGTACACTAATCGCCACATTTTCTTCTTGATTCGATCTCACAATGCTGCCGGCGCTCGGACCCGAGCCGACACGGCGAGGCTCCATCCACGGCGGCGTCGCCGGCCACTTCCTCCACGACATCGCTCCCTCGGTGACGGCATCCACATCGCAGGAGCTGCTACTGCTTTAGCTCTCGCTCGCACTGCTGCTCCGCTCTTGCTCTCGGTCCCCTGCCTGGTCT
The DNA here is from genome assembly GCF_056163025.1 of Triticum urartu. NCBI lineage: Eukaryota > Viridiplantae > Streptophyta > Magnoliopsida > Poales > Poaceae > Triticum > Triticum urartu. Next base: position 483,738,544 of record NC_141877.1, read on the forward strand.
ACTCTTGCTCTTGCTCTTGCTCGCGCTGCTGCTCTCGCTCTTGCTCTTTGCTTGCGATGCTGCTCTGATTTGGCTACACTTCAGTCGACTGAATCGACTTTTGGGTCAGTCAATTTTCAGGGGGGGGGGCTCGCCGGAGTTAAGGAAGAACCAGCCGCAGCGGGGAGGGGGTGAAGGAAATATGCCCTAGAGGCAATAATAAAGTTATTATTTATTTCCTTATATCATGATAAATGTTTATTATTCATGCTAGAATTGTATTAACCGGAAACATAATACATGTGTGAATACATAGAGAAACAGAGTGTCACTAGTATTCCTCTACTTGACTAGCTCGTTGATGAAAGATGGTTATGTTTCCTAACCATAGACATGAGTTGTCATTTGATTAACGGGATCACATCATTAGGAGAATGATGTGATTGACTTGACCCATTCTGTTAGCTTAGCACTTGATCGTTTAGTTTATTGCTATTGCTTTCTTCATGACTTATACATGTTCCTATGACTATGAGATTATGCAACTCCCATTTACCGGAGGAACACTTTGTGTGCCACCAAACGTCACAACGTAACTAGGTGATTATAAAGGTGCTCTACAGGTGTCTCCGAAGGTATGATACGTCTCCAACGTATCTATAATTTTTGATTGCTCCATGCTATATTATCTACTGTTTTGGGCAATATTGGTCTTTATTATCCACTTTTATATTATTTTTGGGACTAACCTATTAACCGGAGGCCCAGCCCAGATTTGTTGTTTTATGCCTATTTCAGTGTTCTGAAGAAAAGGAATATCACACGGAGTCGAAACGGAACGAAATCAACTAGAGAAGTTATTTTTGGAAGGAAACACACCTGATGAACTTGGACCCCACGTCAGGGGAGACACGAGGTGCTCACGAGGGTGGGGGCGCCCTCCTAGGGCGCGCCCCCTGTCTCGTGGGACCCCCGTGGCTCCTCCGACGTCCTCCCTGCACCCATATATACCTACATGACCTAAAACTTCCAGAACGCAAGATAGATCGGGAGTTCCGCCGCCAGAAGCCTCCGTAGCCACCAAAAGTCAATCAGGACCCTGTTCCGGCACCCTGCCGGAGGGGGGAACCCTCACCGGTGGCCATCTTCATCATCCCGGTGCTCCCCATGACGAGGAGGGAGTAGTTCTCCCTTAGGGCTGAGGGTATGTACCAGTAGCTATGTGTTTGATCTCTCTCTCTCTCTCTCTCTCTCTCGTGTTCTTGAGATGATACGATCTTGATGTATCACGAGCTTTGCTATTATAGTTGGATCTTATGTTTCTCCTCCCCCTCTTCTCTCTTGTAATGAATTGAGTTTCCCCTTTGAAGTAATCTTATCGGATTGAGTCTTTAAAGATTTGAGAACACTTGATGTATGTCTTGCCGTGGATATCTGTGGGGACAATGGGATACCGCGTGCCACTTGATGTATGTTAAGGTGACCAACTTGCGGGTTCATGAACCTATGCATAGGGGTTGGCACACGTTTTCGTCGTGATTCTCCGGTAGATCTTTGGGGCACTCTTTGAGGTCCTTTGTGTTGGTTGAATAGATGAATCTGAGATCGTGTGATGCATATCGTATAATCATACCCACGGATACTTGAGGTGATATTGGAGTATCTAGGTGACATTAGGGTTTTGGTTGATTTGTGTCTTAAGGTGTTATTCTAGTACGAACTCTAGGGCTATTTGTGACACTTATAGGAATAGCCCAACGGATTGATTAGAAAGAATAACTTTGAGGTGGTTTCGTACCCTACCATAATCTCTTCGTTCGTTCTCCGCTATTAGTGACTTTGGAGTGACTCTTTGTTGCATGTTGAGGGATAGTTTTATGATCCAATTATGTTAGTATTGTTGAGGGAACTTGCACTTGCGAAAGTATGAACCCTAGGCCTTGTTTCAATGCATTGCAATACCGTTTACACTCACTTTTATCATTAGTTACCTTGCTGTTTTCATAATTTCAGATTACAAATACCTTTATCTACTATCCATATACCACTTGTATCACCATCTCTTCGCCGAACTAGTGCACCTATACAATTTACCATTGTATTGGGTGTGTTGGGGACACAAGAGACTCTTTGTTATTTGGTTGCAGAGTTGGTTGAGATAAACCATCTTCATCCTACGCCTCCTACGGATTGATAAACCTTAGGTCATCCACTTGAGGGAAATTTTCTACTGTCCTACAAACCTCTGCATTTGGAGTCCCAACAACGTCTACAAGAAGAAGGTTGTGTAGTAGACATCAAGGTACTTGTTTGGTTGGCGTATGTCGATATTAGGATTTGTCACTCCGATTGTCGGAGAGGTATCTCTGGGCCCACTCGGTAATGCACATCACTATAAGCCCTGCAAGCATTGCAACTAATGAGTTAGTTGCGCGATGATGTATTACGAAACGAGTAAAGAGACTTGCCGGTAACGAGATTGAACTAGGTATTGAGATACGGACGATCGAATCTCGGTCAAGTAACATTCCGATGACAAAGGGAACAACATATGTTGTTATGCGGTTTGATCGATAAAGATCTTCGTAGAATATGTGGGAGCCAATATGAGCATCCAGGTTCCACTATTGGTTATTGACCGAAAACGTGTCTCGGTCATGTCTACATTGTTCTCGAACCCGTAGGGTTCGCACGCTTAAAGTTCGGTGATGGTTATATTATGAGTTTATGTGTTTTGATGTACCGAAGGTAGTTCGGAGTCCCGGATGAGATCGAGGACATGACGTGGAGTCGCGAAATGGTCGAGATGTAAAGATCGATATATTGGACGACTATATTCGGACATCGAAAAGGTTCCGTGTGATTCAGGTATTTTTCGGAGTACCGGAGAGTTACGGGATTTCGCCGATGAATATATGGGCCTTATTGGGCTTTAGAGGAACTAGAGAGGAGTGGCTGCACGCCCCCCAATGCCTAGTCCGAATTGGACTAGGGGGAGGGGCTGCGCCCCATCCTTCCTTCTCTTCCCTCTTCACTTTCCTTGACTCCAGTCCTACTACTTGGAAGGGGAGGAATCCTACTCCCGGTGGGAGTAGGACTCCTCTGGGGCACGCCATAGGGGCCGACCCTCTCCCCCTCCTCCACTCCTTTATATACGTGTCCAGGGGGCACCCTATAGGCACAACAATTGATCTCTTGATCTCTTAGCCATGTGCGGTGCCCCCCTCCACCATAATCCACCTCGATCATATCGTAGCGGTGCTTAGGCGAAGCCCTGTGTCAGTTGAGCATCATCATCCTCACCACGACATCGTGCTGAAAAAACTCTCCCTCAACACTTGGCTGGATTGGAGTTCGAGGGATGTCATCGAGTTGAACGCGTGCAGAACTCGGAGGTGCCGCACATTCGGTACTTGGATCAGTCGGATCGTGAAGACATACGACTACATCAACCGCGTTGTGCTAACGCTTCTGCTTTCGGTCTACGAGGGTACGTGGACACACTCTCCCCTCTCGTTGCTATGCATCACCATGATCTTGCGTGTGCGTAGGAAATTTTTGAAATTACTACGTTCCCCAATAGTGGCATCCGAGCCTGGTTTTATGCGTTGATGTAATATGCACGAGTATAACACAAGTGAGTTGTGGGCGATATAAGTCATACTGCTTACCAACATGTCACACTTTGGTTCGGCGATATTGTTGGATGAAGCGGCCTGGACCGACATTACGCGTACGCTTACGCGAGACTGGTTTTACCACCGTGCTATGCACACAGGTGACTAGCGGGTTTCAATTTCTTCAACTTTAGTTGAACCGAGTGTGGCTACGCCCGGTCCTTGAGAAGGTTAAAACAACACTAACTTGACTAACTATCATTGTGGTTTTTGATGCATAGGTAAGAACAGTTCTTGCTCAGCCCGTAGCAGCCACGTAAAACTTGCAACAACAAAGTAGATGATGTCTAACTTGTTTTTGCAGGGCATGTTGTGATGTGATATGGTCAAGACGTCATGAGATATAAGTTGTTGTATAGGATGATCATGTTTTGTTGAAGTTATCGGCAACTGGCAGAAGCCTTATATATGGTTGTCTCTTTATTGCATAAGATTTAAGCGCCAAATAATTGCTTTACTTTATTGCTATGCGATAGCAATAGTTGCAAGAGCAATAGTTGGTGAGACAACCATGTGACGACACATTGATATAGATCAATATGATGGAGATCATGGTGTCATGCCGGTGACGATGGAAATCATGACGATGCTTTGGAGATGGAGATCAAAGGCACAAGATGATGATGGCCATATCATGTCACATATTTTGATTGCATGTGATGTTTATCTTTTATACATCTTATTTTGCTTAGTTCGATGGTAGCTTTATAAGATGATCTCTCACTAATTATCAAGGTACAAGTGTTCTCCCTGAGTATGCACCGTTGCGAAAGTTCTTCGTGCTGAGACACCACGTGATGATCGGGTGTGATAGGCTCTCCATTCATATACAACGGGTGCAAAACAGTTGCACATGCGGTATACTCAGTTTAAACTTGACGATCCTAGCATATAACAGATATGGCCTCGGAACACTGAGATCAAAAGGTCGAGCGTGAATCATATAGTAGATATGATCAACATAGTGATATTCACCATTGAAACTACTCCATCTCACGTGATGATCGGACATAGTTTAGTTGATATGGATCACGTGATCACTTAGAGGATTAGAGGGATGTCCATCTAAGTGGGAGTTCTTATGTAATATGATTAAATGAACTTAAATTTATCATGAACTTAGTTCTGGTAGTATTAGCATATCTATGTTGTAGATCAATAGCTCGCGTTTAGCTCCCTTATTTTATTTTTGATATGTTCCCAGAGAAAACTAAGTTGAAAGATGTTAGTAGCAATGATGCGGATTGGGTCCGTGATTTGAGGTTTATCCTCATTGCTGCACAGAAGAATTATGTCCTTGATGCACCGCTAGGTGACAAACCTATTGCAGGAATAGATGCAGATGTTATGAACGTTTGGCTAGCTCAATATGATGACTACTTGATAGTTTAGTGCACCATGCTTAAACGGCTTAGAATCGGGACATCAAAGACGTTTTGAACGTCATGGACCATATGAGAAGTTCCAAGAGTTGAAGTTAATATTTCAAGCAAATACCCGAGTTGAGAGATATGAAGTCTCCAACAAGTTCTATAGCTAAAAGATGGAGCAGAGTATCTCAAGCAGTGAGCATGTGCTCAGATTGTCTAGGTACTACAATCACTTGAATCAAGTGGGAGTTAATCTTCCAGATAAAATAGTGATTGACAGAATTCTCTAGTCACCACCACCAAGTTAGTAGAACTTCGTGATGAACTATACTATGCAAGGGATAACAGAAATGATTCCCAAGCTCTTCGTGATGCTGAAATCAACGAAGGTAGAAATCAAGAAAAGCATCAAGTGTTGATGGTAAAGAATACCACTAGTTTCAAGTAAAGGGATAAAGGGAAGAAAGGGGAACTTCAAAAAGAACGGCAAGCAAGTTGCTGCTCAAGTGAAAAAAACCCAAGTCTGGACCTAAGCCTGAAACTGAGTGCTTCTACTGCAAAGGGACTGGTCACTGGAAGCGGAACTACCCCAAGTAATTGGCGGATAAGAACGATGGCAAAGTGAACATAGGTATATTTGATATACATGTTATTGATGTGTACTTTACTAGTGTTTATAGCAACCCTTCAGTATTTGATACTAGTTCAGTTGCTAAGAGTAGTAACTCAAAACGGGAGTTGCAGAATGAACAGAGACTAGTTAAGGGTGAAGTGACGATGTGTGTTGGAAGTGGTTCCAAGATTGATATGATCATCATCGCACACTCCCTATACTTTCGGGATTAGTATTGAACCTAAAATAAATGTTATTTAGTGTTTGTGTTGAGCATGAATATGATTGGATCATGTTTATTGCAATACGGTTATTTATGTAAGTTAGAGAATAATTGTTGTTCTGTTTACATGAATAAAACCTTCTATGGTCATACACCCAATGAAAATGGTTTGTTGGATCTCGATCATGGTGATACACATTTTCATAATATTGAAGCCAAAAGATGCAAAGTTAATAATGATAGTGCAACTTATTTGTGGCACTGCCGTTTAGGTCATATTGGTGTAAAGCGCATGAAGAAAATCCATGCTGATGGGCTTTTGGAATCACTTGATTATGAATCAGTTGATGCTTGCGAACCATGCCTCATGGGCAAGATGACTAAGACTTCGTTCTCCGAAACAATGGAGCGAGCAATAGATTTGTTCGAAATCATACATACTGATGTATGTGGTCCGATGAATATTGAGGCTCGCGGCAGGTATCATTATTTTCTGATCTTCACAGATGATTTGAGCAGATATGAGTATATCTACTTGATGAGACACAAGTCTGAAACATTTGAAAAGTTCAAAGAATTTCAGAGTGAAGTGGAGAATCATCGTAACAAAAATAAAAGTTTCTACGATATGATCATAGAAGTAAAATATTTGAGTTACGAGTTTGGCCTTCAGTTAAAACAATGTGAAATAGTTTCACTACTCACGCCACCTGGAACACCGCAGTGTAATGGTGTGTCCGAACGTCGTAACCGTACTTTATTAGATATGGTGCGATCTATGATGTCTCTTACCAATTTAGCACTATCGTTTTGGGGTTATGCATTAGACACAACTACATTCACGTTAAATAGGGCACCATCTAAATCCGTTAAGATGACACCGTATGAACTATGGTTTGGCGAGAAACCTAAGATGTCGTTTCTTAAAGTTTGAGGTTGCAATGCTTATGTGAAAAAGTTTCAACCTGATAAGCTCAAACCCAAATCGGAGAAGTGTGTCTTCATAGGATACCCAAAAGAAAATGTTGGGTACACCTTCTATCACAGATCTGAAGGAAAGACATTCATTGCTGAGAATGGATCCTTTCTAGAGAAGGAGTTTCTCTCGAAAGAAGTGAGTGGGAGGAAAGTAGAACTTGAGGAGGTAACTGTACCTGCTCCCATATTGAAAAGTAGTTCATCACAGAAATCTGTTCCTGTGACTACTACACCAATTAGTGAGAAAGCTAATGATGATGATCATGTAACTTCAGATCAAGTTACTACCGAACCTCGTAGGTAAACCAGAGTGAGATCCGCACCAAAGTGGTACGGTAATCCTGTTCTGGAGGTCATGTTACTTGACCATGACGAACCTACGAACTATGAGGAAGCGATGATAAGCCCAGATTCCGCTAAATGGCTTGAGGCCATGAAATATGAGATGAGATCCATGTATAAGAACAAAGTATGGACTTTGATTGACTTGCCCAAAGAAAGGCGAGCCATTGAGATTAAATGGATCTTCAAGAGGAAGATGGACGCTGATAGTAGTGTTACTATCTACAAAGCTAGAATTGTCGCAAAAGGTTTTCGACAAGTTCAAGGTGTTGACTACGATGAGAGTTTCTCACTCGTATCTATGCTTAAGTCTGTCCGAATCATGTTAGCAATTGCCACATTTTATGAAGTCTGGCAAATGGATAAACAAAACTACATTCCTTAATGGATTTATTAAAGAAGAGTTGTATATGATGCAACAAGAAAGTTTTGTCAATCCTAAAGGTGCTAACAAAATATGAAAGCTCCAGCGATCCATCTATGGACTGGTGCAAGCATCTCGGAGTTGGAATATACACTTTGATAAGTTGATCAAAGCATATAGTTTTATACAGACTTGCGGTGAAGCCTGTATTTACAAGAAAGCGAGTGGGAGCACTACAACATTTCTGGTAAGTATATGTGAATGACATATTGTTGATCGGAGATAATGTAGAATTATTCTGCAAAGCATAAAGGAGTGTTTGAAAGGAGTTTTTCAAAGAAAGACCTCGGTGAAGCTGCTTATATATTGAGGATCAAGATCTATAGAGATAGATCAAGATGCTTGATAAGTTTTTCAATGAGTACATACCTTGACAAGATTTTGAAGTAGTTCAAAATGGAACAGTCAAAGAAAGAGTTCTTGCCTGTGTTACAAGGTGTGAAACTCAGTAAGACTCAAAGTCCGACCATGGTAGAAGATAGAATGAGAATGAAAGTCATTCCCTATGCCTTGGCCATAGGTTCTATAAAATATGCCATGCTGTGTACCAGATCTATTGTATACCCTACACTGATTTTGGCAAGGGAGCACAATAGTGATCTAGGAGTATATCACTGGACAACGGTCAAAATTATCCTTAGTGGAATAAGGATATGTTTCTCGATTATGGAGGTGACAAAAAAAGGTTCATCGTAAAGGGTTACGTCGATGCAAATTATGACACTGATCCAGATGACTCTAAATCTCAATCTGGATACATATTGAAAGTGGGAGCAATTAGCTAGATTAGCTCCGTGTAGAGCATTGTTGACATAGAAATTTGCAAAATACTTACGGATCTGAATGTGGTAGACCCATTGAATAAACTTCTCTGACAACAAAAACATGATCACACCTTATTACTCTTTGGGTGTTAATCACATAGCGATGTGAACTGGATTATTAACTCTAGTAAACCCTTTGGGTGTTGGTCACATGTCGATGTGAACTATGGGTGTTAATCACATGGTGATGTGAACTATTGGTAATAAATCACATGGCGATGTGAACTAGATTATTGACTCTAGTGCAAGTGGGAGACTGAAGGAAATATGCCCTAGAGGCAACAATAAAGTTATTATTTATTTCCTTATATCATGATAAATGTTTATTATTCATGCTAGAATTGTATTAACCGGAAACAAAATACATGTGTGAATACATAGACAAACAGAGTGTCAAAGATGGTTATGTTTCCTAACCATAGACATGAGTTGTCATTTGATTAATGGGATCGCATCATTAGAAGAATGATGCGATTGACTTGACCCATTCCGTTAGCTTAGCACTTGATCGTTTAGTTTGTTGCTATTGCTTTCTTCATGACTTATACATGTTCCTATGACTATGAGATTATGCAACTCCCGTTTACCGGAGGAACACTTTATGTGCCGCCAAACGTCACAAAGTAACTGGGAGATTATAAAGGTGCTCTACAGGTGTCTCCGAAGGTACTTGTTGGGTTGTCGTATTTCGAGATTAGGATTTGTCACTCTGATTGTCGGAGAGGTATCTCTAGGCCCACTCGGTAATGCACATCACTATAAGCCTTGCAAGCATTGCAACTAATGAGTTAGTTGTGGGATGATGTATTACGGAACGAGTAAAGAGACTTGCCGGTAACGAGATTGAACTAGGTATTGAGATACCGATGATCGAATCTCGGTCAAGTAACATACCGATGACAAAGGGAACAACGTATGTTGTTATGTGGTTTGACCGATGAAGATCTTCATAGAATATGTGGGAGCCAATAAGAGCATCCAGGTTCTGCTATTGGTTATTGACCGGAAACGTGTCTCGGTCATGTCTACATTGTTCTCGAACCCGTAGGGTCCGCACGCTTAAAGTTCGATGACGGTTATATTATGAGTTTATGTGTTTTGATGTTCCGAAGGTAGTTTGGAGTCCTGGATGAGATCGAGGACATGACGAGGAGTCTCAAAATGGTCGGGACGTAAAGATCGATATATTGGACGACTATATTCGGACATCAGAAAGGTTCCGAGTGATTCGGGTATTTTTCGGAGTAACAGAGAGTTACGGGAATTCGTCGGGGAGTATATGGGCCTTATTGGGCTTTAGAGGAAAGAGAGAGGAGAGTCTGCACGCTCCCCAATGCCTAGCCTGAATTGGACTAGGGGGAGGGGCTGCGCCCCATCCTTCCTTCTCTTCCCTTTCCTTGACTCCTACTCCTACTACTTGGAAGGGGAGGAATCCTACTCTCGGTGGGAGTAGGACTCCTCCAGGGCATGCCATAGGGGCCGACCCTCTCCCCCTCCTCCACTCCTTTATATACGTGGCTAGGGGGCACCCCATAGACACAACAATTGATCTCTTGATCTCTTAGCCGTGTGCGGTGCCCCGTGCACCATAATCCACCTCGATCATAACGTAGCGGTGCTTAGGCGAAGCCCTGCGTCGGTAGAACATCATCATCGTCACCACACCGTCGTGCCGATGAAACTCTCCCTCAACACTCGGCTGGATCGGAGTTCGAGGGACATCATCGAGTTGAACGTGTACAGAACTCGGAGGTGCCGTACGTTCGGTACTTGGATCGGTCGGATCGTGAAGACGTACGACTACATCAACCGCGTTGTGCTAATGCTTCTGCTTTAGGTCTACGAGGGTACATGGACACACTCTCCCATCTTGTTGTTATGCATCACCATGATCTTGCGTGTGCGTAGGAAATTTTTGAAATTACTATGTTCCCCAATAGGGGGGCTCACTGGAGAGGTACCCCACCATCTATCTTAGGGTTCAGGGTGGGGGCGGTGGTCGCCGGCGGTGGTGGGGCGGTGGCGTGTGGATCGCTGGAGAAAAAGCTCGGCACGGGGGGGGGGGGGGGCTACAGGGATGGCCAGGGCGGCGGTGGGGACTGTTTTCGGGGCGGGTGGGGCGGCGCATCGCCGGCCACGGGCGGCGGGGGGTGGCTGTTTGGCCCGTGGTGGCTGGCGGCTCAGGGGGGTGGAGGTTGAAGATGAACTGCAGGCCCTTGATTTCGTATCCAACGGCTGCAAAGTCGACTGACCAGAGATGAAAAAGTCAGTCGACTGACGTGTACCCTCACCTCTAGTGCGTTCAGTTTCGACAGTAAAATTCAGTTTCGACAACAAAATTCAGTTTCGATAGGTAAGTTCAGTTTCGACAGTTAAATTCAGTTTCGACAGTTAAGTTCAGAGATGAGCGGCTGATGTATACATATAGCACTTTGTGGTTATGTATTTTACATCATCTATTGGAGATGCTATTAGAATTCCACTCAGGTTAACGTTGTCTCTCTTGTCCTGCTTCAGCCTCGGCGTCGTACAACTCACCGGAGCTGCTCCAACGACGAAACCCTCCATCACAGCAAAGCAGTACCTCAGGCTCCATCTCCAGATGCCTAAGATCTTCTTCCCCTCCTCCGACAACCAAGTCAGCCGGAGCATCCTCACCGGCCAACCCAATCACACTAAGATCGACATGGCTTCGCCAAAGAGGTTGCACACTTGTTGCATATCTTTTTTACTCTACATGTTATATATATTGTCCATTGAGCACACGGAGTAACAGGAAATACGATCATTTTATCCTACTATATGACAAGCTGTGAGGTACCAGGCAACTTAGCTATCCGTGATGGATTCTCTTGAACGCCACCATTATTTATCTCTGTGCGTTTGAGCTATGCATTTATCGATGGCCCTGGGAGTTGAGCTAGTAGGGCAGTGGCCTGGGTCCAAAGTAATAGAAGTAGCACAAAAACATTTTTTTAGTGTAGGCTTTTCCTTGCTCAAGCCTGCCTACTGGAATCACCAGTGCTTGAAAGGAAAAGTGAATGAAAAACATAGGAATTGGAAAGTTTCCTATGGTACTACGTTTCATGAATTTGGTGCAAAGGAATGGAGCAAAGGAAAACTGTAGGATTTGTTCCTTTAGTGTCTCCTTGAAAAAAAACCGTAGGAATTTTAATTTCCACTTGTCCTCCTTTTCAAATTCCTATTCATGAAGCACAAGACTAAGATATAGTAGCATAATAGCATTATAACCATACATTTTCTTGTGGTTTGACTTAATCTCACCATGCTTCTTTGCATCTTGTGATCTTCCAATTCTTGTGAACCAAACACCCAGATTGGCAGAAATCCTCTGTTTTTAAATTCTCTGTTTTGCATGTACATTCCTATCCTATTCCTGTCTATTTCCTATCCCTGCATTGTTAGAATCCTCAAATTCAAACAAGCCCTTACACAATTACTTCTATTACAGATATGTGTCAAAGAAAACCTTGTGTGGTTTGTCCTGCTCCTGCGGTGCTGTGTTCCACCCCAGCTCAGCTGCTCCAACAACGGAAGGGTTCACCACAGCAGGGATCCGCTCTCCAGACAGTCTTTCGCCCCCTCATATCTTCTTCCCCGCCGCCGGCAGCCACGAGAACTTCATTACCATCATCAACTGAGCAAATGACCTTGAGGACTACACGGGTCCGCAAAAGAGGTCGCACTCTTTCGTGTCTGCTTACGTTATGCATCGCTTAATATGATGACATGCTACTTTATCGTCATGTTCACCTATTAGACTCTGAGTCAGGTCCAAACTTATGCTGAAACTTGAGTTTTTAAATGGTTGTGGGGTACATATTGGGGCAGCAATCAGTACTATCTGTCTACTATCTGGTTAATCTCAGGTGTCTACTATGAGTTTCATGTGGGGTGCAAACAAACATTAAAGGATCCATTATCTGTATTTTTTAACTAAAGCTATTATCTACCTGCTATCATTGGTTTTGGGTCTATCCACAGTTTGCTACCATCACCCTGGATTTGTGCATGCACTCCTTACATAATCTCATTATGTTTTATTCCTATGCATGTCAGTTATTGTACACAATGGAACTGAACATGTAGAGCAAAAGAGACGAGCCTTGCGTGGCAATAAAATTTCATGCAGACATCGCTCCATGGTGGGTGCAAAGGCAGCCCCCCTCCACCCATTTCGGATCGTAATCAAGAGGAAGATAACTGTTCTGAGGGGGATTCAAAAGCAGAAGACCACTCCTATTTACCCCATGAGATCTTCGCTCTAACTTGGCATGCTGATGTTGGTTATATCATGCATATGGTGCCTTGCATTGCTTACTTTATACATCAAATATGTCAACTGCTTAGTTTAGACATGCTTTATGTGAATGCCATCTGTTTAGTTTATTCATCGTTTATGTGAATTATGCAATGCCATCTTGTTTAGCAAGGCATCATATATGTGAATTTTGCAATGCCATCCTGCCTAGCCAGTCATCTTATCTGTGAATTAAATCAGGCCATCCTTTTTTCCGTTACGTATTACATTTGTCAACAATGTTAGTACATTCAACTACTCCTCATGTGCATCAGTCATTTGACACGGTTATGGAAAATTCTGGAGTGAAAACAAGGTCTTCTGAGCAGACTATGCTATCTCACGAAGTGCATATCTCGCTGGTTACGGATAGCTCCTCACAGGAGGATTCAGAGACAGATGACCAGTCCTATCCCCCCCGAGGTGTATGCTCTAATTAACTTGGCAGGGTTATGTTGCTCATATCATGCGTATGGTGTCTTGCATTGCGATGTCATTTGATTAGTTTAGACATGCTTTGTGTGAATGCCACCTGTTTAGTGTCGAATTACCATATATGTGAATTATGCATTGCCATCTTGTTGCAAGACATTATATATGTGAATTATGCAATGCTATCTTGTTGCAAAGGCATTATATATGTGAATTATGCAATGCAATGTTGTTGAGCCAATCATCATGTATGTGAATTATATCATGCAATCATTTTTGTATTACGTGTTCCATTTGTCGACAACATTTGTATATTCAACTACTCTTCCTGTGCATCAGCCATTTGAAGTGGTGATGGAAGTATCTGGAGTGAAAACAAGGTATTCAGAGCAGACAATGCTACCAGCTGAAGCAGACATCTTGCTGGATACAGGGAGCTCCTCAGAGGAGGATTCAGAGACTGATGACCAGTCCTATTTCCCCCTGAGGTCTATGCTCAAACTTGGCAGAGTTATATTACCCATGTCATGCATGTTGTCTTGCATTGCTTAGTTTTTACATCATATATGGATTGCCATCTGCTTACTTGCTTACTATATAAATCATATCTTTGAATTATATCATGCCATCATGTTTACATACACAACATCTATCTGAATTATGGCATGGCAACCCATTTAATAAAGACATCATATAGTTATATCATCTCATCCTGTTTAGTGTTTACAGTCGTCATATTTTGAATTATGTCATTCTATCCAGGAATTATATCATGCTATCATGTTTCCATAGGTGGCATGTATGCGAATTATGGCATGCCAACCTATTTAATAAACACATTATATAATTATATCATGTCATCCTGTTTACATAGTCATCATATTTTGAACTATGTCTTTCCATCTTAGCCATCATAATGTGAAATTGTATCATGCTATCCTGTTTAGTTAGCCATCATATATGTGAAATTGTGTCATGCTATCCTATTGGGTTAGAAAACAAAAATGTGAATTATTTCATGCCCTCTTTTATTCCCCACTATCCATTGCACCTGTCTATCATACAATGTATGTACATTCAATTACTTTTCTTGTTTATCAGCCATTTGAATTGTAGAGGGTGATGGCAGTATCTAAGGGAGTAACAACACGGTCTTCAGAAAAGATAGTGCTACCAGTTGATGCAGATAGAACCATGGTTGTACTTGCCCAAGAACCAGCCCCACCACATATAACCCAGACTCTCGCAGATTGTACCCCTACCCAGTTGGACAGAGAACCAGCTACACCCCTTCTAAGCCCAACCCCAGTAGATAGTAACCCAGTTCCAGTTGACACAGCACCGTCTCCACCACAGAGCACCCAAACATGAGCAGTTAGTAAGGGAACTGCAGTGCCCAAAGCACGAGGACCACCACTCTGAATCCCAACTCAACGCTTAAAGGAGAAGAAGAATTGTTCTCAGGTCAGGTTCTGTAGCTATGGTTCATACTCCTTTGCTCTTGCATCACTGTATTTACTCAGACCAACTATTTTCAAATTTGAAGGATGTAATTAAAACTCCAATGGCGCAACAGGTATGTTTTAAACTTGTTTCTTTAACTGGTTTGCTGTTGTAACTTGCTCAATATTGATTCCAGTTTCAATTGAATAAACAGTTTTGTTCTCATGTCATGCACATTATAAGTGTCTCTATAGTTTACCACACTTATATTCTGTCTATTCTGCTTTGTCTTGAACAAATATTATTTGAACTGTGTCTCTATCTTGATTTGGCAACAAAAACTAGAATGATATAGACCATAAAGTGACCATGGTACATAGATATATGTTTGTTTCATGCTTTTATCCTATGCACTTTACTACTGAACTGATTTACCAAAATGAGTTTCATATACAACATGGTAAACCTGTGACGTGTCTACTTGTTTCTCTTTTAGAATACAGACAAAATATTGGAGAACAATACCCCGTTATGCAATGGTGAAGGAAGTAATGCAGATAAGGTTCGAGATAGTGAGACATCCATGTTGGTCTCCAAGAAAGCTGATAAAAACTACCTTGACGGCAGTGAGAGAACCCAGAAGTCCTGTCTTGATGTAGTGTTTGAGTTACTGGCCACTACTGCTAGCACAAGTTCTTCGAACTCGCTGCCTGAATCAGTTTGTCTCTTGACTCTCAGCTTCAAGTTGAAAGACATCGATCAGATGTGTTGTGACAGGAAGCTGAAGGACTGAGGAAGTCCCTGCAAAATTCAGATGCATACTTTCTGGTGCAACAGCAAGCGCCGGAGGATTTAAGCGCCAAACAAGAGAAAGTTAATAAGCTTTCTAAGCATCTTGCCAGCATTATGGGTACCCAGGATATTGTTTCTTGAGATCTTCTGAAGTGGTTTCAGTTCCAGACTTGTTTTGCTGCGGCGATTATTTGCACTGATCGCCAACTTTGACAACCAGTGTATATGATATGCTGCTTTGTTCCCTATATTTGCACTCGTGGCAAAATTTGATGCCCAGTGGATGTAATATGTGTAATAGCCATGATAGCCTAGCGTAAGTTGCTTGCTTATTTATTTCCTTGTTGTCTTGTTTATTTGTTTGCTTGTAGTCAGTGCTGTTCTTTTTCTGTGGTTTTCTAGTGCCCGCAATAACCTATTTTTTAAAACTAGGCCACAGTAACCATGGGCTACATATTTACTATAGTGACACTGGGCCTTCTATGGGACGTAGAAACAATGGGCCTTCTACGGGGCATAGAAACAATGGGCCTTCTACGGGCTGTATCATCAATGGGCCTTCTACGGGTCGTATCATCAATGGGCCTTATACGGGTCGTATGATCGATTTCCCAAACATGGGCCAATAACATACCGCTTTATGGCCGTAAACGGGCTAGAGTTAGAATCGTCCGTTCATGGGCCGACCATAATGGGCCGTTGTTAATAGGCCATATTTGATGACGCTATGAAAACGGCCCAACGTATTAATGGGCCACAAACAGGCCGACTGTAAGCACGGGCTGAATTTGGCCCACAAGCAGAAAATGACAATAACGGGCCGTAAGTAACCGAATGCTAGAAATGAGCCCAAGAATAAATTGGCCCTGAGAAGGCCGACAGATAACATGGGCTGGAAACGGCCCAACAGAATAATGGGCCGTTAATGGGTATAAAGTGATACACTGTTCATTACGGGCCAGTTTTACCACGGGCCGTTAATGGGCCGAGGGTTACTAAGGGCCTCATATGGGCCAAAAGACGTCATGGGCCATACATGGGCCGGAAGTTAAAACAGGATGGAATTATATTGGACGGCCCAGATGACGCTACTGGGCCTAATTCGGATAGGCCGTAAACGGGCCCTGGGTTAGCGGGATGTAAATGGGCTATATGCGAACATGCCGTTAACAGGCTTGCCGTGGGCTGGCCCGTCACCTTTTGACCAAGTCAAACGGGCCGGCCTTTTCACATCTGGACCGGCTGTGCCCTGCCGGCCTCTAGGTGTTCTACCACCATGACAACGCTGACCACCCAGCTGGTGGCGGCAATGTAGAGGTCCATGGGTTCTTTATCAGCCGGAGCCGCCAGGACAGGCGGCGTGGTCAACATCTTTTTCAACTGGAGAAAAGCTTCGTCCACCTTGTCATTCCACTCGAAGTGATTGGTTTTCTTCATGAGCTGGTACAGGGGAAGAGCCTTCTCACCTAGCCGACTGATGAAACGGCTGATGGATGCTAAGCAGCCGGTGAATTTCTATTCATCTCTCAGTCGGGTGGTTCTCTCCATCCTCTCAATGGCCTTGATCTTCACGGGGTTGCACTCGATGCCGCGTTCTGAGACCAGGAAGCCAAGGAGCTGGCCGGCTGTTACTCCAAAGACGCATGTCTCTGGGTTGAGCATGATCTGAAACCGGCGCAGATTTTCAAAAGTTTCCTTTAGATCTTCCAAGAGAGTGTCGCGCTTCTCCGTCTTCACCACAATATCGTCCACATTGACATGGGCATTTCCACCAAGCTGCTTGAGGAGGCACTTCTGCATGCAACGCTGGAACGTGGCACCGACATTTCTCAAGCCGAATGTCATGGTTAGGTAGTAGAAGGCTCCAAATGGTGTGATGAAGGCGGTCTTCAGGCGGTCTGCTGGGTTCAGCTTGATCTGATGATATCCTGAGTAGGCATCCAAGAAATTTAATAGCTCACATCCGGCTATGGAGTCTATCACTTGATCAATCCGAGGCAAAGCAAACAGATCTTTTGGGCAAGCTTTGTTGAGACTGGTGTAATCAATGCACATGTGCCACTTGTTGTTCTTCTTCAGTATAAGGACTGGGTTGGCAAGCCACTCTGGCAAAGCACTTCCATGATGAAGCCGGCTGCCAGAAGCCGGGCTATCTCTTCACCAACAATTCTTCACTTTTCCTCTGGCAGTCGGCGGAGCGGTTGTTTGACTGGTTTGGCATCTGCTCTGACATGTAACTTGTGCTCGGCGAAATCCATTGGAACACCCGGCATGTCCTTGGGAGACCATGCGAAGATGTCCCGATTCTCACGGAGGAAATCGACGAGCTCGCTTTCCTATTTGCTATCAAGGTTGGCACCTGTGACAGAAAATATCTTCGGGTGCTCAGGGTCCAAATGGATCTTCTTTGTTTCTTTGGCGACTAGAAGGAGCCCTGGGTCTCGGACTCTTTGGGCTCTGGGGACATGTCCGGCTGCTTGCTGGTCGTGGCCACCACCTGGTCCAGGAGCTTCTTCTCTGCAGCAAGCACAAGGGACTCAGCCAGCCGACTGCTGGTCGCGGCACAATCGGACGACTTCTCATAATCTCCAGTTACCATTATAATGCCCTTGGTTCCTGGCATATTCACCTTGAGGTAAGCATAGTGTGGCACCACCATGAACTTGGCTAAAGCCGGCCGGCCCAGGAGTACATGACAAGGGCTTTCCAGGTCCACCACCTCAAACCAAATTGCTTCGCGGTGGAAGTGATCCTTGTCTCCGAAGATGATGTCTATCTTGACCTATCGGATTGGTGAGCAGGACAGGCCAGGCACAATACCATGGAAAACAGTCCGGCTGGGTTGGATCTGCCTCTCTTTAATGCATAACTTTTCCATGGTATCGCGATATAAAATGTTGATGTTGCTGCCGCCATCTATCGGAATCCGGGAGAAACAAGCAGCTCGCCTCTCTATTGCAAGAGTGGCATCTAGCACCAGAGCATAGGAGCCCGGAGAGGGCATCACCTCCAGGTGATCAGCCCAGCTCCAGCTGATGGGCTTCTCAGACCAATGCATGAATTCAGGAGCGCTTGAAGTGACGATGTTCACCTCCCGGTGCTGCTGATGCCGGCTGCGCCGATCGTCCGCCACGCTAGTGAAGACGACATAAGCTCCATGCTCTTTATGGTAGTCGTCTTGAACATCGCTGACTGCTGGACGAACTGCCAACTGCTGAGGAGGCGGCGGCGGTGGGCCAGCAGGTGGAGGGGGTAACAACCCTTCGCCCTTGGAGATTCGGGTGAGCCAATGGCACTTCTGGGTGGTGTGGTTGGACGGTTTCGCGCCGCTGTGGAACTTGCAGGGAGCATCAAGGGTCTGCTCGTAGGAGAAGGCTGGTAACCAAACATGCTCGCCGCCCTTCTGGCGCTTGGGGAGTGGTTGCCCTTCAGGTTGTTGGTCTTCGACTGTTGCCACTTGCCGGGTGGTGGATGCCGGTTGCGGGGCTTTGCGCTTGTTGTCATTCGGCTGCTGGCGCCAACTACCGTCTCCAGGCGGTGTCCGAGGAGCCGGAGGGAGCACCTTCCCAGAAGTGTCCACTCGGAGCTCCGACTTCATGGAGGAGTCGGTAGTGGCGTACTTCCTGCTATGATCAGCAGTTCGTCGAGCGTGGCTGGCTCGTCCCAGAGAAGCTGGTGCTTGAGCAAGGTGCCATCTCGGCACCCGGTGGTGAAGTACTCAATTGCTTGGACCTCGTGCACTCCTTCGCGGGAGTTGCGTAGTTCAGCCCACCTCGTTAGGTAATCGCGGGTGGACTCGTCTGGGCCCTGAACGCACATCCAGAGCTGGCGGGGCTTGGGAGGCCGCTTGTAGGTGTTAGTGAAGTTGCGGATGAACACTTCGATGAAATCAACCTAGGTGTTGATGCTGTGGGGCTTGAGGCTGTTTAGCCATGTCCGGGTTGTGCCCTGGAGCATGAGCGGGACGTACTTCACGGCAACACGCTTGTTGCCGTCTGCTATGCTGACGGCCGTGGAATAGTCCACCAGCCAATCCTCCGGCTTCACGGAGCTGTTGTACTTGGGCGTGTCTCTTGGGAGTGAGAACCCTTTGGGGAAGGGCTCGTCACGAATGCGGGGGCCAAAATGAGGCGGACCCATTGCATCTTCTTCTTCTAGTGCCAAGGATCGATCCAGGCGGACGATCCGGTGGCGGGCATCATTCTCTCCGAATCCTTCTCGGTGGCCCAGCCGGTCGCCGGGAGTCAGATGATCAACAGGCGGTGGGGAAGCGCGCCTCTCCCTATGGGGAGGCGATGGCGGTGGATCGTCGCTTCGTCATTCAATTGCTCGTGGGCGGCCATTTTTGTCGCGCTCGATGGTGATGCGAGTCCGGCTGCGGCTGGCAGCCGGCTCTTTGTCTCGTCTATCACTAGCGGCGCCTGTCAGTGTCCGGGAGGTCGCGCCATGCTCTTGGCGAAGGGGCGGATTCTCTACCCGCTGGTTAGGCTCTTCGGCGCGACAGTCGGCTTCTTGCTGCGCGGCAGCCGCGTCGATAAGCTGCTGAACGCGCTCCATCATGTAGCAATGCTCATCGCCCTCCAGGTGGTCCAGTTCGTCCGCTGCCGTCTGGGCAGCGAGTATGTTCTCCATAGGCGTGGCGTAGACTGGACGGTCTACTCCAAACATGCTGGCGACAGTGCTGCCCCGTTGCCTGACCGTGCCTGCGCGACTGGGCCCAGCAGCAGTCGGCGTGCTGCCAACAGCGTGATCAACCTCACGCTGGAAGGCCTCGGAGAGCCATCTCATGGTAGCTAGTTTCTTGGCATTCTCCATGAATGTGATGCGGCAGGCTTCCAGTGCCTCGGCATCCGCATTCGCCGCAATGGGCGTGAACAGGTCCCGCATTGCCACCTGCAATGGGTCCTGGCCGATTCCTCTGGAAGCCCCATTGTGGCTGATGACAAGCACCTCTGTGATGGTGCTGCCGCCGCTCTCCGGGCGAGGAAGCGGGTTGTCGATGACCACCACGTTGGTGGGGAAGTGATGACCCACAAGTATAGGGGATCTATCGTAGTTCCTTTCGATAAGTAAGAGTGTCGAACCCAACAAAGAGCAGAAGGAAATGATAAGCGGTTTTCAGCAAGGTATTCTCTGCAAGCACTGAAATTATCGGCAACAGATAGTATTGTGATAAGGTAATTGGTAACGAGTAACAAGTAACAAGTGTAAATAAAGTGCAGCAAGATGGCCCAATCCTTTTTGTAGCAAAGGACAAGCCTGGACAATTTCTTATATAGAGAAAAGCACTCCCGAGGACACATGGGAATTATCGTCAAGCTAGTTTTCATCACGATCATATGATTCGCGTTCGGTACTTTGATAATTTGATATGTGGGTGGACCGGTGCTTGGGTTCTGTCCTTACTTGGACAAGCATACCACTTATGATTAACCCTCATTGCCAGCATCCGCAACTACAACGGAAGTATTAAAGTAAACCTAACCATAGCATGAAACATATGGATCCAAATCGGCCCCTTATGAAGCGACGCATAAACTAGGGTTTAAGCTTCTGTCACTCTAGCAACCCATCATATAATTATTACTTCCCAATGCCTCCCTCTAGCCCAAACAATGGTGAAGTGTCATGTAGTCAATGTTCACATGACACCACTAGAGGGATGACAACATACATCTCATCAAAATAACTAACGAATACCAAATTCATATGACTACTAATAGCAAGACTTCTCTCATGTCCTCAGGAACAAACGTAACTAATCACAAAGCATATTAATGTTCATAATTAGAGGGGTACTAATATGCATAATGGATTTGAACATACGATCTTCCACCAAGTAAACCAACTAGCATCAACTACAATGAGTAATCAACACTACTAGCAACCCATAGGTACCAATCTGAGGTTTGGATACAAAGATTGGATACAAGAGATGAACTAGGGTTTGAGATGAGATGGTGCTGGTGAAGATGTTGATGGAGATTGACCCCCTCCTGATAAGAGGATTGTTGGTGATGACGATGGTGATGATTTCCCCCTCCCAGAGGGAAGTTTCCCCGGCAGAACAGCTCCGCCGGAGCCCTAGATTGGTTCCGCCAAGGTTCCGCCTCGTGGCGGCAGAGTTTCTTCCCGTAAGCTTGCTTATGATTTTTTCTCGGACGAAAGACCTCATATAGCAGAAGATGGTCATCATAGGGCCACCAGGGAGCCCACGAGGTAGGGGCGCCCGCCCAGGGGGGTAGGGCGTGCCCCCCACCCTCGTGGCTGGTGGGTGGCCCCCCTCTGGTACTTCTTGCGCTAAGTACTCTTTATATATTCTGTAAATAGCTTCCTTGAAGTTTCAGGACTTTTGGAGTTGTGCAGAATAGGTCTCTAATATTTGCTCCTTTTCCAGCCCAGAATTCCAGCTGCCGGCATTCTCCCTCTTTTTGTAAACCTTGTAAAATAAGAGAATAGGCATAAGTGTTGTGACATAATGTGTAATAACAACCCATAATGCAATAAATATCGATAGAAAAGTATGATGCAAAATGGACGTATCAACTCCCCCAAGCTTAGACCTCGCTTGTCCTCAAGCGAAAGCCAAAATCAAAAAATGTGTCCACATGTTTATAGATAGAGGTGTCAATAAAAGTAAAATACGAACATGAGGGCATCCTGATCATTCTTAGAACATCAATATATGTATATTTTGTCATATGATCTCTTAGCTAAAGTAACAATTCAATCACAATTTCAAGTATGAATCATAAACTTCATTGAGAACCAACAAACTCTAATATTAGTCATTGAGGCAATTGCAATTTATCATAACACAGGAAAGAGTCAATATAAGAGCTGTTTAGCAAGTCCACATACTCAACCATCTTTTAGTCTTTCACAATTGCTAACACTCACACAATATTTATGGGTATGAATTTTTAATCGGACACAGAGAAAGATATGGGCTTATAGTTTTACCTCCCAACGTTTTACCTCAAGGGTAATGTCAACAATAATAGTTCATGAAGACTCACACCCAATTAGCTATATATATCAAAATCTTTCCAACACATTGTGCTTGCCAAAGGATAAAATGTAAAAAGGAAAGGCAAAGATCACCATGACTCTTATGTAAGGTAGAAGATAAAAGTAAAATACAGGCCCTTCAAAGAGGGAAGCAGAGGTTGTCATGCGCTTTTATGGTTGGATGCACAAAATCTTAATGCAAAAGAACGTCACTTTATATTGCCACTTGTGATATGGACCTTTATTATGCAGTCCGTCGCTTTTATTTCTTCCATATCACAAGATCGTATAAAGCTTATTTTCTCCACACTAATAAGTCATACATATTTATAGAGCAATTTTTATTGCTTGCACCGATGACAACTTACTTGAAGGATCTTACGCAATCCATAGGTAGATATAGTGGACTCTCATGGCAAAACTGGGTTTAGGGATATTTGGAAGCACAAGTAGTATCTCTACTTGGTGCAAAGAAATTGGCTAGCAAGAGAGGGAAAGGCAAGCTCAACATGTTGGATGATCCATGACAATATAATTTATCTCAGATGAAAGAAAACATAACCCGTTACGTTGTCTTCCTTGTCCAACGTCAACTCTTTAGCATATCATACTTTAATGAGTGCTCACAATCATAAAAGATGTCCAAGATAGTATATTTATATGTGAACCTCTCTTTCTTTATTACTTCCTGTTAATTGCAACGATGACCAAAACTATGTTTGTCAACTCTCAACAACTTTTATTCATCATACTCTTTATATGTGAGCTCATTACTCACCATAAGATCCATATGATCTCTTTATTTCTTTTTATTCTTTCTCTTTTATTTTATTCCCTCAAGATCATAGCAAAATAATCAAGCCCTTGACTCAACACTAATCTTTATTATATATAGCTCACGGGCTCGATTACATAGAAGGATCGTAAAGCAAAACTCACCACTAGATCATACTAAAACTTTATTCTACTAGATCAAGATATTATCAAAAGGATCGAACTAAGAAAAATGGTAAAGATAAAAGTTGTGATGGTGGTATGATACCGGGGCACTCCCCCAAGCTTGGCAGTTGCCAAGGGGAGTGCCCATACCCGTGTGATTATGTCTCCTCTTCGGGGGTGGTGATGCAATATTCTTGGCGATGATGCCCCTCAAGATATGATTCTCTTCCTCGAGCTTATTGACTTGCTGCTTGAGGTTCATTATTTCCTTACGGAGCTTGCCAGTGACGGCTAAAGCTCCTTTCACCCAAGGATGTAGCATAGCTGCGGGAGAACAAGTAACACTCTTTTTCATATTTTCATAAGAAAGAAATCTAACATTGGAAGGGATGACCGAGTTCGGAATAGCTAAGCTCTGTAGTTCCCCCATCGTGAATCCTGCCCGGAAACAAGAAGTAACTTCTTGGTCCTCCTCCATGGCATCTATCCTTTTCAAGTAAGCTTCCATCTCTTCCTCTGTTGAGGGCCAAAAGTGATAGGCATCGCTGTTTGCCCCTGGACTTGGTGTCGGATGAGACACCCGACTCTCCCCGACTGACTCTTGAGAAGACATCTTGCGCTAATCTGTGGTAGAAACAGCTCGAAACAAGAACAGGGGATAATTGCGTGATACGGAGGTCAAAACATTCAGGAGATTATATAATGAATTTTTACCAACTAAAAGAAGTATCGTGCAAGAAAACGGAGTCCGGAGAGCACACGAGGTGCCCACGAGGCAGGGGGCGCGCCTCCCACCCTTGTGGAAGCCTAGTGTCCTTCCCGGACTGCTTCTTATTTTCCTATTTTCTTAAATATTCCAAAACGAAGAAATATTGCCATTAGAACTATTTTGGAGTCGGTTTACTTACTGTACCACGTACCTATTCCTTTTCGGAGTCTGAAACGTTCCGGAAAGTTCCCCTTATGTATTCCTCCGGGATTAGGGTTTCGATAATATTAGTTTCAACATTTATAGGATTACCTGAGATATAATGTTTAATTCTTTGACCGTTCACCACCTTCGGATTTTTGCCTTCGAAGTTGTTGATTTTTATGGCACCCGAACATACACCTCGATAACGTAAGGACCTTCCCATATAGAGAGAAATTTTCCTACAAAAAATCTTAAACGAGAGTTGTATAACAATACATAATCACCTACATTAAACTCACGCTTTTGTATCCTTTTGTCATGCCATCTTTTAACCTTTTCTTTAAATAGTTTGGCCTTCTCATAGGCTTGGGTTCTCCATTCATCCAGTGAGCTAATGTCAAATAACCTCTTCTCACCCGCAAGTTTAAAATCATAATTGAGATCTTTAATAGCCCAATATGCCTTATGTTCTAGTTCGAGAGGTAAGTGACATGCTTTTCCATAAACCATTTTATACGAAGACATACCCATCGGATTTTTATATGCAGTTCTATAAGCCCATAATGCATCATCAAGTTTCTTGGATCAATTCTTTCTATATCTATTAACAGTCTTTTGCAAAATTAATTTGAGCTCTCTATTACTCAATTGTACTTGACCACTAGACTATGGGTGATAAGGAGATGCAATTATATGATTAACATCATACTTAGCAAGCATTTTACAAAAAGCACCATGAATAAAATGTGAACCACCATCAGTCATTAAATATCTAGGGAGTCCAAACCTCGGAAAAATAACTTCTTCAAGCATCTTAATAGAGGTGTTATGATCAGCACTACTAGTTGGAATAGCTTCTACCCACTTAGTAACGTAATCAATAGTGACTAAAATATGTGTATACCCGTTAGAGGAAGGAAAAGGTCCCATATAATCAAAGCCCCAAACATTAAATGGTTCAATAACAAGTGAATAATTCATAGGTATTTCTTGAAGTCTACTAATATTACCAATTCTTTGACATTCATCACAAGACAAGAAAAACTTACGAGCATCCTTGAAGAGAGTAGGCCAATAAAAACCGGATTGCAATACCTTATGCGCAGTTCTATCTCCGGCGTGGTGTCCTCCACAAGCTTCGGAGTGACACTTGCGTAGGATATGTTCCTGTTCATGCTCAGGTACACAACGTCTAATAATACCATCCACTCCTTCTTTATAAAGATGTGGGTCATCCCAAAAGTAATGTCTCAAATCATAGAAGAACTTTTTCTTTTGCTGGTATGTGAAACTAGGTGGTATAAATTTAGCAACAATATAATTATCATAATCAGCATCCCATGGAGCAGTTCGAGAAGTATTAATGACATTCAATTGTTCATCAGGAAAGCTATCATCATTAGGTAGTGGGTCATCAAGAACATTTTCGAACCTAGACAAGTTGTCTGCAACGGGGTTCTCAGCTCCCTTTCTATCAATAATATGCAAATCAAATTCTTGTAGCAGGAGAACCCATCTAATAAGTCTAGGTTTAGCATCTTTCTTTTCCATAAGGTATTTAATAGAAGCATGATCAGTGTGAATAGTTACTTTAGAATCAACAATATAAGGTCTGAACTTATCACAAGCAAAAACAACTACTAAAAATTCATTTTCAGTAGTAGCATAATTTCTCTGGGCATTGTCTAGAGTTTTACTAGCATATTGAATAACATTTAATTTCTTATCAACTCTTTGCCCTAGAACAACACCTACAGCATAATCACTAGCATCACATATAATTTCAAAGGGTAAATTCCAATCAGGTGGCTGAACAATAGGTGCAGAAATCAATGTTTTCTTAAGTGTTTCAAATGCTTCTACACAATCATCGTCAAAGTCAAAAGGAATATCTTTTTGTAATAGATTAGTCAGAGCCCGGGAAATTTTTGAGAAGTCCTTAATGAACCTCCTATAAAAACCGGCGTGACCAAGGAAGCTTCTTATACCTTTAATGTCCTTGGGACATGACATCTTTTCAATAGCATCAACTTTAGCTTTATCAACTTCAATGCCTGTTTCAGAAATTTTATGCCCCAAGACAATAATTCATTAACCATAAAGTGGCATTTCTCCCAATTCAGAACAAGATTAGTTTCTTCACATCTCTGCAAAACTCGATCAAGGTTGCTCAAGCAATCATCAAAAGAGGATCCATAAACGGAGAAATCGTCCATGAAAACCTCACATATCTTTTCACAAAAGTCAGAAAATATAGCCATCATGCATCTTTGAAAGGTAGCAGGTGCATTACATAAACCAAAAGGCATACGTCTATAAGCAAAAGTACCGAAAGGGCAAGTAAAAGTGGTCTTTGCTTGATCATCAGCTGACACGGGTACTTGAGAGAAGCCAGAGTAACCATCTAGAAAGCAAAAAACTGTGTATGTTTGGATAATCTTTCTAGCATTTGATCAATAAAAGGTAAGGGGTAATGATATTTTTTAGTAACCTTATTTAATTTGCGGAAATCAATTACCATCCTATAACCAATAATAATTCTTTGCGGGATCAATTCATCTTTATCATTAGGAACAACAGTAATAGCTCCCTTCTTAGGGACACAATGAACATGACTTACCCACTGACTATCAGCAATGGGATAAATTATACCTGCCTCAAGGAGCTTTAATATTTCCTTTCTTACCTCTTCTTTCATCTTAGGATTCAACCGTCGTTGGTGATCAATAACTAGTTTGGTGTCTTTCTCTAAGTTTATTTTGTGTTGACATAGAGTGGGACTAATGCCCTTAAGATCATCAAGAGTATATCCAATAGCAGCACGGTGCTTCTTCGGAGTTTTCAATAATTTCTCTTCCTCCTTCTCTGAAAGGTTAGCACTAATAATAACAGGATATATCTTCTTTTCATCAAGATAAGCATAATTAAGAGTATCAAGTAATGGTTTAAGCTCAAACACGAGATCACCCTTGGGTGAAGAGGATCCCCTAGGATTTCAACAGGCAAATTGTGTTTCAGAATAGGTCCCTGTTTAAAGAATACTTCATCTATTTCCCTTCTTTCATTCATATACATATGATTTTCATGGTCTAGCAAATATTGTTCTAAAGGATCATTAGGAGGCACATCAATAGAAGCAAGACCAATAATTTCATCTTTACTAGGAAATTCTTCATCACGGGGTTGTCTACGGAATTTAGAAAAATTAAACTCATGAGACATATCATCCAAACCAATAGTAACAACATCCTTCTTGCAATCTATCATAGCATTAACAGTATTTAAGAAGGGTCTACCAAATATAATGGGACAAAATCTATCTTGTGGGGAACCAAGAACAAGAAAATCAGCAGGATATTTAACCTTCCCACACAAGACTTCAACATCTCTAACAATCCCAATTGGTGAAGTAGTATCTCTATTAGCAAGCTTAATGGTGACATCGATATCTTCTATCTCAGCTGGTGCAATATCATGCATAATTTCTTCGTATAAGGAAATAGGTATTGCACTAGCACTAGCACCCATATCACACAAGCCATGATAACAATGATCTCTTATTTTAACAAAAATAACAGGCATGCCTACCACAGGTCTATGTTTATCTTTAGCACCAGGTTTAGCAATTCTAGCAGTTTCTTCACAGAAATACATAGCATGCCCCTCAATATTATCAGCCAAGAGATCTTTAACAATTGCAATATTAGGTTCAACTTTAATTTGCTCAGGGGGTTTGTGTGTCCTAATATTACTCTTGTTGACTACAGTTGAAGATTTAGTATGATCCTTAATTCTAACAGGGAAAGGTGGTTTCTCAACATAAGCAGTGGGAATAACAGGATCATCATAAGTGATAGTTTTTTATTCAACTTTAATAGGTGCAACTACTTTTGTTTCAATGGGAGGATTATATTTAAACCACTTCTCCTTAGGGAGATCAACATGAGTAGCAAAGGATTCACAGAAAGAGGCTACTATCTAAGAGTCAAGTCCATATTTAGTGCTAAATTTACAGAAAACATCGGTATCCATAAAAGATTTAACACAATCAAACTTAGATGTTATACCCGACTCCTTACCTTCGTCGAGATCCTAATCTTCAGAGTTGCATTTAATTCTCTCCAATAAATTCCATTTGAATTCAATAGTCTTCATCATAAAGGAACCAGTACAAGAAGTATCGAGCATGGAGCGATTGTTGTCAGAAAGCCGAGCATACAAGTTTTGAATAATCATTTCTCTTGAGAGCTCATGATTGGGGCATGAATATAACATTGACTTAAGCCTCCCCCAAGCTTGAGCGATGCTTTCTCCTTCGTGAGGCTAAAAATTATATATATAATTACGATCACGATGAACAAGATGCATAGGATAAAACTTCTGATGGAACTCCACTTTCAACCGTTTGTAGTCCCATGATCCCATATCATCACATAGCCTATACCATGTCAATGCATCTCCCTTCAAAGATAAAGGCAAGACCTTCTTCTTGATAACATCATCGGGCATACCTGCAAGCTTAAATAATCCACAAACTTCATCCACATAGATTAAGTGTAAGTTGGGATGCAATGTTCCATCTCCTGCAAAAGGATTAGCCAGCAGTTCCTCTATCATACCCGAAGGAATTTCGAAGTAAACATTTTCATTTTCAGTAGGTTCAGTAGGTTGAGGAGCAACTCTTTTCTCTACTCGTCAAGGTGAAGATACCCCGAACAAGCCCCTCAAAGGATTACTTTCCATAGTAACAAGTGACACTAAATTTCAGCACACTATATAAATTTTCCCTTACCAAATTCCACCTACCAAAGGCGCTTCACTCCCCGGAAACGGTGCCAGAAAAGAGTCTTGATGACGTACAAGTATAGGGGATCTATCGTAGTCCTTTCGATAAGTAAGAGTGTCGAACCCAACGAGGAGCAGAAGGAAATGATAAGCGGTTTTCAGCAAGGTATTCTCTGCAAGCACTGAAATTATCGGTAACAGATAGTTTTGTGATAAGGTAATTGGTAACAAGTAACAAGTAACAAGTGTAAATAAAGTGCAGGAAGATGGCCCAATCCTTTTTGTAGCAAAGGACAAGCTTGGAAAATTTCTTGTATAGAGAAAAGCGCTCCCGAGGACACATGGGAATTATCGTCAAGCTAGTTTTCATCACGATCATATGATTCGCGTTCGGTACTTTGATAATTTGATATGTGGGTGGACCGGTGCTTGGGTTCTGTCCTTACTTGGACAAGCATACCACTTATGATTAACCCTCATTGCCAGCATCCGCAACTACAACGGAAGTATTAAAGTAAACCTAACCATAGCATGAAACATATGGATCCAAATCGGCCCCTTATGAAGCGACGCATAAACTAGGGTTTAAGCTTCTGTCACTCTAGCAACCCATCATATAATTATTACTTCCCAATGCCTCCCTCTAGCCCAAACAATGGTGAAGTGTCATGTAGTCAATGTTCACATGACACCACTAGAGGGATGACAACATACATCTCATCAAAATAACTAACGAATACCAAATTCATATGACTACTAATAGCAAGACTTCTCTCATGTCCTCAGGAACAAACGTAACTAATCACAAAGCATATTAATGTTCATAATTAGAGGGGTACTAATATGCATAATGGATTTGAACATACGATCTTCCACCAAGTAAACCAACTAGCATCAACTACAATGAGTAATCAACACTACTAGCAACCCATAGGTACCAATCTAAGGTTTGGATACAAAGATTGGATACAAGAGATGAACTAGGGTTTGAGATGAGATGGTGCTGGTGAAGATGTTGATGGAGATTGACCCCCTCCCTATGAGAGGATCGTGGGTGATGACGATGGTGATGATTTCCCCCTCCCGGAGGGAAGTTTCCCCGGCAGAACGGCTCCGTCGGAGCCCTAGATTGGTTCCGCCAAGGTTCCACCTCGTGGCGGCAGAGTTTCGTCCCGTAAGCTTGCTTACGATTTTTTCGACAAAAGACCTCATATAGTAGAAGATGGGCATCGAAGGGCCATCAGGGAGCCCACGAGGCAGGGGGGCACCCAGGGGGGTAGGGCGCGCCCCCACCCTCGTTGCTTGTGGGTGGCCCCCCTCTGGTACTTCTTGCGCTCAGTATTTTTTATATATTCTGGAAATAGCTTCCATGAAGTTTCAGGACTTTTGGAGCTGTGCAGAATAGGTCTCTATTTTTTGCTCCTTTTCCAGCCCAGAATTCCAGCTGCCGGTATTCTCTCTCTTGATGTAAACCTAGTAAAATAAGAGAGAATAGGCATAAGTATTGTGACATAATTTGTAATAACAGCCCATAATGAAATAAATATCGATATAAAAGCATGATGCAAAATGGACGTATCAGGAAGGAATCGGTGGAAACTGTGTCGGTGTCGACAAGCATCGGATCGGTGGAACCAACTGACTCCTGATCGGTGGCAGGCTCGTTGGTGATGTGAAGCTTGCCGAGAAGGTCAACGATGCAGCTCTCGGAGCTGGCTGCTCCCGCGTCAGGCATGGGTTTGGTGGAGAGGCGAAGATAGCCAACAAGATCAGTGAGGCTAGCCGCCGCGCTGGCGACTTCCGCATCGTGCAGCGCGTCAATGCAAACGCCATCGGGCGAGCCGGGCTGGCTGTGCTCGCGAGGGAGTGCTACATCTTGAGCTTGCGTTGGTTTTCCCCGAAGAGGAAGGGATGATGCAGCAGAGTAGCATAATTATTTCCCTCAGTTTCGGAGAACCAAGGTATCAATACAGTAGGAGGCCATGCTCAAGTCCCTCGTACCTGCACAAAACGATAGCTAATCGCAAACAACGCGATTAGGGGATGTCAATCCCTTCATGGTCACTTACGAGAGTGAGATCTGATAGATATAATATTTTTAGTATTTTTGGTATAGAGATGCAAAGTAAAAAGTAAAAGCAAAGTAAAAAAGCAAAGCAAGATTAAAGTGATGGAGATTGATATGATGAGAATAGACCCGGGGGCCATAGGTTTCACTAGTGGCTTCTCTCAAGAGCATAAGTATTCTACGGTGGGTGAACAAATTACTATTGAGCAATTGACAGAATTGAGCATAGTTATGAGAATATCTAGGCATGATCATGTATATAGGCATCATGTCCGTGACAAGTAAACCGAAATGATTCTGCATCTACTACTATTACTCCACTCATCGACCGCTATCCAGCATGCATCTAGAGTATTAAGTTAAAAACAGAGTAACGCCTTAAGCAAGATGACATGATGTAGAGGGATAGTTTCATGCAATATGATAAAAACCCCATCTTGTTATCCTCGATGGCAACGATGCAATACGTGCCTTGCTACCCCTTCGGTCACTGGGAAAGGACACCACAAGATCGAACCCAAAGCTAAGCACTTCTCCCATGGCAAGAACTACCAATCT
Organism: Triticum urartu; assembly: GCF_056163025.1. NCBI lineage: Eukaryota > Viridiplantae > Streptophyta > Magnoliopsida > Poales > Poaceae > Triticum > Triticum urartu. Next base: position 483,770,236 of record NC_141877.1, read on the forward strand.
AGTTGGCCAAACCAAATGGATAATTCGAAGAGACTTGCAAAGATAACCAATCATACATAAAAGAATTCAGAGAAGATTCAAATATTATTCATAGATAGACTTGATCGTAAACCCACAATTCATCGGTCTCAACAAACACACCGCAAAAAGAAGATTACATCGAATAGATCTCCACAAGAGAGGGGGAGAACTTTGTATTGAGATCCAAAAAGAAAGAAGAAGCCATCTAGCTACTAACTATGGACCCGAAGGTCTGAGGTAAACTACTCACACTTCATCGGAGAGGCTATGATGATGTAGAAGCCCTCCGTGATGACGGCCCTCTCTGGCGGAGCTCCGGAACAGGCCCCAAGATGGGATCTCGTGGATACAGAAAGTGGCGGCAGTGGAATTAGGTTTTTGGCTCCTTATCTGTTCGTTTAGGGGTACGTAGGTATATATAGGAGGAAGGAGTACGTCGGTGGAGCTCCGAGGGGCCTACGAGGCAAGGGGGTGCGCCCTAGGGGGGCGCCCCCCACCCTCGTGACCGCCTCTCTGATGCCTTGGCGTAGGGTCCAAGTCTCCTGGATCATGTTCGGTGAGAAAATCACGTTCCCGAAGGTTTCATTCCGTTTGGACTCCGTTTGATATTTCGTTTCTTCGAAACACTGAAGTAGGCAAAAAAAAGAGCAATTCTGGGCTGGGCCTCCGGTTAATAGGTTTGTCCCAAAAATAATATAAAAGTGGAAAATAAAGCCCAATATAGTCCAAAATAGTAGATAATATAGCATGGAGCAATCAAAAATTATAGATACATTGGAGACGTATCAGGCATCCCCAAGCTTAATTCCTGCTCGTCCTCGAGTAGGTAAATGATAAAAAGAGAATTTTTGATGCGGAGTGCTACTTGGCATAATTTCAATGCAAATCTTCTTAATTGTGATATGAATATTCAGATTCGAAAGATTCAAGACAAAAGTGTATATTGACATAAAAATAATAATACTTCAAGCATACTAACAAAGAAATTATGTCTTCTCAAAATAACATGGCCAAAGAAAGTTATCCCTACAAAATCATATAGTCTGGCTATGCTCTATCTTCACCACACAAAGTATTTAAATCATGCACAACCCCGATGACAAGCCAAGCAATTGTTTCATACTCTAACTTTTCGAAACTTTTACAATTTTCACGCAATACATGAGCATGAGCCATGGATATAGCACTATAGGTGGAATAGAATGGTGGTTGTGGAGAAGACAAAAAGGAGAAGATAGTCTCACATCAACTAGGCGTATCAACGGGCTACGGAGATGCCCATCAATAGATATCAATGTGAGTGAGTAGGGATTGCCATGCAACGGATGCACTAGAGCTATAAGTATATGAAAGCTCAAAAAGAAACTAAGTGGGTGTGCATCCAACTTGCTTGATCATGAAGACCTAGGGCAATTTGAGGAAGCCCATCATTGGAATATACAAGCCAAGTTCTATAATGTAAAATTCCCACTAGTATATGAAAGTGATAACATGAGAGACTCTCTACTATGAAGATCATGGTGCTACTTTGAAGCACAAGTGTGGTAAAAGGATAGTAACATTGTCCCTTCTCTATTTTTCTCTCATTTATTTATTTATTTATTTTATATTTTTTTATTTGGGCCTTTTCTCTTTTTTATGGCCTCTTTTTTATTTGGGCTTCTTTGGCCTCTTTTTTTTCGTCCGGAGTCTCATCCCGACTTATGGGGGAATCATAGTCTCCATCATTCTTTCCTCACTTGGGACAATGCTCTAAAAATGATGATCATCACACTTTTATTTTTCTTACAACTCAACAATTACAACTTGATACTTAGAACAAAATATGACTCTATATGAATACCTCCGGCGGTGTACCGGGATATGCAATATGACAATGATGAATGTGTCATGATAAATGGAATAGTGGAAAGTTGCATGGCAATATATCTCGGAATGGCTATGGAAATGCCATAATAGGTAGGTATGGTGGCTGTTTTGAGGAAGGTATATGGTAGGTGTATGATACCGGCGAAAAGTGCGCGGTATTAGAGAGGCTAGCAAAGGTGGAAGGGTGAGAGTGCGTATAATCCATGGACTCAACATTAGTCATAAAGAACTCATATACTTATTGCAAAAATCTAGAAGTTATCAAAGCAAAGTATTACGCGCATGCTCCTAGGGGGATAGATTGGTAGGAAAAGACCATCGCCCGTCCCCGACCGCCACTCATAAGGAAGACAATCAATAAAAAAATCATGCTCCGACTTCATCACATAACGGTTCACCATACGTGCGTGCTACGGGAATCACAAACTTTAACACAAGTATTCTTTAAATTCACAACTACTCAACTAGCATGACTTTAATATTATCACCTCCATATCTCAATACAACTATCATGCTTCAATCTTTTCTTAGTATTCAACACACTCAAAAGAAAGTTTCACAAATCTTGAATACCAAGCATATTATTATTAAGCAAATTACCATGCTATTAAGAGACTCTCAAAATAATTTAAGTGAAGCATGAGAGATCAATAGTTTCTTTAAAACAAATCCACCACCGTGCTCTAAAAGATCTAAGTGAAGCACATAGGGCAAAATTATAACGCTCAAAAGATATAAGTGAAGCACATAGAGCAAAACTACTTAGCTCAAAAGATATAAGTGAAGCACATAGAGTATTCTATCAAATTTTAATTCATGTATGGCTCTCTATAAAGGTGTGTACAGCAAGGATGATTGTGGCATACTAAGACACAAAGACACAAATAATACAAGACGCTCCAAGCAAAACACATATCATGTTGGTGAATAAAAATATAGCTCCAAGTAAATTACCGATGGAAGTGGACGAAAGAGGGGATGCCTTCCGGGGCATCCCCAAGCTTTGACTTTTTGGTGTCCTTGGATTATCTTGGGGGTGCCATGGGCATCCCCAAGCTTAGGCTCTTTCCACTCCTTGTTCCACAATCCCTCAAAAAATTCACCCAAAACTTGAAAACTTCAAAACACAAAACTTAAAGTAGAAAACTCGTGAGCTCCGTTAGCGAAAGAAAACAAAAGACCACTTCAAGGTACTGTAATGAACTCATTATTTATTTATATTGGTGTTAAACCTACTGTATTCCAACTTCTCTATGGATTATAAACTATTTTACTAACCATAGATTCATCAAAATAAGCAAACAACACACGAAAAACAGAGTATTTTCAACAAAATAGCTATCACATAGAGTATTTTCAACACGATCCACATGCATGCAAAGTTGACACTCTTCCAAAATAGTGGGATTAACATTAACTAAAGTCATGACCTTTCCAAACGCACTTTTATCAAAAACTTCATAAGATTGAACATTATCCAAATATGTGGGATCTATAGTTGACATTCTTACAAACCCACTTTCAATATTATTGCAAACGTTATAATCAATCTCATATTCATCATGGGGCTTAAATAAATTTTCAAGATCATAAGAAGAATCACCCCAATCATGATCATTGCAACAAGTAGAGGACATAGCAAAACTAGCATCCCCAAGCTTAGGGTTTTGCATATTATTAGAACAATTTACATTAATAGAATTTATACTATCATCATTGCAATCATGCTTTTTATTCAAAGATCTATCGTGAATCACTTCATAAAGATCCATGAATTTCAAGCAAAACCTCATAAAGATAATCTAGTGCACAAAACTCACTAGCAATTAGTTCAACATAACTGGATCTCTTAAAAAGATTAGCAAGAGGATGAGGATCCATAGATCTTAGGTTCTCTGTTTAGTAATAAATAAACAACTATTCCAACCATATGAGCAAACGAAAGGCAAGTGGGCAAAAGAGGAAAATAGAGAGGGAGGATAGAGAGAGAGGGGGCGAATAATACGGCAAGGGTGAAGTGGAGGAGAGGAAAACGAGAGGCAAATGTCAAATAATTTAATGCGAGAGATAGGGATTGTGATGGGTACTTGGTATGTTGACTTTTTGCGTAGACTCCCCAGCAACGGTGCCAGAAATCCTTCTTGCTACGTCTTGGGCTTGCGTTGGTTTTCCCCGAAGAGGAAGGGATGATACAGCAGAGTAGCGTATGTATTTCCCTCAGTTTTTGAGAACCAAGGTATCAATCCAGTAGGAGGCCACACTCAAGTCCCTCGTACCTGCACAAAACGATAGCTACTCGCAACCAACGCGATTAGGGGTTGTCAATCCCTTCAGGGTCACTTACGAGAGTGAGATCTGATAGATATAATATTTTTGTCATTTTTGGTATAGAGATGCAAAGCAAAAAGTAAAAGCAAAGTAAAAAAGCAAAGCAAGATTAAAGTGATGGAGATTGATATGATGAGAATAGACCCGGGGGCCATAGGTTTCACTAGTGGCTTCTCTCAAGAGCATAAGTATTCTACGGTGGGTGAACAAATTACTGTTGAGCAATTGACAGAATTGAGCAAAGCAAAAAGTAAAAGCAAAGTAAAAAAGCAAAGCAAGATTAAAGTGATGGAGATTGATATGATGAGAATAGACCCGGGGGCCATAGGTTTCACTAGTGGCTTCTCTCAAGAGCATAAGTATTCTACGGTGGGTGAACAAATTACTGTTGAGCAATTGACAGAATTGAGCAAAGTTATGAGAATATCTAGGCATGATCATGTATATAGGCATCATGTCCATGACAAGTAGACCGAAACGATTCTGCATCTACTACTATTACTCCACTCATCGACCGCTATCCAGCATGCATCTATAGAGTATTAAGTTAAAAACAGAGTAACGCCTTAAGCAAGATGACATGATGTAGAGGGATAGTTTCATGCAATATGATAAAACCCCATCTTGTTATCCTCTATGGCAACGATGCAATAAGTGCCTTGCTGCCCCTTCTGTCATTGGGAAAGGACACCGCAAGATTGAACCCAAAGCTAAGCACTTCTCCCATGGCAAGAACTACCAATCTAGTTGGCCAAAACAAACGGATAATTCGAAGATACTTGCAAAGATAACCAATCATACATAAAAGAATTCAGAGAAGATTCAAATATTATTAATAGATAGACTTGATCATAAACCCACAATTCATCGGTCTCAACAAACACACCGCAAAAAGAAGATTACATCGAATAGATCGCCACAAGAGAGGGGGAGAACTTTGTATTGAGATCCAAAAAGAGAGAAGAAGCCATCTACCTACTAACTATGGACCCGAAGGTCTGAGGTAAACTACTCACACTTCATCGGAGAGGCTATGATGATGTAGAAGCCCTCCGTGATGACGGCCCTCTCCGGCGGAGCTCCGGAACAGGCCCCAAGATGGGATCTCGTGGATACAGAAAGTTGCGGCGGTGGAATTAGGTTTTTGGCTCCTTATCTATTCGTTTGAGGGTACGTAGGTATATATAGGAGGAAGGAGTATGTCGGTGGAGCTCCGAGGGGCCCACGAGGCAGGGGGCGGGCCCTAGGGGGGCGCCCCCACCCTCGTGACCGCCTCTCTGATGCCTTGGCGTAGGGTCCAAGTCCCCTGGATCACGTTCGGTGAGAAAATCACGTTCCCGAAGGGTTCATTCCGTTTGGACTCCATTTGATATTCCGTTTCTTCGAAACACTGAAATAGGAAAAAAAACAGCAATTCTGGCTTGGGCCTCCGGTTAATAGGTTAGTCCCAAAAATAATATAAAAGTGGAAAATAAAGCACAATATAGTCCAAAACAGTAGATAATATAGCATGGAGCAATCAAAAATTATAGATATGTTGGAGACGTATCAAGGAGGTATAGGGTTCCCGTCCAGAACAGATCTCCGGATGACGGTGCACCTAGCCCCACGGTGGACGACAAATGTTGGGGGTGTCGTGCGACATATGCCAATGGAAGGCTTATCATGGAGGGGGCTAATAATACGTCGCCGGTGCCAGGAAACGGGATAAGTCGCAAACATGCCCGCCGGGAATCTTACCCACGTTCGGGGCTCTCCTAGGAGATAACACCCCTACTCCTTCTATGCGGGGTCTCCGCATAACCACTCAAGGAACAATGGCAGCTATAGGCTTGCTCCTTGAGCTGTTTCTCTAGAGGGGGAAGAAGAGCACGGCTAGCCCTAGCTTACTCCCTCTATCTCTATGTGTGCTAAGTTTCTATAAGGCTCCACCCTTTCCATGGGTGCCCTGGGGGTTTATATAGGCCTGCCCCCTAGGGGTACAATGGTAATCCGGCCGAGTGTAGAACCCGGCTGTCAGTGTCTTGTGGACGCTGGCTTCTCTGCTGATTGCTGGGGCCCGCCGCCTGGTGGGCCCCGCTGGCTGTCTTGTACTTCGCCGATAGGTCGTGCCCGCCGTCTACAGGTCCTGCCGGATTCCCATTACTGTAGCAAGGTCGCTGATGATGTGAGCTTTGTCGGGGGAGCGTGGCTATAGTACCCACCGCCTGGTGGGCGCTCATTGTAGCCACTTCCCGTCTCTTCTTATTAATGGCACACAAACTCTAAGGAAAGGGAGAAGGCCGGCTGTTGGGAGCCGGCATTCCACCTGCCGGCTGGCGGATCCTGCCACCTTCCGACTTCTCACCTACAGGTAGGGCCTGCCGCTTGGGCGTACAGAAAGCTTGTAGTGGGAGCATGGCCTTCGCTGCCATGGGTAATGTCACGGGAGGCGTGGCAACAGTGCTGCACCGGGTGAGGGATGTCTGCCCAGTATGTCGCACTGTAGCCTAGCTCAGCCCTAGATTCGAGGGGGGGGGCAGGCGTCGCTGTAGCCACGTCCTGTCTCATCATCATGACGTGGTGTAAACTTTGAGGGCGTCCGGTGGTCGCCTGCTAGGAGCCGGCCCACCGCGGGGCCGTCTTCTAGAGGGCCGCCGCTCTCGAGCAGCCGGTTGTTCGGACCAGCCGGCCTTGAGGAGGTGGCTCGTTGTCTTCAAGGCTTGAGGGGCGCAGCTGGCCCCGATGTCTTGAAACACCATGGTATGCTGATGAGGCTACCCATGGCCATTTACTCCGACATCTACCACTACTACCTGGCTATAAGGCCTTGCGAGCGTTTCGCTAGGTTTGTCAACAGCCCCCACTACATGTTCACTACGGTGGACATCACCTACGATGTAAAGGTGCTCAAGAATTTGGGCATCGCCTTCCAAAATGTTGTCGACATCCAGGGCCAATACAAGATGCGGGGCAACAAGGAGCATGAGAAGGACTCACTGGTTCACCTCGCCAAGGCCATCATCGTCCCCTACTACAGAGACATGAAGCATTCGTGCAACAAGGACAAGCGTGCCTGGCACTCGGCTTGGATGGAAAAACTCGACAAAGCTCATGTCGTGTACACGGCCAAGGAGGCGTACACGAGCTATGAGGAAGTGCATCCTTCCCCAAAACGGCCAGGGATCCAACCAAAAGCAGAGCAATGGCAAGCGTCATCGCAACAATAAGTAGATGATTAGATCCTCCTTTCTCCTAATTTAGTATGCATGTAATTGCTTACTTTGGTGTGTGTAGTCATTTGTGTAATTGTATGCTTAATTTGGTTATGCAATGCTGTCTTTTTAAGTATATATGTTGATGCTCGATAGACAGAGCGTGGATGTTGTGCGGACAAACAAATCCACATCGCACATGGACTAAACAATGGAACCCGTTGGTGATGTTTTCATCAATCACTCAAAATTGTATACCAGCAATCATTTGCTCACAACACACATGGCTTGTTAGCAGTAATCATCTGTGTTGTTATCGGTCTTCGCACATGTTTCCGATTACAGACCTGTTTGCCGCGTATCACACACATCTTATTAAGTTGAACCATTTCTTTTCTCATGTCGCAATGCAAACAGTTCATCCGAGTGAACCGCATAACGTATATCGTACACACCTTTGATCTGGCTGACCGTTTCTTTTGTGTTGCCTAATCACAAACAGTTCATCTGAGTGAACCGTATGTTGTATATCACACACACCTTCATCTGCTGCATGTTTCTTTTGTTCCTCCTCATCACAAACAGTTAATTGAGCTGAACCATATATATGCCCTGCATCGCACACGCAACTAAAATCTGAACCATGTTTGATGCATCCTCCATCGCAAACGTTTTGCACCTTTTTTGACGGTTTTTACACCACCATTTGCGATTATGGCATCGCACACAGTTTCGTCGAAGGGTCTCTAATCGTAGTGTCGCGTTAGTAGCATCCTGCAGTAGTGCTACCACAACCGGGTGGAGAGGTCCACTTGTCAAAGCCCATCTGGGAATGTCAAAGGGCCTCCACCTCCGTCAGACAACAAAGAAGATATGCGTGATAGTGATGATGAGATCGGAAGACAAATAGATTACAATAGTGATGATTCATATGGGTTCTAGAAAACGTAAGTTATTTTAATGTTGATTCAAATAGATTACAATAGTATTCTTAATGTGCTCTTGTCTTATTAATGTTCTTTTATGTATGCTTAATGTGCTCTTCTGTTATTAATGTTCTTTTATGTATGCTTAATGTCCTCTTTTGTTATTAATGTTCTTTTCTATATGCTTGTTTATTTGTTATCCTTGCTAATTGTTTATTCTCTTCTCAATGCAGGTTTTCTAATCATGGGCAAGTCCAGCAGCACGAGTTTCCTAAGCAAATTGAAAGGTCTTACTCGGAGTGGACGAACCCAAAATGTCCCCCCCTCCCGACTACTTGAGGATGACACCTCACATCCTAGAGGAGGAGGGGGTGGGGGAGAGGCAACCGGGTAAAAAATCGGTCTATGTCCGACATAGGGGAGTCTTCTTCGATGCACTCCTATACTGAGGCACCTTCTGAGTCTGAGGAGGAGGAGGAGGTTTGTGAGGAGGAGGCTCATGAGGAGGAGGGTGAGGAGGAGGAGGTCAAGGAGTAGGAGGAGGAGGGCGAGGGGGAGGGTGGTGGAAGGGAGCTTGATGCCGAGTTGTGGGATAACTTGCCACCGGGTTGTCCAAAGGGGTGGCTATGTGGTATTGCAGAACTACCTACACCTCCTTCTATCGAGGCGAACAAGTGGCTCATTGAACCCGCGGGGAGAGAGAGTAAGTGCCTCTCAATCATATTTTGAATACATACCAACATTTTCATTGTACACATGCTAATTTTTTGATTCTTTTGCAGGAGCTGGAACCTTCTTGGAGAGGGCCGTAAACCGAACGACATTACCACTGTCCTTTTGAAGGATTTTTGGCCGGGCCTATTCTTTCCACGGCCAGCCAGGGGCCTGGATCTATGGGTTTTGGCTACGAGCTGGGCCCACTACGAGGCTGCCAGCCTCGCGGAGTACGGGGCGGCGGCTAAGGCCGTGATCACCAAATTTTGGGTAAGTTCTCTTAGAAATCACTTGTCTTGAGTTTTGTTCATAGTTTATCATCGGATCACTCATCATGCTTTGTTTGGTTCTGGTTTTATGCATGATTGTAGCAAATCCATAGGGTTCTTGACGAGCACAAGGCCACAGCCAACATGCTCTTGCTGGCGGCTGCGAGGAAGAAAGCTCATCAGTTGCAATACGAGGTGTGCTGGGTTGCCATCTTGAACTACTACCACTCCTACCTTCATCAAAAGATGAGCAAGAAAGAAGCACAGAGGCAAGGACTTACCTTGAACAGGGAGCAGTACATGAAGGTAGGTATTGGAGACTTTTCATTCCAACGTATAAGCAGTCAATTTCATTGTTTCGTGTTGACATGTCATGCTTCCATTATTTTAGTTTATTCTTAAGTGGTGCTTCGAAAAGGATGACGGATGGGCGAGTTTGGTGGATAAGTGGCTCAGACACGATGCAGAGTTTGCTGCCAAGAGCAGCAAGAATGATGCTAGCCGTGGAAAAGACGGAACACACGGTCAAGGAATCAAGAACCACTGGGCTTCAAGGCCATGAAGGTATATCTATATGCATTATGCATTCTTTCTCTTCTTTTTACCGTCATGTTCTTATGTATGGCTCACTTTTGTTTGACATTGCAGGAGGCCAAGTCGAAGAGGCCGCTCTTAGACATGGAGTCATGGAAGCTGGACCATGAGCGTAGTGATCGCAAGGAAGGCTGATACGTCCATTTTGCATCATGTTTTATATTGATATTTATTGCATTATGGACTGTTATTACACATTATGTCACAATACTTATGCCTATTATCTCTTATTTTACAAGGTTTACATGAAGAGGGGGAATGTCGGCAGCTGGAATTCTGGGCTGGAAAAGGAGCAAATATTAGAGACCTATTCTGCACAGCTCCAAAAGTCCTGAAACTTCACGGAAGTTATTTTCATAATATATAAAAAATAATGAGCAAAGAAAGCACCACAGGGGGGCCACCCACCAGCCACGAGGGTGGGGGGCGCGCCCTACCCCCTAGGCGCGCCCCTGCCTCGTGGGCCCCTGGTGGCCCTCCGATGCCCATCTTTGGCTATATGGAGTCTTTCGTCTAAGGAAAAATCATAGGCAAGCTTACGGGACGAAACTCCACCGCCACGAGGCGGAACCTTGGCGGAACCAATCTAGGGCTCCGGCAGAGCTGTTCTGCCGGGGAAACTTCCCTCCGGGAGGGGGAAATCATCACCATCGTCATCACCAACGATCCTCTCATCGGGAGGGGGTCAATCTCCATCAACATCTTCACCAACACCATCTCATCTCAAACCCTAGTTCATCTCTTGTATCCTATCTTTTTATCCAAACCTCAGATTGGTACCTGTGGGTTGCTAGTAGTGTTGATTACTCCTTGTAGTTGATGCTAGTTGGTTTACTTGGTGGAAGATCATATGTTCAGATCCATTATGCATATTAATACCCCTCTGATTATGAACATGAATATGCTTTGTGAGTTGTTACGTTTGTTCCTGAGGACATCTGAGAAGTCTTGCTATAAGTACTAGGTTGATTATAGAAGTCTTGCTATAAGTAGTCATGTGAATTTGGTATTCGTTTGATATTTTGATGAAATGTATGTTGTCATCCCTCTAGTGGTGTCATGTGAACGTCGACTACATGACACTTCACCATTTTTTGGGCCTAGAGGGAGGCATTGGGAAGTAATAAGTAGATGATGGGTTGCTAGAGTGACAGAAGCTTAAACCCTAGTTTATGTGTTGCTTCGTAAGGGGCTGATTTGGATCCATATGTTTCATGCTATGATTAGGTTTACCTTAATACTTCTATTGTAGTTGCGGATGCTTGCAATAGGGGTTAATCATAAGTGGGATACTTGTCCAAGTAAGGACAATACTCAAGCACCGGTCCACCCACATATCAAATTATCAAAGTACCGAACGCGAATCATATGAGCATGATGAAAACTAACTTGACGATAATTCCCATGTGTCCTCGGGAGCGCTTTCCTTCATATAAGAGTTTGTCCAGGCTTGACCTTTGCTGTAAAAAGGATTGGGCCATCTTGATGCACCTTATTTACTTCTATTACTTGCTACTCGTTACAAATTACCTTATCACAAAACTATATGTTACCAATAATTTCAGTGCTTGCAGAGAATACCTTGCTGAAAACCGCTTCTCATTTCCTTTTGCTCCTCGTTGGGTTCGACACTCTTACTTATCGAAAGGACTACAATAGATCCCCTATACTTTTGGGTCATCATAGGCGAGAGAGAGTACTACGGCAAGACCGAGGAGCACATCGAGTCTTAGAAGGAGTTTGAGAAATTGCATCCGCCTGGTCCGGATGCTCCTGACGTCGTCTAGTCTCAGATCAACGACATGGCGGTGGTGGCCATCTAGCCGAAGTACCATGGCCTCTACCTGTGTTTCTATGGCATGATCACTCCTTCTATCTCGTACGCACGGCTTCGAGCTACCAATCTGAGCCCGTGCGAGAGTACGGGGTGTTCGCAGCCTCTCTTAGCCCGCGTGCATGTTTTTAGTATTTCCCCCTTATCTTCTTTCTTTCTCACTTTCCCACTTTATTTTCAGCATTGCGCACTTAGAAACAACATAAATTTTGTAGGCATATAAGGCCTTTGTCGAGCTTAGGAATCTCGAGATCCGGGAGTACTTGCAACGAGTGAAGGCAAACAAGGATTACAACTGTCAAATGATGGCAGTTAGTTTTGCCCTCTTAGAACCAAGCTAAAATTTCCACTTTCATTTCTTCTGACCTTCTAGTTTGCTTGGTTAACTAACATCCAGGCTATGTTCGCGTCTTGGACTAACTACACGGATCCACCACAAATAGGACCCGCACCACCACCTGCTGGAGAACCCCCACACATGCCCACTTTCGATGAATGGGTGGCACTGGGTAGTGAGACTCCGGTTAGTACATTTGCCTAAGTACTGACAAACTAGTTCTCGTTCATTCAACACAATCATATCATATTTACCATTACAATCTCTTTTCAAACATGTAGGGGGCCGGTGGCTCGACTCCAGTCACTCAAATCTGGCAAGGTAGTGCTGGTCTTGGCGGTGCTGGTCTTTGCAGTGCTCACGACGACGATACCCGTCTTGGCTGATGATGTATTCCATGCATGTCGTGCCATACTTTCCATGTTCCGTAGTTCTTATTAGCGTTCTTTAGATCACGATGATGATGTCCGTGTCTCATACTTATGTTCATGAAGTTTAGCCAATGATGATGATGATGTTGGTGATCTTTAGATATGACGATGTTGGTGATCTTTAGGTGATGATGTTGGTGATCTTTAGATGATGATGTTGTTGATTTGTCATATTTCTATATATATTGTTTCTGTCATATTTGTGTGTTTAAATGCTGTGAATTTCAATGAAAATGGCAAAAATATAGCATATAAAAAAACAAAACAAAAATATGCTGATGGATATGTCGTCGACATAGCTATGCCCAGGTGAACCTGGTGCTGCCACGTGTCAAGGGGTATGCCAACGGCTTGGCCATGGGCCTACCTCTCTGACAGGAATGCCCAGAGAGTGCCACGTGTCAGGCCTAAGCCGACGGCCTGGTAGTCAGCTTGACACGTGGCCTCCTATGATAGGGCTGCCGCAGTGACGGCGCCGTCTCGTGAAAATCGGCACCGACGATTAATCTATGCCGACGGCCATACGGAAGCCGTCGTCATAGGTCTCTATGCCGATGGTCTGACAAGAATACGCTGACGTAATCTATGCCGATGGCTCTAAGCCTACGGCTGCCGTCGGCATCGTGCGCTATTCCTGTAGTGTAATGCAATCAACTCCCGTCAACCTAATCCATCGTCAGGCTAATATAACATAATTAGTGTTCGATAGTTTGTAATATTTATTTTCTTAATCTAACCTGAAAACAAAAATTATTATGGGAATAACCTTTTGTGCTCTTTATATTGCAAGTTACATTCAGTGTAAATACAACCCAACACAAGAAGAAATGGAGGCACTTGGCCCATGCAGTCTGCAAATTATCAATTAGAGAGCGATACAGATATAAAAAATTCGTGCCATTTATTAGGCTAAGCATTCATATAAATGGTATAGAATACTAAAACTGACATTCAACAATACTAAGAGTGTCATTTACATTCAGCAACACTAAGAGTGTCGTTTGCATATACAGAGATGACAAGTACATAATAAAAACATCACTTGGTTTGAGCAATCATTTTCATCTTAATAATAAGTAAAATCAGCACAGACTTGTAAAATTTGAGATCAACAACACAAATTTAGATTCCTGTTGGCGTTCAATGTAGCGGCAACCGGCAGGTGCATTTTTCTCTTGCCATTTAGTTGACTTTCATTCTTCTGAACTTGGTGACCAAGATCGGGTTGCTGAAAATAGTGTAAAATCTGTTAAATCAGAGAACGAGAGGGGGTGTTCCAGATGGATCTCCCCTTCGTTACTTCACTGGCCAAAAAAAAATCATCACCTTGAGAACATGTTGCTTGGCTGTCAGTGGCGGCATGCAATCTTACCTCTGGCAATAGAAAATGTGGAAGGAAAAATACTACAAAATTAATCGTCCAACGAACATGTCTGGCTCGACTCAATTTCACCATTTTAAATCCAGACACAGATGTGTGAATGTAACCAATAAATACACATTGCAAGATCGGTCCGTGCTACATCACAAATTGCTCCATTTGGTTCCGCTGGCTTTATTAAACAACATTTGTACTTAAACTGTCACAGTGAAGACATAAACAGACCTATAGACTACCCAGTACCATATTCATGTGACATCTCTACATAACTAAATCAACCACATATAATCTAACAAAGCAATATCCAAATGTACATCGCTAATGGACCAAACAAGATAAAGATGACGGCTAATGCATGGAATTAGTCACTATTTATGACTATAGGAGAAGCACGAGCATCAACGCTCATCTAGATATCCTCATTTATTTTTGACAGATCCAGATTGCATGGCTTTTCATTGATTTAGCAGAGAGGAGAGTACAATAACGCTAATTGATCAAAACTGTTATTTTGAAAAGACATGATTCCTTTATTAGTATGCTTGAAGTATTGTTGTTTTAGGTCAAATGATAGACTATTGCTTTGAATCACTCGTGTCTTAATATTCATGCCATGATTAGATTACATGATCAAGATTATGCTAGGTAGCATTCCACATCAAAAATTATCTTTTTTATCATTTACCTACTCGAGGACGAGCAGGAATTAAGCTTGGGGATGCTGATACGTCTCCGTCTTATCTATAATTTTTTATTATTCCATGCCAATATTATACAACTTTCATATACCTTTGGCAACTTTTTATACTATTTTTAGGACTAACATATTGATGCAGTGTCAAGTGTCAGTTCCTGTTTGTTGCATGTTTTTTGTTTTGCAGAAAATCCATATCAAACGGAGTCCAAATGGGATAGAATATATGTGATTTTGGGGAAAAAGAATCAACACGAGATGATGCCCAAGGGGCCCACAAGGACGGAGAGCGTGCCCCTTGTCCTTGTGGTCACCCCGTAAGGCGGTTGGTGCCCTTCTTCTGGTGCAAGAAAGCTAATATCCGAATAAAAATTGTGTTAAAATATCAGCCCAATCGGAGTTACGGATCTGTGGGAATTAAAGAAACAGTGAAAGGGCAGAATCTGGGAGCACAGAAACAGAAGGAAACAGAGAGTGGTCCAATCTCGGAGCGGCTCCCGCCCCTCCGCCGCCATGAAAGCCAAGGACCAGAGTGGAAACCCTTCTCCCATCTAGGGGGAAGGTCAAGGAAGAAGAAGAGGAAGGGGGCTCTCTCCCCCTCTCTCCCGAGGGCGTCAGAACACCGCCGGGGCCATCATCGTGACCGCAATCTACACCAACAACTTCACCGCCGTCACCACCAACTCTCTCCCCCTCTATGCAGTGGTGTAACACCTCTTCTCCCCGCTTTAATCTCTACTTAAACATGGTGCTGAATGCTATATATTATTTCCTAATGATGTATGGCTATCCTATGATGTTCGAGTAGATCTGTTTTTTCCTGTGGGTCAATTGATGATCGTGATTGGTTTGAGTTGCATGTTTTATTATTGGTGATGTCCTATGGTGCTCTCCATGTTGTGCAAGCGTCAGGGATCCCTATTGTAGGGTTTGCAATATCTTCATGGTTTTCTTATTGCCTGCATTGCGTGAGTGATAGAAACACAAACACTAATAAATGGGTTATGGCGTATGGGAATAAAGAGGACTTGATACTTTAATGATATGGTTGGGTTTTACCTTAATGATATTTAGTAGTTGCGGATGCTTCTAGAGTTCCAATCATAAGTGCATATGATCCAAGGAGAGAAAGTATGTTAGCTTATGCTTCTCCCTCATATAAAATTGCAATAATGATTACCGGTCTAGTTATCGATTGCCTAGGGACAAATAACTTTCTTGTGACAAAAAGCTATGTACTAAAACTAACTTAGTGTTGTCTTTATCTAAACAGCCCCTAGCTTTTATTTAAATGATCTTTATTATCTTGCAAACCTTTCCTATCACACCTACAAAATACTTCTAGTTTCATACTTGTTGTAGGTAAAGCGAATGTCAAGTGTGGGTAGAGTTGTATCGATGGTCGATAGAACTTGAGGGAATATTTTTTCTACCTTTAGCTCCTCGTTGGGTTCGACACTCTTATTTATCGAGAAAGGCTACAACTGATCCCCTATACTTGTGGGTTATCATCAGCGTCCGGCTACGGTGCCTTGCATTGGAGGGTGAGGCCTTGCCGATGTTGTTGTTGTGGCGCGTCGTGTCTCGAGTGTCATGGCCCCACCCCAGCAGGGCGTCCCTCCAGGAGCGCCGGCCGCCACAGTCACCATCGCGGTTATCGTGGTCGCGCCGCACACTGCCCAGGTGCTGGCCCTGGCAGCCGGTGGAGGACACCATTGGGGGCTCGCGGCGCCCCTGACCATCCTTGACATGCCTGACCCAGGTCCCAGGGTAGATTGCAGGGAATGGTGCGTCGTCATCGAAGTCGGACAAGGGAAGGCCGCTCTAGCGTGAGTGGGAGGAGCGGGAAGACAGCATAGTGTAGTCCTCCACTCGGTCGACGTGCAGCAGCAGCTTGCGCTTCTTGAAGTCGAGGGCGGTGCAACTTGGTGGTTTGGGGGAGAGAAGCTGAGCATGGCCTCTACGCGCCCAGCCCCGCGCATGGCACGCCAGTTGGTGTGCTTCATGGGGATGAAGGCGACGTCCGGGACCCACACCCAACACACGAACGTCCTGGTGTGGCCGCGTTCATGGGTGCGGCTGTCCAGGCGGTCGACGATGCACTTGTCCCCAATGACCTCCATCGCACCCTCAAGGGACCACATCTGCATGGGCATCTGATAACCCACAAGTATAGGGGATCACAACAGTTTTCGAGGGTATAGTATTCAACCCAAATTTATTGATTCGACACAAGGGGAGCCAAGGAATATTCTCAAGTATTAGCAGCTGAGTTGTCAATTCAACCACACCTGGAAAACTTAATATCTGCAACAAAATATTTAGTAGCAAAGTAATATGATAGTAGAGGTAATGGTGGCAAAAGTAATGGTAGCAGTTTTGTAGTGATTGTAACAGTGGCAACGGAAAAAAACTAAGCAAAGATCAATATGTGAAAAGCTCGTAGGCAATGGATTAGTGATGGATAATTATGTCGGATGCGATTCCTCATGCAACATTTATAACATAGCGTGACACAGAACTAGCTCCAGTTCATCAATGTAATGTAGGCATGTATTCCGAATATAGTCATACGTGCTTATGGAAAAGAACTAGCATGACATGTTTTGTCCTACCCTCCCGTGGCAGCGGGGTCCTATTGGAAACTAAGGGATATTAAAGCCTCCTTTTAATAGAGTACCGGACCAAAGCATTAACACATAGTGAATACATGAACTCCTCAAACTACGTTCATCACCGGTAAGTATCCCGATTATTGTCACTTCGGGGTTAACGGATCATAACACATAATAGGTGACTATAGACTTGCAAGATAGGATCAAGAACTCACATATATTTATGAAAACATAATAGGTTCAGATCTGAAATCATGGCACTCGGGCCCTAGTGGCAAGCATTAAGCATAGCGAAATCATAGCAACATCAATCTCAGAACATAATGGATACTAGGGATCAAACCCTAACAAAACTAACTCGATTACATGATAAATCTCATGCAACCCATCACCTTCCAGCAAGCCTATGATGGAATTACTCACGCACGGCGGTGAACATTATGAAATTGGTGATGGAGAAAGGTTGATGATGGCGATGGCGACGGATTCCCCTCTCCGAAGCCCCGAACACACTCCAGATCAGCCCTCCTGAGAGAAATTGGGGCTTGGCGGCGGCTCTGTATCGTAAAACGCGATGAATCCTTCTCTCTGATTTTTTTCTCTCCCCGAAAGTGAATATATAGTGTTGGAGTTGAGGTCGGGGGAGCACCAGGGGGCCCACGAGGTAGGGGCGCGCCCAGGGGGTAGGCGCGCCCCCACCCTCGTGGACAGGGTGTGGGCCCCCTTTCCTTGATTCTTTCGCCAGTATTTTTTATATATTCCAACAATATTCTCCGTTGATTTTCAGGTCATTCCAAGAACTTTTATTTCTGCACAAAAATAACACCATGGCAATTCTGCTGAAAACAGCGTCAGTCCGGGTTAGTTCCATTCAAATCATGCAAGTTAGAGTCCAAAACAAGCGCAAAAGTGTTTGGAAAAGTAGGTATGATGGAGATGTATCAACTCCTCCAAGCTTAAACCTTTGCTTGTCCTCAAGCAATTCAGTTGTCAAACTGAAATTAATAAAGGAAAAACTTTTACAAACTCTGTTTTCTCTTGTTGTTGTAAATATGTAAAGCCAGCATTGAAGTTTTCAGCAAAGATTATGAACTAACCATATTCACAATAACATTTAGGTCTCATGTTTACTCATATCAATGACATAATCAACTAGCGAGCAATAATAATAAATCTCGAATGATAACACTTTCTCAAAACAATCATAATATGATATAACAAGATGGTATCTCGCTAGCCCTTTCTGAGACCGCAAAACACAAATGCAGAGCACCTCTGAAGATCAAGGGCTGACTGGAAATTGTAATTCATGGTAAAAGAGATCCAGTCAAGTCATACTCAATGTAAACTAATAATAATACATGCAAGTGACAGTGGTGCTCTCCAACTCGTGCTTTTTAATAAGAGGATGATGACTCAACATAAAAGTAAATAGATAGGCCCTTCTCAGAGGGAAGCAGGGATTTGTAGAGGTGCCAGAGCTCGATTTGGAAATAGAGATAAATAATATTTTGAGCGGTATACTTTTATTGTCAACATAACAACCGAGAGATCTCGATATCTTCCATGCTACACACATTATAGGCGGTTCCCAAGCAAAATGCTAAAGTTTATACTCCCCCACCACCAACAAGCATCAATCCATGGCTTGCTCGAAACAATGGGTGCCTCCAACTAACAACAATCCTGGGGGAGTTTTGTTTGCACTTATTTTGAATTGATTTGAGCATGGGACTCGGCATCCCGGTGACCAGCCATTTTCTTGTGAGTGAGGAGCGGAGTCCACTCCTCTTGAGAATAACCCGCCTAGCATGGAAGATACAGACAACCCTAGTTGATACATGAGCTATTCGAACATACAAAACAGAATTTATTTGAAGGTTTAGAGTTTGACACATACAAATTTACTTGGAATGGCAGGTAGATACCGCATATAGGAAGGTATGGTGGACTCATATGGAATAACTTTTGGGGTTTATGGAGTTGGATGCACAAGCAGTATTCCCGATTAGTACAAGTGAAGGCTAGAAAGAGACTGGGAAGTGACCAGCTAGAGTGCGACAACAGTCATGAACATGCATTAAAATTAATCAACATTGAATGCAAGCATGAGTAGGATATAATTCACCATGAACATAAATGTCGTGGAGGCTATGTTGATTTTTTTTCAACTACATGCGTGAACATGTGCCATGTCAAGCCACTCGAATCGTTCAAAGGAGGATACCACCCTATCATACCACATCACAACCATTTTAATAGCATGTTGGCATGCAAGGTAAACCATTATAAACTCCTAGCAAATTAAGCATGGCATGAGCAACTATAATCTCCAATTGTCATTGCAAACATGTTTCATTCATAATAGGCTGCATCAGGAACGATGAACTAATCATATTTACAAAAACAAGAGAGGTCGAGTTCATACCAGCTTCTCTCATCTCAAATAGTTCATCATATATCGTCATTATTGCCTTTCACTTGCACGACTGAATAATGTGGATAATAATAATAGTGCACATGCATTGGACTAAGCTGGAATCTTCAAGCATTCAATTCAAGGGAGAAGACAAGGAAATATGGGTTCTTTGTTAGATCAACAATAATGCATATGAGAGCCACTCAACATTTTCATCAAGGTCTTCTCCTCTCGACCCCCAAAGAAAAGAAACAAAACTATTTACATGGGAAAGCTCCCAACAAGCAAAAGAAGAACGAGAAATCTTTTTGGGTTTTCCTTTTAATTACTATTACTACAGGCATGAAAAGTAAACTAGCTAAAAGCTACAACTAATTTTTTTGGTTCTTCTTAAGGTTTTTCAAACACACAAGAAGAAAGCTTAAAAAGAAATTAAACTAGCATGGATAATACAATGAAAAAGTATGAGCACCAACAACTGGCATGAGTGTGTGAACATGAATGTAATGTCGGTGAGAAATACGTACTCCCCCAAGCTTAGGCTTTTGGCCTAAGTTGGTCTATGGCCACGGCTGGCCTGTTGGAAATCCAAAGTTGTAGCTGGGGTCGTACTGAGATGCAGCAGCTACTACTTGACGAGCTGCAGCTTGGAGGCGAGCTGCCTCTGTCCTCCTCTCATACTCGTTTGCCTCCTCCCTGGTTATAACATATCTCCCTTTTTCTGAAAGTCAAAGAAAGCAGGAGCAGGGAGAGCAACATGGACAGTGCGACGCCTGTCAAAGATTAGTCGGTACTGGAGGAACTGATCGTTCCTCTCAACAAACTGATGCCGAACCATAGCATTATAATCTAGATAAGCAGGAGGCAATTCAATATCATTCTCATGTGTGGGTGTCTCAAGAAAATTTTCTACACGAGTTGCATAAATTCCACCAAACAAGTCTCCAATAATATTGTTATGATGCGACCTACGTGCAACAATGGCCCCCAAGTTGTATTGTTTATCTCCTAATACAGCACTCTTGAGAACACAAAGATCGGGAACACATATGTGACATTCCTCATCCTTACCATTGATGCATCTACCTATAAAGAAAGCAAAATAATGTATGGCAGGAAAATGAATGCTCCCTATGGTAGCTTGGGGTATTTCTCTCGATTCCCCCACAGTGATACTAGCAAGAAATTCTTTAAATTCAGATTTGCGAGGTTCACTGACACTGCCCCACTGCGGGAGTTTACAAGCAGTATTAAAATCTTCTGAGTCCATGGTATAAGATTTATCATAGAGATCTAATAGGACAGTGCGAGAATTGCGTGATGATGTAAATTTAAACCTTCTCACAAAGGAATCAGTTAGGTGATAATATTGGGGGCACTTATCTGACACGAAGCCCTCAAGTTGAGCACTACGCACATACGTGTCAAATTCCTCCTTAATTCCTGCTTGGGCCATAAAATCTTCCGACGGCCATTCACAAGGCCGCACTTGAGCTTCTCTTGGTAGTTCATAGTCCGACTCACCTATCGCGGGCCTGGGTCCTTGCTTTTTTGAGGAACCACCTTGGTACATTTTCCTAAAAATATTTCTTCCTCTGAAAAATTTCTGAAATTTTTAGTGACTCAAAATAAAAGTGAACCAAACTCAACAAAATTGATAGCAACTATTCCTACAAGTCCCTAGAGGCTATATCATGCATTAAAACTACTTTTGACCACATAAATTTGACATGCAAGCTCAAGAACAGGGTCACCTAAGCAGCAAAAATTTGCAATAAATAAAGCACTAGAACAAAAACTAATTGGACCATTGGAGGAGTCACATACCAAAGAACAATCCCCCAAAGCAGTTTTATGAATGGAGCTTTGAGAAAGGAGATCGAAAATGGCAGCAAGATGAGCTAGAACTCGGGTTTGAGCTGGTGGATGATTTTTTCTGGAGGAAGACAAAGTGTGTGGGTGCAAGAATAAGTGGAGGGGACCCACGTGGGGTCCACGAGGCAGGGGGCGCGCCTAGGGGGTGGGAGCGCCCTCCACCCTCATGGGCACATGGTGAGGCCCCCTGGTGTGTTCTTAGTGCCAATAATTCTTAAATATTCTAAAAAATCATATTAAATTTTCAGGGCAATTGGAGAACTTTATTTTCGGGGTATTTTTTATTGCAAGGATAATTCAGAAAACAGACAGAAAATACTATGTTTGCTTTATTTAATCTAAATAACAGAAAGTAAAAAGAGGGTACAGAGAGCTATGCTTTCTAACTTCATCCATCTCATGCTCATCAAAAGGAATCCACTAACAAGGTTGTTCAAGTATTGTTAACAATCTCTTTCCGAATAACATGAATCCGGAGAATTTTCGAATAACACTAGGTTACCTCAACGGGGATATGCACATCCCCAACAATAAGAACATCATATTTCCTCTTGACAGTAGGAAGAGGAAATTCAAAACTTCCAATAATAATCGTTGAAGATTTTCCAATAGAATTGATATTTTGGACTTGAGGTTGTTTCCTCAAAAAGTGTATCGTATGCTCATTACCATTAACATGAAAAGTGACATTGCCTTTGTTGCAATTAATAACAGCCCCTGCAGTATTCAAAAAGGGTCTTCCAAGAATAATGGACATACTATCATCCTCGGGAATATCAAGAATAACAAGTCTGTTAAAATAGTAACGTTTGCAACCACAACAGGCACATCCTCACAAATACCGACAAGTATAGTAGTTGATTTATCAACCATTTGCAAAGATATTTCAGTAGGTGTCAACTTATTCAAATCAAGTCTACGATATAAAGAGAGAGGCATAACTCTAACACCGGCTCCAAGATCACATAAAGCAATTTTAACATAGTTTCTTTTAATGGAGTGATACGTCTCCAATGTATCTATAATTTTTTATTGTTCCATGCTATTATATTATCTGTTTTGGATGTTAATGGGCTTATTTATACACTTTTATATTATTTTTGGGACTAACCTACTAACCCAACGCCGAGTGCAAATTGCTGTTTTTTTGCCTATTTCAGTGTTCCGCAGAAAAGGAATATCAAACGGAATCCAAACAGAATGAAACCTTCGGGAGATTTATTTTTGGAACAAGCGTGATCCAGAGGACTTGGAATGGACGTCAAGAAATCAACGACGAGGCCATGAGGTAGGGAGGCGTGCCTGCCCCCTGGGCGCGCCCCCACCGTCGTGGGCCCCTCGTAGCCCCACTGACCTACTTCTGTACCCAAGAGATCCAGGAGCACCATAAAACCCTATTTCCAGTGCGGCAACCTTCTGTACCCAAGAGATCCCATCTTGGGGCCTTTTCCGGACCTCCGCCAAAGGGGGAATCAATCACGGAGGGCTTCTACATCAACACCATAGCCTCTCCGATGATGTGTGAGTATTTTACCTCAGCCCTTCAGGTCCATAGTTATTAGCTAGATGGATTCTTATCTCTCTCTTTGAATCTCAATACAAAGTTCTCCTCGATCTTCTTGGAGATCTATTTGATGTAACTCTTTTTTGCGGTGTGTTTGTCGAGATCCCATGAATTGTGGGTTTATGATCAAGTTTATCTACGAACAATATTTGATTCTTCTCTGAAATCTTTTATGTATGATTGGTTATCTTTGCAAGTTTCTTCGAATTATCAGTTTGGTTTGGCCTACTAGATTGATCTTTCTTGCAATGGGAGAAGTGCTTAGCTTTGGGTTCAATCTTGCAGTGTCCTTTCCTAGTGACAACAGGGGCAGCAAGGCACGTATTGTATTGTTGCCATCGAGTATAAAAAGATGAGGTTTATATCATATTGCTTGAGTTTATCCCTCTACATCATGTCATCTTGCCTAATGCGTTACTCTATTCTTATGAACTTAATACTCTAGATGCATGCTGGATAGTGGTCGATGTGTGGAGTAATAGTAGTAGATGCAGCATCATTTCGGTCTACTTGTCGCGGACGTGATGCCTATATACATGATCATGCCTATATATTCTCATAATTATGCTGTGACGCCCCCGATTCAATCGTACACTAATCATTCACGCAAACGTGTACGATCAAGGTCAGGGACTCACGGGAAGATATCACAACACAACTCTACAAATAAAATAAGTCATACAAGCATCATATTACAAGCCAGGGGCGTCGAGGCTCGAATACAAGAGCTCGATCATAGACGAGTCAGCGGAAGCAACAATATCTGAGTACAGACATAAGTTAAACAAGTTTGCCTTAAGAAGGCTAACACAAACTGGGATACAGATCGAAAGAGGCGCAGGCCTCCTTCCTGGGATCCTCCTAACTACTCCTGGTCGTCGTCAGCGGGCATCACGTAGTAGTAGGCACCTCCGGTGTAGCAGGGGGTCGTCAAAGGTGGCGTCTGGCTCCTGGACTCCAGCATCTGGTTGCGACAACCAGAATGAAAGGAAAAGGGGGAAAAGGGGGAGAAAGCAACCGTGAGTACTCATCCAAAGTACTCGCAAGCAAGGAGCTACACTACATATGCATGGGTATCAAATGGAATAAGGGTATCATATGTGGACTGAACTGCAGAATGCCAGAATACGAGGGGGATAACTAATCCTTTCGAAGACTACGCTTCTGGCAGCCTCCGTCTTGCGGCATGTAGAAGAGAGTAGACTGAAGTCCTCCAAGTAGCATCGCATAGCATAATCCTAACCGATGATCCTCCCCTCGTCGCCCTGTGAGAGAGCGATCACCGGTTGTATCTGGCACTTGGAAGGGTGTGTTTTATTAAGTATCCGGTTCTAGTTGTCATAAGGTCAAGGTACAACTCCAAGTCGTCCTGTTACCGAAGATCACGGCTATTCGAATAGATTAACTTCCCTGAAGGGGTGCACCACATAACCCAACACGCTCGATCCCATTTGGCCGGACACACTTTCCTGGGTCATGCCTGGCCTCGGAAGATCAACACGTCGCAGCCCCACCTAGACCAACAGAGAGGTCAGCACGCCGGTCTAAACCTAAGCGCCCAGGGGTCTGGGCCCATCGCCCTTAGCACACCTGCACGTTGCGTGGGCGGACGGAAGAAGACCTAGCCTAGTGGCGTTCCAGTCCAATCCGGCGCGCGCCGCTCCGTTGCTGACGTCACGAAGGCTTCGGCTGATACCACGACGCCGGGATACCCATAACTACTCCCACGTAGATGGTTAGTGCGTATAGGCCAGTAGCCAGACTCAGATCAAATACCAAGATCTCGTTAAACGTGTTAAGTATCCGCGAACGCCGACTAGGGCCAGGCCCACCTCTCTCCTAGGTGGTCTCAACCTGCCCTGTCGCTCCGCCCCAAAGTAACAATCGGGGGCCGTCGGGAACCCAGGCCCACCTCTACCGGGATGGAGCCACCTGCCCCTTCAGCCCCCATCTCCGAACAGTATCACAGGTAATGTAACTGTGTAAAGTATATCGTATATGCCCGTGATCACCTCCCGAAGTGATCACGGCCCAGTAGAATAGCATGGCAGACGGACAAGAGTGTAGGGCCACTGATGGAACACTAGCATCCTATACTAAGCAGTAGGATAGCAGGTAATGGTAACAACAGTAGTAGCAAGGACAGGCTATGCATCAGGATAGGAATAACGGAAAGCAGTAACATGCTACACTATTCTAATGCAAGCAGTATAAAGAAGAGTAGGCGATATCTGGTGATCAAAGGGGGGGCTTGCCTGGTTGCTCTGGCAAGAGAGAGGGGTCGTCAACTCCGTAGTCATGCTGGGTAGCAGCGGCGTCGGTCTCGGTGTCTATCGAGAGAAGAGGGGGGAGAAACAATAAATTTTTAAGCAAGCATATGCATAGTGATACATGACATGTCAAGTAACGGCGTTAGAGGTGCCCTAACGTGGTAGTAGGTGATACCGGTGAAGGGGGATAACATCCGGGAAAGTATCCCCAGTGTTTCGCGTTTTTGGGCAGAGGAGTCGGAGGGGGAAAGTTGTGTGTTCGCTATGCTAGGGATGCGTGGCGGACGAACGGGCTGCGTATCCAGATTCGTCTCGTCGTTCTGAGCAACTTTCATGTATAAAACTTTTTCATCCGAGTTACGGTTTATTTTCTATGATTCATCAAAGTTTTAGACATTTTTGAAATTTATTTAATTATTTAAATTGAACATTATCCAGAACAGTGAAAGGTGATGTCAGCATGGCATCACCATGACGTCAGCAGGTCAAACCCAGCTGACCAAGGTCAAACCTGGCCCATGGGTCCAGCGGGGCCCACCTGTCATCCTTTGTTTAGGTTAGTTAGGGTTTAGCTAATCCAGTTACTGTTTAATTAAACTAACTAATTAATTAGGTTAATTAAATAGAATTAATTAACTTAATTAATTCACTAATTAATTAATTTAATTAATTATTAAATTAATTAATTCATTTTAATTTATTTTATTTTTCATTTTCTTTTAAAACGTTCTGTGGGCTGGGCCCCTCTGGTCAGTGGCCCGAAGGGGCCTTAGAGGGCGTGTGGGCGTTGCGGGTGCGGGCGGGGGGATGTGGGCGCCCGCCCGAACGAAGCATGGGCGCGTGCGTGCACGGGGCGCCGGCGCCGGGAGCATGGTCGGCGGCGCGGCTCGCCGGCCGGCCGTGGCAGGCAGAGGCGAGTCAGGGTGGCGGTGCGCAGGCGCTAGGGCGGCGGTGGTGCGGGCGCAGGCCAGATCCGGCAACGGGGAGAGAGAAGGGCAGACGGGGCTCACGGGGAGGGTCGCGTGCGAGCTCGAGGAGGTGCAGGGGCGGTCCGGCGACGGAGAGGCGGGGCGGGGCATCCCGGCGAGCGGCGAGGTGGCACGTCGGGGTCGAGTTGGAGACGGCAGACGAGGGCGACAGGGTCGGGGTAGCGACAGCGTAGGCGAGGTGACTCCGGGTCGGCGAGCGACGGCGTCGGGCGGCTTGGGGTGGCCGGAGTCCGCGACGGCGAGGCAAACGACGTCGGGGAAGGCCATCGCCGTCGTGCGGCGCTGGGCTACAGCGGCGGTGGGAGGCGCGAGGTGGCCGATGGGGACGACGGCGTCGGAAGAGGCAGACCGATGGGGAGGAGGAGGCAGGCCGGCGAGGGAGCTCCGGCAAGGTCCTCGGGCGGCAGCGTCGGGGCGGCGATGAGGCATGGCCACGGCTTCTCGTGGTGTCGCGCGAGGGAGAGGAGGGCGAGGAGACGACGGGCGATCCGAGCGGCGGCGGGGGGCGGGGCGCGCCAGGGTCGCGGGGCCGGTGGAGGTCGCTGCCCCCGATCTGGATCGGGGGAGGGCAGAGGGGGCGAGAGACGTGGGGGGGGGGATCGTGGGAGGAGTGGGTGAGTGGGGGGGTGGACCGGGATAGGGTTTCCGGGGTATGGGGGTTAAGGGTGCGACGTGGTGGGCCGGCCAGCTCGGCGGCTAGCTGGGCCGAGGCCCATCGAGGGTGGGGGGTTGGGGCCTTTCCCCCCCCTCTTTTACTTTTTGTTAATTTTCCTTTTATATATTTCTTTTCTGTTTTCATTTATCTCTTAATTTTATTTAGATTTATTAATTATTCCAAAGATCCTAAATTGCTAGTTTTAAATATACCACAACCACGTTAAATTGTTAACATTAAATAAAATAGTTTTCATTGGTTTTAATATTGCCAAAGCGTTTAAATAATAGTTTTTGCTACTGTTTTTAAGCATTTTAGAGTATCCAAACAATTTATAAAAGTGTGGTTTCTCCACCTTAATTACCTATGCAATACTTCGATCACTCTGAACATTTTAGTTTTAATAATTGAAAACATTTATTGTTTGCTCGATTTTGGATTTGAATTAGAATCGGTTTCGAACTAATACGCGATTAGCAACAGTAATCGTGGTGATGTGGCATCATTATCGGAGGGTTACTGTAGCTTAACTATCCGGGCGTCACAATTCTCCTCCACTACAAGAAATCTCGTCCCAAGATTTAGGACCGGGAGTAAGGGGGAAAGGGCCTGGTTAGGTAATTCTAACAAATCTCCTCAGTCTTGGTTGCTTTTCGCGAGGAGGTCAATCCATTACATTGATGTCTTCATTCTACTGCTTCAGGTCATCATTATGAAGTCTTCATCCTTTCTTCGGGGGTTCCATCGTTCTTACGAATCGGTAACGGGGCAGATTGGCAACGACAGAATGCTATAAGGGTAAAATCTGGGGTTAACCCAAGAATGATCATACGAGTGCCTCTCGAGTTGAGCAATTAAAACACATTGAGAGTAAAGTTCGAAGGTACAATAAGAAGTTTCAAGCAGATAGATAGTTGCTCGAAGTCTGAACCTGAGTGAGAAAGGGGTTCAGAGTAGCGAGAGTAAGTATTGCGTCTGATACCAGATTAGACCATCTCTAGTAAGGTGGCTGGTGATCTTCATACGAAGCCCATCGTGAGGAATAACTTCGGAGATAGGGGTATACAGGATAGTCAGGTTTCGATCCTGGGACCTTTGGGTTATGGGCCCACCATGTGGGTTAAAAATAGGAGCGGTGACATCTTGCACGGTCACAATAGCAAGGCAGGTCAGAGGGTAGCCTGTCAGTTATGTCGGCAACAACATCGGTATCAAGGGCGAGGGACGAAGAGAACCATTTTCCTGCTCGTTGAACGAGGCAGACCAATAGGCAAGGTTCTCGTCCATCGGTGGCTACCGGAATGTCATCAACAATAGTAACAGGGTCACACTGACAGAGTTGTAAACCGAGGTGTTTACCTAAGTAGGAGAATATTACTGCTTAGGTCATATAGACCACAAGAAACGTTAGCCCAACAAATGGAAAGAAAATATGATTATCAGATTAAACAGAACAATGGAAAGGAAAATGTGTTAAAACACATATTTCAGGGTATATCCCTCCCAAGGACAAGCAGTGCATGATATCCATAGCAGGATATAATGTAGAAAACTCCTTAGGTAGGGGAGAGAAATTTCATGACATTACCCATACAGCGGTGTTTGGATAATTGAGCAGGAAACATTTAGCATGGGGCTTCAAATGTTCTTGTTGAAAAGCGGAGTACCATAGACATGCTTCGAGATAGCATTGACATGGTCGTCAAGCAAAGATTACACTTCGGATACACGAAGGATCCATCAGGAACAACTTGTACAATAAGCCTTACAATTTCCTCTTGGAAGAATGGATAACCTTGCTAAAAGGAAGAACTATAACAATAGGTCCTCCGGCCAGGTGTGCTAGGCATGACATGACCTTACCGGGTCATATAAGAACCAATGTTATAGCTATTGAAATTATGTTCCAACCATCATATCTGAACGAGGTTCAGATCGATGGCCGTCAGGATAACTCAGACTTTGGATGCCTGAGAAGAAAGGTGCAACACAAATTTTCGAGATGACATTGTAAGATTCTCGGGAATTGAACTATGCAAGCGAGTTCCGAAACAAGAGTTCATCAATAAACCAATGAAGGAATAAGGAGGTAGTTGATGAACTCAGTGACAATTCATCGAGATTTCGAAAGGATGGGTTTCCAAAATTATGTGAACAAGGAGATAACATTTGTCAGATCAAATGATATAATATAATGATGTATGCTCGAGGAAAGCATACACAATTGAACATTGACTGAAAGGTGCACCCGAAAGATGGGCTTAGGTAGCATGATCAACGTTAGAATGGTGGTTCAACAACCAATAGTCTAAGAACGAACTATCGACCATCAACTTCAAAGCAATAGGGTTGTTAGAAGTACAAAATTCCACGTAGTACCGTTCACTTGTTGGAATCCCGGTTAGAACCAACACGGGGACCAAGAAAGAAAGGTGATGGTGAGAAGTATTACCTGTATCAAGAATCCTTAAGGGGTGATGAAATCCTCACGACTTTCTTGACATTAAATATGGTAATACTCCAAGGTAAAGAAGAACAATGCGGGATAGCAAGGAACTCAAGGTATAACACAAAACACGAACTAGTTTGTGTTGGAGGGAAGTCAATAAAGTGGTTGATGGTAACACAAATCACCGAGGGCCAGGATGGTATTTATCACCATGAATTCAATTGATATCTTGGAAGAGCTCGGAATGCTGATGATGATCATGACACATTTGTCGAGAGATTTCATGAAGATGTAATCAATCGGTGATGACATCTAGTCAAATGAATGATAAACGGAAGGTTATTGGAACCATGGTTACGACACAAACTCGAAATCAAGCTTGCGGTTCAAGGCGAAATGATATGATGAGGAAAATCGACGTAAGCTTAGCTCATCGTCGAGAATTGTGCTCCGTGAAGAAGGACCAAGTAGCACAGTTAAAATTTAGCACCATGATGATATAGCCGATCAGGCTAGGAATGACTTAAGTGATTATTAATTCGTAAGCAACAACAACTATTTAAGAGTTATTGAACCAGAGTGCGGAATCGATTCACTTATTGGTGTCCTCGATTGACGACAACCCAGAACCCGGAAAAATTGGAATCGGTGAGAAATAATAGTTGATGAAGAACCCATAAGAAGTTATGCAGTTCTATGATATTCTTGAGATACCAGAGTGTAATACACGACGGTAGATCAAAGTAAAGGTTGGTCGGGTGCAACGATCTGTAGAAGACAATTACTTTAACTTGTCCGAGAAATGGAATTTAAAGGACAACATGGTCGGAAACACTATTGAAAAAGGCCAGATCCCGGATATAAGATGAACTTATACCAAAGGAATAATTTAATTTAAAAGAAGCTTTAATGATAAGATGTACCTCGTGTCCATGGGCATGAACACAAGGTTCAAGGTCGACTCCCACTTCTCCAATGCATAACCTTTCATTCACTTCTCACTTTCGAAGAAGTTGTAGTGTTGAAATTTTATTTGGCAAAATACCGGAAGTGTATGACTCGTGAAAACTTTCAAGTTCACACAGTTTAGAGAAGGCATAGGTTCAACCCATCAGGGCATCTTAGGAGTATATATCACAAATTTCAAGAATAAATAACACAAGCTCGATAGTAGAGCATGCTTGGGAAAGCAGAGGATACAATTTACCAAAGGCATTATGTATCCGAGGAAAGGCTCACAAACTTATTGAATATGAAGGACGCTATCGGATAAAATCCAACAAATGATCTGGTGGTCCTCAAGGGATCTGGTGTGAGCATCGGTACTCAACCAGAGGGAGAAACAATGCAAGGAGATCAGACTTTAGAAACAACTGACTAATCCAGAGCTCAAATGCAAAGGCATTATCAATTCCAAGACAAGGGATCAGAAGCAATGCTCTGATCAGGGATGGATAAGTTGAATAGCCCTAGGGGTACAATCGACGGCAATTGGATTTGTTGAGAACCAGCTCGTGTTTAAAATGATATATGAGCCGGAGGGATAATTTTCAGGGAATAACTGATGATTGCGTGCATTCACACACATGTTGAATCAACATGATCAGAATGACGGTGCCTAAGGATACTAACGAATATTGCCAGACATATGGAAAGCATCCATCATGCAAGCAGACAAGTATTGCCGAGCAATAAGCTATTAAGGATTTTTGGAGGATCGAATAGTATTTCGATGACCATTGTGAAACACATGAACAACTGGGGGATGAGCGGATACTCGATAAGTGCGAGAATTATCCGTAGGGGTATTCAGGTGTCAAAGAACAACAAGGCAGTAAGCCCAAAGGATTATCGAAACAACGACGAGTATTTCGGGGTATCTTGTAATAACAAGACCAACTGGGAATAAAAGTAAGAACGACAGGTGTAAGTATTTATCCATAGGGATTTTTTGGTGGTCGGGAATTGCAAAAGCAACATGCATAAGGTCTCGAGAAAATATCGGAGAGTATTGTCAGAATCTTCTGTTGAAGTAGTCGATCATCCGTAATGAAAGGGTTCTCCGGCAAGAAGTGGTAACGAGAACCTAGAGTTAGATTTTAGCAAAATCTTTTAACCCGAATAGAAGAGAGATCAGATTCCCAGAGTATAGACAAGGAGTAAAATATCCTAGTACCACCCAATGGCGACGTGTGCCCGTAAGACACACATCCATGTTAGTAAAAGTTTTGTATTGACTAGACTCGACTTCGGCCAAGGAGTATGGAAGGGGGATTCCTACAGGCAGTTGGCTCTGATACCAACTAGTGACGCCCCCGATTCAATCGTACACTAATCATTCACGCAAACATGTACGATCAAGGTCAGGGACTCATGGGAAGATATCACAACACAACTCTACAAATAAAATAAGTCATACAAGCATCATATTACAAGCCAGGGGCCTCGAGGGCTCGAATACAAGAGCTCGATCATAGACGAGTCAGCGGAAGCAACAATATCTGAGTACAGACATAAGTTAAACAAGTTTGCCTTAAGAAGGCTAGCACAAACTGGGATACAGATCGAAAGAGGCGCAGGCCTCCTGCCTGGGATCCTCCTAACTACTCCTGGTCGTCGTCAGCGGGCATCACGTAGTAGTAGGCACCTCCGGTGTAGCAGGGGGTCGTCGAAGGTGGCGTCTGGCTCCTGGACTCCAGCATCTGGTTGCAACAACCAGAATGAAAGGAAAAGGGGGAAAAGGGGGAGAAAGCAACCGTGAGTACTCATCCAAAGTACTCGCAAGCAAGGAGCTACACTACATATGCATGGGTATCAAATGGAATAAGGGTATCATATGTGGACTGAACTGCAGAATGCCAGAATACGAGGGGGATAACTAATCCTTTCAAAGACTACGCTTCTGGCAGCCTCCGTCTTGTGGCATGTAGAAGAGAGTAGACTGAAGCCCTCCAAGTAGCATCGCATAGCATAATCCTAACCGATGATCCTCCCCTCGTCGCCCTGTGAGAGAGCGATCACCGGTTGTATCTGGCACTTGGAAGGGTGTGTTTTATTAAGTATCCGGTTCTAGTTGTCATAAGGTCAAGGTACAACTCCAAGTCGTCCTGTTACCGAAGATCACGGCTATTCGAATAGATTAACTTCCCTGAAGGGGTGCACCACATAACCCAACACGCTCGATCCCATTTGGCCGGACACACTTTCCTGGGTCATGCCCGGCCTCGGAAGATCAACACGTCGCAGCCCCACCTAGACCAACAGAGAGGTCAGCACGCCGGTCTAAACCTAAGCGCCCAGGGGTCTGGGCCCATCGCCCTTAGCACACCTGCACGTTGCGTGGGCGGCCGGAAGCAGACCTAGCCTAGTGGCGTTCCAGTCCAATCCGGCGCGCGCCGCTCCGTTGCTGACGTCACGAAGGCTTCGGCTGATACCACGACGCCGGGATACCCATAACTACTCCCACGTAGATGGTTAGTGCGTATAGGCCAGTAGCCAGACTCAGATCAAATACCAAGATCTCGTTAAACGTGTTAAGTATCCGCGAACGCCGACTAGGGCCAGGCCCACCTCTCTCCTAGGTAGTCTCAACCTGCCCTGTCGCTCCGCCCCAAAGTAACAATCGGGGGCCGTCGGGAACCCAGGCCCACCTCTACCGGGATGGAGCCACCTGCCCCTTCAGCCCCCATCTCCGAACAGTATCACAGGTAATGTAACTGTGTAAAGTATATCGTATATGCCCGTGATCACCTCCCGAAGTGATCACGGCCCAGTAGAATAGCATGGCAGACGGACAAGAGTGTAGGGCCACTGATGGAACACTAGCATCCTATACTAAGCAGTAGGATAGCAGGTAATGGTAACAACAGTAGTAGCAAGGACAGGCTATGCATCAGGATAGGAATAACGGAAAGCAGTAACATGCTACACTATTCTAATGCAAGCAGTATAAAGAAGAGTAGGCGATATCTGGTGATCAAAGGGGGGGCTTGCCTGGTTGCTCTGGCAAGAGAGAGGGGTCGTCAACTCCGTAGTCGTACTGGGTAGCAGCGGCGTCGGTCTCGGTGTCTATCGAGAGAAGAGGGGGGAGAAACAATAAATTTTTAAGCAAGCATATGCATAGTGATGCATGACATGTCAAGTAATGGCGTTAGAGGTGCCCTAACGTGGTAGTAGGTGATACCGGTGAAGGGGGATAACATCCGGGAAAGTATCCCCGGTGTTTCGCATTTTTGGGCAGAGGAGCCGGAGGGGGAAAGTTGTGTGTTCGCTATGCTAGGGATGCGTGGCGGACGAACGGGCTGCATATCCAGATTCGTCTCGTCGTTCTGAGCAACTTTCATGTATAAAACTTTTTCATCCGAGTTACGGTTTATTTTCTATGATTTATCAAAGTTTTAGACATTTTTTAAATTTATTTAATTATTTAAATTGAACATTATCCAGAACAGTGAAAGGTGATGTCAGCATGGCATCACCATGACGTCAGCAGGTCAAACCCAGCTGACCAAGGTCAAACCTGTCCCATGGGTCCAGCGGGGCCCACCTGTCATCCTTTGTTTAGGTTAGTTAGGGTTTAGCTAATCCAGTTACAGTTTAATTAAACTAACTAATTAATTAGGTTAATTAAATAGAATTAATTAACTTAATTAATTCACTAATTAATTAATTTAATTAATTATTAAATTAATTAATTCATTTTATTTTATTTTATTTTATTTTTCATTTTCTTTTAAAACGTTCTGTGGGCTGGGCCCCTCTGGTCAGTGGCCCGAAGGGGCCTTAGAGGGCGTGTGGGCGTTGCGGGTGCGGGCGGGGGGATGTGGGCGTTGCGGGTGCGGGCGGGGGGATGTGGGCGTTGCGGGTGCGGGCGGGGGGATGTGGGCGCCCGCCCGAACGAAGCATGGGCGCGTGCGTGCACGGGGCACCGGCGCCGGGAGCATGGTCGGCGGCGCGGCTCGCCGGCCGGCCGCGGCAGGCAGAGGCGACTCAGGGTGGCGGTGCGCAGGCGCTAGGGCGGCGGTGGTGCGGGCGCAGGCCAGATCCGGCAACGGGGAGAGAGAAGGGCAAACGGGGCTCACGGGGAGGGTCGCGTGCGAGCTCAAGGAGGTGCAGGGGCGGTCCGGCGACGGAGAGGCGGGGCGGGGCATCCCGGCGAGCGGCGAGGTGGCACGTCGGGGTCGAGTTGGAGACGGCAGACGAGGGCGACAGGGTTGGGGTAGCGACAGCGTAGGCGAGGTGACTCCGGGTCGGCGAGCGACGGCGTCGGGCGGCTTGGGGTGGCCGGAGTCCGCAACGGCGAGGCAAATGACGTCGGGGAAGGCCATCGCCGTCGTGCAGTGCTGGGCTACAGCGGCGGTGGGAGGCGCGAGGTGGCCGATGGGGACGACGGCGTCGGAAGAGGCAGACCGGTGGGGAGGAGGAGGCAGGCTGGCGAGGGAGCTCCGGCGAGGTCCTCGGGCGGCAGCGTCGGGGCGGCGATGAGGCGTGGCCACGGCTTCTCGTGGTGTCGCGCGAGGGAGAGGAGGGCGAGGAGGCGACGGGCGATCCGAGCGGCAGCGGGGGGCGGGGCGCGCCAGGGTCGGGGCGTGCCAGGGTCGCGGGGCCGGTGGAGGTCGCTGCCCCAGATCTGGATCGGGGGAGGGCAGAGGGGGCGAGAGACGTGGGGGGGGGGGATCGTGGGAGGAGTGGGTGAGTGGGGGGTGGACCGGGCTAGGGTTTCCGGGGTATGGGGGTTAAGGGTGCGACGTGGTGGGCCGGCCAGCTCGGCGGCTAGCTGGGCCGAGGCCCATCGAGGGTGGGGGGTTGGGACCTTTTCCCCCCCTCTTTCACTTTTTGTTAATTTTCCTTTTATATATTTCTTTTCTGTTTTCATTTATCTCTTAATTTTATTTAGATTTATTAATTATTCCAAAGATCCTAAATTGCTAGTTTTAAATATACCACAACCACGTTAAATTGTGAACATTAAATAAAATAGTTTTCATTGGTTTTAATATTGCTAAAGCGTTTAAATAATAGTTTTTGCTACTGTTTTTAATCATTTTAGAGTATCCAAAAAATTTATAAAAGTGTGGTTTCTCCACCTTAATTACCTATGCAATACTTTGATCACTCTGAACATTTTAGTTTTAATAATTGAAAACATTTATTGTTTGCTCGATTTTGGATTTGAATTAGAATCGGTTTCGAACTAATACGCGATTAGCAACAGTAATCGTGGTGACGTGGCATCATTATCGGAGGGTTACTGTAGCTTAACTATCCGGGCGTCACATATGCACTTTTCTATCAATTGCTCGACAGTAATTTGTTCACCCACCGTAATACTTATGCTATCTTGAGAGAAGCCACCAGTGAAACCTATGGCCCCTGGGACTATTCTACATTATATTAATCTCCCGTCAACAAGCTATTTCTGGCGCTGTTTCTTTTGCAATCTTTACTTTCAATCTATATCATAAAAATACCAAAAATATTTATCTTATTATTATTATCTCTATCAGATCTCACTCTCGTAAGTGACCATGAAGGGATTGACAACCCCTTTATCACGTTGGTTGCGAGGTTCTTATTTTTTTGTGCAGGTACGAGGGACTTGCGTGTAGTCTCCTACTGGATTGATACCTTGGTTCTCAAAAACTGAGGGAAATACTTACGCTACTTTACTGCATCACCCTTTCCTCTTCAAGGGAAAACCAACACAGTGCTCTGGCGCCGTTGCCGGGAGATCTACGCACAAGTCAAGACATACCAAGTACCCATCACAAACTCTTATCCCTCACATTACATTATTTTCCATTTGCCTCTCGTTTTCCTCTCCCCGACTTCACCATTGCCGTTTTATTCGCCCTCTCTTTCCGTTCGTCTTTTTAGCTTGTTCCTTGTGTCGTGTGTGCTGTCATGGCCAGTCCTTTATCTACTCCTTTGTCTCCCGAGAATGAAGTTCTTAATTTTAAATAAATGGAGGGAGAAAATCGAAAAGATGCTTGGTACGGAATTTGCAATGCTCAAAATAGATCAACTAGGAAGCAATCTACTTTTGTCCTTCTTCGAAATTTTTATGTAGGCATCACCCCTTGGAATAGATATATTCTCGACACCATTACCGGAGGGAATTTCATGGGTAGCCATCTTTTGATTCTTATAATGCTATTGTAAATTTGTTTGGCCCACCACCTCTTTTGGTTAATGAAACTGTTTTAACTTTGGAACATGTTATGCAAAGGCTGGAAATTATTGAAAATAAAGTTGCCACTATAGAATTGATTTAAAATTTGGATATAAAGATCCACAACGAAATTATCCAATACGGATCTAAGGTGGGAGTTGCTCTTAAATTTTTTAAAGAAAAGGAACCCATAGTTAACGAAAAGATAGATCAAGGTTCCACAAGAATTGATAAAATTGAGGGTATTATTACCAACTTAGGGTCTGACTTTTCTTCCGTGAAAAATACTCCAAAACTTTCTAATGCTAAATTTGCCAAACTGATGTACGTTCCTAAAAATAAGGGTGAAACTTCTAGTAAGGGGAATGCGGATCCCAAATCCATAAGTGTTCACCCCAACTTTCTCGCTATCATTAAGGAACCTCTTGCTACAAATGATTTTCTTGATTTCTTACCTAGGAGTTTGATCGTTAATAAAAAGAAGGAAACTCCTAAGGGTTATAAGTGTTCTATTGAAGAATTGCATACCAAAGATGATAATACATAGAACTATCCTTGCTTTTATGCCTAGCTAGGGCGTTAAACGATAGCACTTGTTGGGAGGCAACCCAATTTTATTTTTGTTCCTTGCTTTTTGGTTCTGTTTAGTAACAAATAATTCATCTATCCTCTGTTTAGATATGGTTTTATGCTTTTAATTAGTGTTTGTGCCAAGTAGAACCTTTGTGAGAACCTGGAATTAACTTCCAGACCCTCCTGTGTATTTTTTTCAACCCCAGGATCATTGTTGACAACACAGTGAAATGGTATCATTGCAGAATACGTAAAAGCATTAGAAGTAGTATATTTGTCACAAGACATACCTAGTGAGATGTCTCATGACATTTACAATCAGAAAACAGCGGAAAGTAAAATGCGTAGTGACTCCATCTTAGCCACAGGCAGTCGATGTAGTACACATGACCTCACTCTTGCAGATCGCCATAGTAGTCGTAGTCATCACCGTCGTCTTCATGGAACTCTATTGTCAAAAAAATTATTGCCATGAGTACATTACGTACTCAACATACCTCCTTCAAAGAAGGTCCTAACAACTACATGAGGCTTCAAAGGAAGGCTGTATGGCTCATTTGCATAAAAGCTAATTTTGTTTGAAAAATATAGCAGTTGGATAAAAGCGGTTTTGATGAAAACATGTTTTATCTCTAGAATAAATTTCATCAAAGGGAGGATCCTCAATCAACTCACACTCTTCATAGGTTTCAAGAATAGGGGCAAAGAGGGAATAAGCAAGATAGGTCCTGTACGTCAAGAAAGATTCATGTGTTGTCCATGACCGTGGACACGACTATTCGAATAGTTTTACACTCTACAGAGGTTGTACACTTTACCCACATGACACAATCTCGTCTTGATGCCACCAGTGGCCGCTGGTATAGTACACCATTTGGTATACCGGCAGGGAGATTGTGACGAGGTCTTTGGACTAGATCCCCCAAAGATGTGACATGCCCACCGGGTCTGGCGCACGGAACTAAGAGTACATCCTCAAACCAGTCCCCCATCTGTGCCGAGGATACTCGTCGCAAGGCAGCTATCCCATCTGCGGTACGGCGACATCGACACCTAAGGCTAACTAGCTTACTTGACCAAGCTAGTGCCATATAGCATGTGGCTGTACTGTTATCACAATCTTCAAATCCAAGACTTATTAGGCCTTAAGCGGCACGGACGACTGATTGCCCCTTCAACTCGTGAAGGGCGGCCAATCGCTCCTTCAATCCTTGATTCAGTTGTCGCCCGCGCCAGTATTCAGATGGTAAGTTTCACCTAGAGTAGAAGAGGATAGAGAAGGTCAACAAAGGCCAATAGGCCTAGCTCAGTGTTAAGTTTCAACTGTCAATGACTCAGAAGCCATTCAACAAGGAACCTATAGGGTGATAAGAATGGCTAAGCATTTCTACACTACGAGAACTTTATACTTCTACTCAAGTGTCAAGTAAATAGGCGACAAGCGGATCGAGGTAATGTGTCAATCGACATGCTAGCTACGAGAATTAAAATAGCATGCACATAGTAACAATAAAACTCAATGCAATTTTGTAAACCATAGGATAAGTATGATCAAAGAAGGAGGCATGCCTTCGTTGTTGAGTCCCTCTTCGGTAACCTGTTTCTGTCCATGTCCAACATCGTCGTCACTCCCTACTCGTCGTAACGATAGCAAAGGAAAACAATAAATACCAAAGAAATAGAAAATCCAAATAACATCCAAAACAAATTAAGAGTGGATGGATAGCAAGATACTGATCGAGATGGAGATTCCAAAAGGAGGTAAGTAGAGGACTCGATGAATTGACAGGGTTTAGTTGATGATGGATAATCAAGGCTTGCCAACAATACTAACGTTCTAATACAAACTATGGTACTAACAATTAGTAGTGCCCACTACACATCTCAGCTTACTATATAGGAAACTGTTACGAACAAACCAAATTGCATGAACATACATGGAATAATCCATCTGATGCATTTCAACTACTCAATCATAACATGACATGATATAATGGTCAATTGCAACCAAACATATACAACAACTATATAATAATCAAACAAAAGCAAGTATTCTATAAGACAACTAAACCAACATTACAAACCATTCTAGTCAAGCAACAAAACATCATACAACAATATGAAATGAAATGATCTCAGTCTTGTCCTAAAATATTATTAAAAGGAAATAGAATCAACCGCATTATATCAAACTAATTCATTTTTCAAACAGTTAACAAGAACTACACAACACATTGAACAAATGGATGAACAACTATCTTAGACATGATATGGTCAAGGGTAATTATCAACCACAAATAAATACTAGGATGAATACAAATATTCATAATGGTTAACAACAACCAAAGTATAAACATCAAACACAATTATTATAGTGAGCATTGCTATAACAAGAGCCAATCTAATACTATGGTCAAAACTAAATAAACAACTAAATCAAGACACATCTTCACACAAGGCATGTGAGTATAGAATCACTAGAGGTCTCACCGAGTAACACATGCATCACACAAACAAGTGATCATGATAAGATACTAAACTAGGACATGGTCTTATTACTAAAGAACGACTAATACCAATAAACACTAGCGGTAATAATATCACCACAACACAACTCAACTAACATGAAAAGTAAACTAGTCTAAGCATGTGATGGACTATTGCAACACATATACAACACTCATAATAGTAACGTGAGACAAGTCAATCATATAGGAGCAACACAAGTACAATGATAACAAATGGAACACCATAAGACATGAAAGATCACTTCCATGAACGGCATCTAGATATACAACAATGCAAGAACTAGATACGCTGTATAACCCTAAGTATGAATGATCATCACACGAGATGCCAAAGTATGATACTAATAGAATAGAACTCGGAAAAATGAGATAACTTAGTTAATATCATCTAACATGGATATCAAGAATGGCAAGATCACACAAACTTACAAACTAGTTAATTATGTCATATAAGCATATGGGCATACCATACCCGCATTTAGGCAAGTAAATAACTAGATCATGGCTTCTACCAATTTAACATGTCTTATACTCGCATGAGTAAGAAAGTGGCATGTATCTATATTTAGCTCATCCAACACTTGCAAGTACCTAAAGTACACAACTAGGCATCATATAACATAAAAATTGGTAGACACACATGATGCTGTCTAGTTATGCAATCACAACAACATGACACCATATTGAACAAGCAAGAAGTCATTTAATAAAAGAAAGTGCGAGATCAACAAACTAGTATCATGTGAATCATCTCAATGAAAGCTAACCATATATGCAATCACACGGTAGTCCATAGTAGCAGTGCTATAACACATGGTAAGAGATAAGTAAACAAGCTATCTGCTTGAAGCAATTGTTAACATGGCATGGCAATAAACTAAGATAAATAAACACACACCAAACAATTATCAAAAGTAATAAACGAGGTTATATGCCATAAGAATAAATTCTATATAGCAATAAAAATATGAACCATGTCATAAAGCAACCAACCATGAATCTAGAATGGTGACATGTAAGAAACCATAGGAACAACTACACAAAATGTGTTATGCCACAGGGAACTATAATGGAATTGTTCTAAAGTAACATATCACTTCATTTAACATCTAGAACCTAGCATAAAGAAAACTATGCAAAATCACACACGATTAAAATAAACAACTATTATATGCCTATAGTCATCAAACAAATCGTATAGATTAAACATGGAGATTTCTACGCATGGCAATAGTTCTAAAAAAATAGAACACAGGCAAAAAAGAAATATATATGGGGTAGCACAAATTACCGCACCAAAGGAAATACATATAACTATTTTAACAATTTAAACAAGAGTAAAATAAATCTAATAAATCGTATTTTACTCCTAACATTAAGAAATAATTAGGAGCGACTCCTAGGCATATAAAAAACAATGAAAATTACATTCTACCAAAAAGTTCACCGAATAATCTACACATGCATAGGAGTGGACTATAGACAATAAACAAATTATCCAGTCAAAACAATATGCAAAACTTATTTTAAATAACTATGATTCATAAAAAAATAATCTAACAAATCACATATCACACCAAAAAGAATAGAGGCATAACACGAACATATGGAAATATCATATAAAAAGATCAT
Source organism: Triticum urartu (assembly GCF_056163025.1). Classification (NCBI taxonomy): domain Eukaryota; kingdom Viridiplantae; phylum Streptophyta; class Magnoliopsida; order Poales; family Poaceae; genus Triticum; species Triticum urartu. Next base: position 483,811,568 of record NC_141877.1, read on the forward strand.
CGAACTAGAAAGACCCTTGTATTCTACCGCAAGAATGAGTACGAAAATATATATTGTACCGCTTGCAAGATCAAAATATCAATCTAACTCCACGACATGGTTACTACAACTACAAGAAACATTTCATACGTTGACCACAAGATTATCCGACAGACAAAAAATATAAAGACAAGCCGATGCCATCAAATCGAAATTTGTTTTGGACAAGCGCGGCCAGTGAGATAGATAGTTTGAAACATGATGTCTATGAGATACTATGAGTGATGTTGAGAAGGTGTGCATGAGGAATTGGATAGAGGCTCACCGAGTTGGACAGAACGGTGTGGTGAACTTGACGAATAGTGTACACGCACATGTGAAATTCTTCGCGTGTGGTCAACGGAATGCGTTCCTTCTTTCCTGAATGGATCCATCGCATCGAGGGGAACCTTCTAGCGCAAGGGCATGGATGGAGATGCTTGAAGTCGCCGGGAACAAGCACCGGCGTTCATGGAGCAGCAACACTTCGTGGATGTGTTTTGGAAGAACGGATAAGGGAGAGGACAGGAGTTTCTGCGGGGTGGAAGAGGAGATCTTAGAGCATGTCTAGATATCTTCAAAAATGAAAATGATGGATATTTAAGGGAGTTAGTGGAGGGGCTTCCTTCAACATAAAGTTTCTGTTATGTACGTTTCTGTTCTCTTCATTGGGGACGGACAGATAGAAGGAAGAATAGGATGCGCACAATATGGACTAGACTTTAGTTTTGGAAACTGATGGGATTAATGGGAATTAAGGAGGGTAGCAAATTCCTTGTGTCCTTTCCTTTTTACGTGACTGTTGATGTTTCCTCTTTTCTTGAGTTGTTGTTTTTTTTGAGACAAACTCCGAAGCTTTTTATTCCGACGTCACAATGTTTACAGGGACGAAAGAGAGACCGTCCGGCTGTCCCAACCAAACATGTCGGCCAGACGGAAGGGATAATGCATGCTTCGCGAGCTTTTGAGCCTCGATATTCGAGCTCCTAAATTCGTGAGAAATATTACATACTTGGAAAGATAGTGTATGCTCTAATATTTCATGTATGATCGCACCATACTCTATGGGATTCTTCTCCTGGATATCTAGTACCACCACCTTCGCATCGGAGGCCACCTGGATGTTTTCCACGTTCAAATCATCAGCTAGAGCAAGAGCCTCCCTGATCGCCATGCATTTCAGAGTCGCTGGTTCAGATATACCTCTGAAGACCACTGCCGAGGCTCCCAAGAAGTGTCCGTCTGAATCTCTAGAAATCGCTGCTACAACTCCATGTCCTCTTCCTCTCCCCACTGAAGCATCAACATTAAACTTTGCCAGCCCTCCAGATGGAGCGATCCAACCTGATCGTCATGGCACTGGTCTTGCACTCTGCGTCGTTTTGATGGACTGCAGTGCGTTGAGTTCATTCACGTATGAGTGTACAAATGCTAGAACAGAAGACGGGCTTTGATAGATATGCTCATAAATTGCCTTGCGGCGTGCTCCCCACAGTGCCCAAAGAGTGACCACAAAGTTTCTAAACTCATCATGAGATAGCGCCTCTTGGATGGAGAAAAGCCACCTCTTCGGATCTGGTTCCTCGTTTCTGCTGAGCACATCAATTATATGTTCAGAAGACAGCGCCCATGTGCTTCGAGAAACAGTGCAGTTTAACAGCGCGTGTCTCCAAGTGTCTTCGGCTCCGCATAGGCAACACGCGGCCGAATCCGCCATGTTTCGGTGATGCAAAAGTGCAGCCGTCGGAGTGGTACGCCTAGCAAATCTCCATAGGAAGACCTTGAGCTTCGATGGTACCTTGATTCCCCAAAGTTTTGTCCAACCATCGCCATCTGCGTGTGTGTGAGAAGACCCATCTTGTTCATATAACCAAGCTTCACGACTTAATTTCCTCTGTTGAATCATCCTATAGGCGGTTCTCACTGAGAATATCCCCCGCCTATCTTCGCTCCATGCCCAAAAGTCATCAATCTGTCTGGTGCAAAGAGGGATCTACAAAATTTCCTCCGCATCAATTGGTATAAAGGTTGACTGAACTAGCTGTTCATTCCACGAGGATGTAGCATGGTTGATTAGTTCTGAAACTCTCTGTGGCGGATGTTGGATAAGAGATGTGATCGATCTCTTTATAAGTGAGCGGGGTAGCCAATTGTCAAACCATACGTCGGTAGTTTCTCCGTTGCCAATTCTCCTTACTAGTCCTTGCACCATAATGTCTCTCCCGTCAAGAATAGCCCGCTAGATCTGTGATGGATGGTGGCCCAACTCTGCTTCAAACAAAGATACATCCGGGAAATAAACACTCTTGAGTATGCGTGCGCTCAAGGATGTAGGGTATTGGAGCAGAAGCCATGCCTGTTTGGACAGTAGGGCCAAGTTAAAAATTTCCAAGTCCCTAAAGCCAAGACCACCAAGATGTTTAGGCTTCATCATCTCGTCCCAGGATACCCAGCTTGGCTTACGCTTCCCTTGCTTACTCCCCCACCAAAACTGCCTGATCAAGGAAGTGACACTCTCACATAAACCCCTTGGCAGGCGGAAGCACGACATAGAAAACACCGGCATCGACTACGCAACTGACTTGATAAGCACTTCCTTTCCCGCAGCTGACAATTTTTTTCCATCCACCCTCTGATCCTTTCACATACTAGGTCTCTCAAGTATCTGAAAGTGCCATTCTTTGAGTGCCCAACGTCCGTAGGCATCCCCAAATACCTGTCGCTGAGGGATTCATTCTGGACATTCAAAGTGGTTTTGATGCTTTCTCTCATACCCCGCGGACAGCCTCTACTGAAAAAGATAGATGATTTCTCGTGATTTATGCAGTGTCCTGAACTCAAACAGTAGCGCTCCAATAGGTTTGATACTGCAACAGCCCCTTCAACACTCGATTTAAATATCAGCAGGCTATCATCAGCGAAAAGGAGATGGTTCACGACGGGCGTCGTGGGAGCCACCTTGATCCCTTCTAGCTGAGATGACGAAGATTTGGATTTCAGTAGGCACGAAAGGCCCTCTGCTGCGATTAAAAGGAGGTATGGGGATATCGGATCTCCCCGCCGAATTCCTTTGGATGGATAAAAAGTGTCTAGTCTCTCACCATTAAAAAGTACTGAGAACGATACTGACCGCACCATGTTCATGATGATTTGTACCCATGCTGGAGCGAAGCCCAGCTTGACCATTATTGCCTGCAAGTAGTCCCACTCTAGTATGTCATATGCTTTCAACATATCGAGCTTTAGGGCACAAAAACTATTAACCTTGGCTCGTAGTCTCATTAACCTTGAGTTGTTGTGAACGTACAAAGAAAGGAGAAGAGGGGTTTGCTCGGGAGAGATGGGCCAGTTTGGCCAGCCCATAAGGCAGAGGAATGGGTTGCCACAGCCCAACATAGTTAGCAAGAAAATAAAAATGGGCATGGCCCAATCGGGCAAAAGAAAATGAGAAAAGAAAGAAATCAGATTGTACCTTGGAAAATTATGGCCAGGGTTTTATAGAGAGAATAAGTAATCACAAATTGATTTTCCTTTTAGAAAAGGAAAATCTAGAAAGGTATTAAAGTTGGAGCAATAGCAAACAACTTAAAAAAATTAGTGACGCATAATTTAATATGCCGGAGGCAATAAAACAAACCCAACTACAAGAGAAGAACAAAACTGCAATTTTAATTTAGTTTGGTATTAGTTCAAATTAAATCCTTCAAATAATAAAAGTCCAATTAAGATTTGCTAACAAATAAAACAAACGAAATTTTATTGCCCTGATTTTTGGAAAAAAAACATTCTCCCCATTCCAAGAATCGAGATGTTACAACCTTTGGGAAGACTTGGGGAAAGTATTTGCGATCTTGCCGTAAAAAACAGAAACTTTAGTGCTCATGAGATTTGCTGCCATTTTTTACTGGAGAGTGCGATTAGGTTTATTCTTTTTGCAGATGATTAATAGATAAATTCCTCACGTCCGGAAATTTATTTTAGAATTTTTAGGGTTACATAAGTATTCGAAACCTACAGATTACTACAGACTGTTCTGTTTTTGACAGATTCTGTTTTTCGCGTGTTGTTTGCTTATTTTGATGAATCTAAGGCTAGTGTCGGAGGTTATGAACCATAGATAAGTTGGAATACAGTAACTTAAGTGGTGGGTTGTTTTCTTATACTGACGGAGCTCATGAGATTTTCTGTTTAAGTTTTGTGTTGTGAAGTTTTCAAGTTTTGGGTAAAGATTTGATGGATTAAGGAATCAGGAGTGGCAAGAGCCTAAGCTTGGGGATGCCCAAGGCACCCCAAGGTAAAATTCAAGGACAACCAAAAGCCTAAGCTTGGGGATGCCCCAGAAGGCATCCCCCTTCCGTCTTCTTCTATCGATAACTTTACTTGAGGCTATATTTTTATTCACCACATGATATGTGTTTTGCTTGGAGCGTCTTGTATGATTTGAGTCTTTTCTTTTTAGTTTACCACAATCTTCCTTGATGTACACACCTTTTGGGAGAGGCACACATGAATTGGAATTTATTAGAATAATCTATGTTCTTCACTTATATCTTTTGAGCTAGATAATTTTGCTCTAGTGCTTCACTTATATCTTTTAGAGCACGATGGTGGTTTTTGACAAAATCTGTTTTTCGCGTGTTGTTTGCTTATTTTGATGAATCTATGGCTAGTATCGGAGGATATGAACCATAGAGAAGTTGGAATATAGTACCTTAAGTGGTGGGTTGTTTTCTTATACTAACGGAGCTCATGAGATTTTCTGTTTAAGTTTTGTGTTGTGAAGTTTTCAAGTTTTGGGTAAAGATTTGATGGATTATGGATTAAGGAGTGGCAAGAGCCTAAGCTTGGAGATGCCCAAGGCACCCCAAGGTAAAATTCAAGGACAACCAAAAGCCTAAGCTTGGGGATGCCCCGGAAGGCATCCCCTCTTTCGTCTTCTGCTATCGGTAACTTTACTTGAGGCTATATTTTTATTCACCAGATGATATGTGTTTTTCTTGGAGCGTCTTGTATGATTTGAGTCTTTGCTTTTTAGTTTACCACAATCATCCTTTCTGTACACACCTTTTGGGAGAGGCACACATGAATTGGAATTTATTAGAATACTCTATGTGCTTCACTTATATCTTTTGAGCTAGATAATTTTGCTCTAGTGCTTCACTTATATCTTTTAGAGCAGAGTGGTGGTTTTATTTTATAGAAATTATTGATCTCTCATGCTTCACTTATATAATTTTGAGAGTCATTTATAAAAACATGGTAATTTGCTTTGGTTGTGAAATTAGTCCTAATATGATAGGCATCCAAGATGGGTATAATAAAAACTATCATATAAAGTGCATCGAATACTATGAGAAGTTTGATATTTGATGATTGTTTTGAGAAATGAAGATGGTGATATTAGAGTCATGCTAGTTGAGTAGTTTTGAATTTGAGAAATACTTGTTCTAAACTTTGTGATTCCCGTAGCATGCACGTATGGTGAACCGTTATGTGATGAAGTCGGAGCATGATTTATTTATTGATTGTCTTCCTTATGAGTGGCTGTTGGGGACGAGCTATGGTGTTTTCCTTCCAATCTATCCCCCTAGGAGCATGCGCGTAGTACTTTGTTTCGATAACTAATAAATTTTTTGCAATAAGTATGTGAGTTCTTTATGACTAATGTTGAGTCCATGGATTATACGCACTCTCACCCTTCCACCATTGCTAGCCTCTCTAGTACCGTGCAACTTTCGCTGGTACCTTAAACCCACCATATACCTTCCTCAAAACAGCCACCATACCTACCTATTATGGCATTTCCATAGCCATTCCGAGATATATTGCCATGCAACTTTCCACTGTTCCGTTATTATGACACGTTTCATCATTATCATATTGCTTCGCATGATCATGTAGTTGACATTATTTGTGGCAAAGCCACCGTTCATAATTCTTTCATACATGTCACTCTTGATTCGTTGCATATCCATAGTCATATTTACATAGAGTCATATTTTGTTCTAAGTATTGAGTTGTAATCTTTGAGTTGTAAGTAAATAAAAGTGTGATGATCATCATTATTAGAGCATTGTCCCAAGTGACGAAAGGATGATGGAGACTATGATTCCCCCACAAGTCGGGATGAGACTCCGGACGAAAAGAAGAAAAAATAAAGAAATAAGAGAGGCCATAAAAAAGGGAGAAAAGGCCAAAATAAAAAAAAAGAGAAAAAATGAGAGAAAAAGAGAGAAGGGAAAATGTTACTATCCTTTTTCCACACTTTTGCTTCAAAGTAGCACCATGATCTTCATGATAGAGAGTCTCCTATGTTGTCATCTTCATATACTAGTGGGAATTTTACATTATAGAACTTGGCTTGTATATTCCAATGATGGGCTTCCTCAAAATGCCCTAGGTCTTCGTGAGCAAGCGATTTGGATGCACACCAACTTAGTTTCTTTTGTTGAGCTTCCATACACTTAAAGCTCTAGTGCATCCGTTGCATGGCAATACTTCTCACTCACATTGATATCTATTAATGAGCATCTCCATAGCCCGTTGGTACGTCTAGTTGATGTGAGACTATCTTCTCCTTTTTGTCTTCTCTGCAACCACCATTTTATTCCACCTATAGTGCTATGTCCATGGCTCACGCTCATGTATTGCGTGAAGATTTAAAAAGTTTCAGAACACCAAAAGTATGGAACAATTGCTTGGCTTGTCATCGGGGTTGTGCATGATTTAAATATTTTGTGTGGTGAAGATAGAGCATGGTCAGACTATATGATTTTGTAGGGATGAACTTTCTTTGGCCATGTTATTTTGAGAAGACATGATTGCTTAGTTAGTATGCTTGAAGTATTTTTATTTTTATGTCAATATCAAACTTTTGTCTTGAATCTTTTGGATCTGAACATTCATGCCACAATAAAGAAAATTAAATTGAGAATTATGCTAGGTAGCATTCCACATCAAAAATTCTACTTTTATCATTTACCTACTCGAGGACGAGCAGGAATTAAGCTTGGGGTTGCTTGATACGTCTCCAATGTATCTATAATTTTTGACTGTTCCATGCTATTGTATTATCTGTTTTGGATGTTAATGGGCTTATTTATACACTTTTATATTATTTTTGGGACTAACCTACTAACCCAAGGCCCAGTGCAAATTGTTGTTTTTTTTGCCTATTTCAGTGTTCGTGGAAAAGGAATATCAAACGGAATCCAAACGGAATGAAACCTTCAGGAGAGTTAATTTTTGGAACAAACGTGATCGACAGGACTTGGAGTGGACATCAAGAAATCAACGAGGAGGCCACGAGGCAGGGAGGCACACCTGCCCCCTGGGTGCGCCCCCATCCTCGTGGGCCCCTACTTCTTCCTCCTATATATATTCATATACCCTGAAAATATCCAGGAGCACCTCAAAACCCTATTTCCACCACTGCAACCTTCTGTACCCAAGAGATCCAATCTTGGGGCCTTTTCCGGAGCTCCGCCGGAGGGGGAATCAATCCCGAAGGGCTTCTACATCAACACCATAGCCTCTCCGATGATGTGTGCGTAGTTTACCACAGACCTCCGGGTCCATAGTTATTAGCTAGATGGATTCTTCTCTCTCTCTTTGGATCTCAATACAAAGTTCTCCTCGATCTTCTTGGAGATCTATTCGATGTAACTCTTTTTTGCGGTGTGTTTGTCGAGATCTGATGAATTGTGGGTTGATGATCAAGTTTATCTATGAACAATATTTGATTCTTCTCTGAAATCTTTTATGTATGATTGGTTATCTTTGCAAGTCTCTTCGAATTATCAGTTTGGTTTGGCCTACTAGATTGATCTTTCTTGCAATGGGAGAAGTGCTTAGCTTTGGGTTCAATCTTGCAGTGTCCTTTCCCAGTGACAGCAGGGGCAGCAAGGCACGTATTGTATTGTTGACATCGAGGATAAAAAGATGGGGTTTATATCATATTGCTTGAGTTTATCCCTCTACATCATGTCATCTTGATTAATGCGTTACTCTGTTCTTATGAACTTAATACTCTAGATGCATGCTAGATAGCGGTCGATGTGTGGAATAATAGTAGTAGACGCAGAATCGTTTCGTTCTACTTGTCACTGACGTGATGCCTATATACATGATCATGCCTAGATATTCTCATAATTATGCACTTTTCTATCAATTTCTCGGCAGTAATTTGTTCACCCACCTTAATACTTATGCTATCTTGAGAGAAGCCACT